>NC_038243.2:16848806-17178039 GCF_000004515.6 Glycine max
TTACAACTAGAATCATTATGAGTTTAATGGGTAGAAAGTCCTATCCTATATTATCCAAGGCACCAATAACAAGCTAATAATAATACTTAATTCTACTATTTTAATAGAATTTTCTTGAATAATTCTAGGCTGTGTTAGCTGAACAAATAAGGTAATTTGCATACCTGAATCACGGTGTTCATGAATCGTGATCTATTACAGACCAACTTGTAACTAACAACAATGAGTTACTAGTATCGTGCCTGCATGAATCTATCTTAGTATAGTGTTTTTTTGTGTGTAAAATTTATAAGTACATAAGACTTATGCTAGCTCAAACTATAAATTCTTCTTATTTATATTGAACACCTGGAAGACCTAGACAAGCATTACCTTAGATATTGATGACTATATCAAAACCAAATCCTCTCCTACAATGGATTTACACGAAAACTATTTTTCTTATGCTCATAACATTAATTAACATCATAGTTGGTATGCACACATAATAAAACTCTCATTTTCCATAGGAAAACTAATTAATAATTATAAACCTTGAACAATAGCTATCCACGGATACTCCAATCTTTTTAATATGAACATAAAAATAAAATACCTGACAAAAATTCGAGGAAAATTGGAAAAATCAATTTTAGAAACAAAAGAAGAAGATTAGAAAATTATGGTAAGACTCCGAGAGAACAAAAGAAAATATTCTGAATCTCTGTCACCCTAAAAGCTTTTTCCCCCCTTCTATCTTGGCCACTTTCTTACCAAAGTAGGTGAAAACAAAAAATAATGTGCAAAAATGAGTAACACTTGGAAGCGCCCCTTAGAGTGACTCCTTCCACTATAGGACAAATGGTCATCACCAAACAAATCCTTCCATGGGAGCTTTTCTCTTACTAGACCTTCTTGATAATTTGTTTCAAAAACTATCTACACCACTATAAAAAAGGGCTTCAACGATGGTCCAAAGTGAGATACAACGACGTTTTTCGCCCATTTTAGAATGTAACGTCGTCAAAGGTTACAAATTACAACGACGTGTCTGAAAGCACCGTCTTAAAAAGTAAGCAACTTTCAAGGACGGTGCTTACCTCAACACCGTCTTTGAATGTCAACATTCTAAGACGGTGCTTACATCAACACTGTCTTTGAATGCCCACTTTCAAAGACGTTGTTGAGGTAAGCACCGTCTTTAAATGATGACTTTCAAAGATGTTGCTGATGTAAACACCGTCCTTGAATTCAATATTATTTTTAATTATTGATATTTTTTTGGTTCATATCCCATCAGAAAAAATATAAATAATTAAAAATAACATATATTAGTATATACTAATTATGTTAATATATTATTTGGTCTCAAATGCAACTCAAATATGTACAAAAAATTGAAAACTACTGTACCAAAAAACATGCAACTCAATTATTCATGTGAACCAGAAATAACTAATTCAATGATTCTCATTAGGCGATTAATTTGTGTGACTGAAATGGATTATGTTACATTACTCCACGTAAAATGTGGCAAATAAATATTGTAAATGACTAGAAATAGAAAATTACTACATCCTATCATCCAATTCATTAGTATGATATTGTAGCACAATGAATTCATATTAATTTACATTAACTGAACATATAAATTAAATATTTTTTTTAAAAGGTTGAATTAAATTGAGAATTGAAGAAATAGTTATAAATTTAAGGCCGGATTGTAAAAATTCATAAAGTAATACAATTAAATGCAAGAGTATCACCTCTTTACAAGGCAAAGACTACCTTCTTTCTTTCTTTCCTTTGCTGGTACCACTTCATTTGATGTTACTATGTACCTAACCAAACTCAAATGCTTTTAAGAGAGGTATGAATAGTCAAAATAAGGTTCTAAGATTTTTTTATACAAGATATATAAAGTTAAATTCTCAAACAATCTAAAATATTAATGTATTTTGCTTATTATTTATTATTGAACTAAAAAATGACCAGCACCTGTATGAATAATTGATTATTACTACAAAAAGTTCAAATGTGTTTATAAGCAAGAACAAATCACAAATCACACTTTCCCACAACATACATGTTAACAGTAAAAATAATTGATTATTACTACAAACAATATGCAAATTACCAGTGAAACATGTATTAATGCTTCATCAAGTGGAGCAGAGAAGTTACCAAACCGGTTAATACCCTTCCTATCACCAAGAGCCAGCAGCAAAGCCTGAAGATGTGGTAATGAAACCTCTTAGTTTTAATTGTGCTTAAACTCTATAATAAATTTATAGTATAATAATATAAATAATATTAACTAGAAAAAAATGAACTCCGTGAATGTCAAAAGGAATACTAGGCATTTATAGTATAATATAAATAATCTTTTCGTGTCCATTAATATTTAACAATGTCAAGCGCCAACAAATATAGAAAGCTATAGAAAAATAACAAAAAATGAAATAAAAGGAAAGGAACAACTAGTATACGTACTTGGAGACACCCATTAATATTCAACAACTTAATTTATGCTAGAAACAATGGTGTCACTAACAGATATTACCAAACTTACATGTCTCCTCCTTCACAATAGCCAGTTATAATGCATATGTAGTCATCCTACAGAACATGAAAATTCAATAAGAAAAAGAAAGACTGAATTTTACAGTCTTTTCCTTCTCCACCCAAGCATCTTTGTACTCCACAATATATGGGTAATGTAGTTTTGCTATTAGGTCCATCTGAAACGCACAGAGAGAAAGAGAGACAATATCACCATTTTTTTTCAGAACTAAGAACGTAAGAAAACAGTCATTCAAAACCATGAAGGAGAACCTCAACAATGAAGTCAGTGAAACCACTATTAATATATTACATTTGTAGAAAAAATAGCTTCATAATTCAGATGGAATTAACTTCAAATAAAATGCCACATCACATGGTGATCATAGCATTTTGTAAGAATACTAAATTCATAAAACCAAATGTCTTCTACTTTGGAGTAGAAGTCTGATCAATACCTCAAAAGACATTGATGAGAAGCAGAGGACCTACAAGATTTCAATAAGCAAAATTAAATTCATTAAGAGTTCATGCTGCATGATTCCAGCAATTACATTCACACAGAACACACACACACACAAAGGAAACAATGCACAACCTCTTGTTTTCAATCTTGTGTAGAACAAGAAAAGTTGCACCAAGTGCTCCTCAAGACAAAAAAAATAGTGAAGCACTGAAGCAGCAGATCCTGATTTGCCGAGAACCCAATCCAGGAAACGTTTGATTCTTTATTTTAAGGCAAAGTCTTGCTGTTGTAAGCGTGAATTTCAGCTACCAACACTTTTTTGCTTCCTGCAAATGCTGTAAATGAACACGAAACCTATAGCTTCAATAACATTAATTATTATTAAACTTACTTGGGTGATTATTGAATGAACTTCAGCAACCATGAAGGGGTTTCAACTATCAACTTTCCACTACTATGATAATGACATTAAACTTAGCTTCTCAGGAGAGTGAAGAGAAGGCGACATTGGAATATACCAAAAAATTGAGAGTTTGATGACTTACCGTAAAAAAGTTGAGACAGAGGAAGAATTTTTTTTTTACAAAAAAATCTGGGAAACGAAACCTTGTTGTGGATCTAACAAACTCGGAATTGAATCCTGGATTCACCAAAAAAGAACAAAACGAGAAAGAATGATCAATTAATAAACGAAAATGATAGCGGATAAAAGAGGAAAGCAAGAATTGAGAAGGGGAAAAGGGTGATGAAACCCTAACCCTAGTGGAATTGGGATCGAGTTGAGGAGGAAGAGGAGAGAGAAATCGAAGCCAAAAGAAAGAGAAGGATGTTTCGTTTGTATGTGTGGTACCAACGAACTCCGTTTACTGAGAATTGAGGCAACGTCGGAAATGAAGAGAAGAGAAAGAGGTAGAGAGAGGGAAGAGAAAGACTCAGAGAAGAGGCAAAGAGAGGGAAGACAAAAAGGCGGAGAAGAGGCAGAGAGAGAGGGAAGAAGCGTGACCAGTGGGCTGCCCGATGCGAGAGAGACAAAGTCACAATAACAAGAAAAAACTAATTAACAACTGTAATGAGAGAGAAAAAGCAAAAAAAAAGTGTAAATATATAAGGAATTACGACGGTTTTTTAAATAACCGTTTTTGTTATTAATAAATTTATTATAATATTATTCCGGATATTTTTTAAAACGGTTTTTGTGGACCGTCGTAGTTGACACGTTGTAATAAATGTTTTCTTTAGTAGTGCTAGTTTAGGGGAAAAGTCTATCTCGGCACACGCCCAACCAACAGTAAGGGTGTTGAATAGTGAACACGAAGAGACAACAAAGAACTAAGAAGGTATCAACATCGTACGTGAACTAAATTTTCACCACTAACAACAATTCACAATTGTTTTAACCATGCACTTAAAATTCAGTACGTGGAAGCTCCTAAATAGTATTATATTAATCATACTCCTTTGTTTCAATTCTGGAAGTTTGGTGTCAGAAGTTTCACATTATTAATTCTGTGAGTTGGGTCTTAAACTTCTGACCCCAAATGTACGTTATAATTGTTGACATTGACTAAAAGAGGAAATTTTGAAGAGTTGAACATGGCATAATGTTTGTGTCTTCTTGAATTTTTTATAATTTTATCTCAAATATAATCTGTTAGGAAGGGCCAAAGGAAGATGATAGCATATCAGAAGTAATATCAGAAATGGAAGCCGGAACCACAATAGCCAGCACAGGTGCAGAAAGTAGATAAGCCCAAGAGAAAGATTACAAAGCCAACGTACCTTAGGGACTTCATATAGGGAAATTGGCTATGATGATAGCATAATCTTGCTAGAATAAGTTGTTTGCCATCAAGGGACAAAGATAACAAATCTTTTATTTGTAATATTCCTGCATAGCAAAAGGACAAATTTAGTTATTAGGAAAGTATTATAAATAGCCTTGTAAATAAAGCAAGATCATAAATGAAAATACCGAATTATTCCCTCTAGTCTTCTTCTTCTTTGGAGGTGTTGGCCCTAAAAGCCAGTCTGTGTAAGCTTATTCTATCATTTTGGTGCTTTTGTTGAGAGCCCACTCTAGCCACTGCAACCCACACCACCTACCGAATCACCCCTTCCCACGCCATCCTTTCCACACAGCCACCCACCAGCAACCATTTCTGTAGCATCCATCCCCTTCGTTTCCCCACACCCCTCATCTTTTTTTACATCCAGCTCAATCTCTTGGGATTGATTTTAAGAGCACCCACAAATGTTTGTTATGCCTGTTTGGTATCAAGGGAACTTTTCCTTCATTTCAGCAACCACCTTTGTCCCTTCCATTTTAGCACCCACCTCGAATGGCGGATGTCGAACCTTCTCCAGCGGGCGTGGACCGCCTCGAGGCCGCCATTGCCAAACTTGTTGCAGCTCAACTCCGCCTTGAATCCACATTGGAAGCCCTTCTTCTAAAACTGCCTCTGAGAACCAACCACCACTACCCATCTTCTTTCTCTGTGCAGTCACCACCGTCGACTTTGCCTTCTAAGCTAACTGTGCCTCCATGCCCCGTACCAATGCAACACAACCAATCACCCTTGCCGACTCCGCTGCCCACGCCAACTTTGTCACCCATGCCGACTCCGTCGCCCATGCCGCCGTCCATGCCGACTTCACCTCCACCCCCCGCACTCATACAGTCGCATCCCACACCCTTGCCGACTCCGCTTCCCATTGTGCTCGTTCCCCTCCTTGCTAACAACAACCCCCACGCGTCCTCTGACCGTCGCTAGATCACCATTTCCCAAGTCCGCAAGGAGTACCCCAACCACTACAAGGAGCTCGACCACTCTTTCCTCTTTTACGCTACTATCGACACTGCAAAATGACTCTACTTCCGCAACACTAATCTTCATTCACTCATTCATTCACAAATTTCTATTTGGGATCCCGGTTCGAATTTGAAGTCATAGTTTGAAGCCCAACACCTTGAGGACAAGGTGTTTTTGATGGGGCTAGGAATGTTAGAAAGGGCCGAAGGAAGATGATAGCATATAAGAAGTAATACTAGAAATGGAAAGCCAATGTATCTTAAGGACTTCATATAGGGAAATTGGTTGTGCTGGTAGCATAATCTTGCTAGAATAAGTTACTGCCATCAGGGGACAAAGATAACAAATCTGATATTTGTAAAATTCCTGCATAGCAAAAGGACAAATTCAATTATTAGGAAAGTATTATAAATAGTCTTGTAAATAAAACAAGATCATCAATGAAAATACAGAATTATTCCCTCTAGTCTTCTTCTTTTTTGGAGGTGTTGGCCCTCGAAGCCAGTCTGTACAAGCTTATTCTATCATAACCCCTTTCTGGAAATACATTTCCGGTGGTGTGAACGCCTTGCTCCTGCCCCTCTCCTTTGTGTGTGCTCACCCCATGAATAAGCTTGTTCTTGACCTTTCACCAAAGCTCTATAAATATCACCCTTGAAAGTTGCATTCAGTGCAATTCATAGTTCATGCCTCTTATGCAAACAAGCATGAGGAAACTACATAGTTCAACATAAACTCAGGCTCAGCTACTTGGAGATTCTATTATAATTGCAAATTTATTTCTAGTTCAATAAAATTTTCTAATTTAAATAAATAAAATCATCCACTGAAGTTAAATATATGGATATCGATTACAAGTATAGCTCTCTTTCAGGAGTACATTTGCTGATAAAAAAACATTAAGATCCTAGCTAATAACCTAAAACATTTTTAGGAGTTCTTTGAAAAATTAACCTGATATTACTGGTCTACATGCGGTGTTCATCAATGGTCTGCCATATTTTCAACGTGGTTAAATTTCCTCATAATCATAGATATATCGAAAGTGTTTGAGGTGAATATATTATATATTCAGTAAAGAAAGGAAAAGCAATACGCGTGGTTAACTTTCTTGAGGCACAGAAAGTCTTTGAGGTGAATATATTATAGGTAATAAAGAAAGTAAAAGCAAACATTTTGGAAGATTCAGCAGAAACTAGCTAGTCTACACGCGGTGAACTTTTCTCACACATAAAAAAAGGGAAATCAACTTTGATAATTAACCATTGAGTCACAAATAGTATATAGCTGCAAATGTGCAGTCTTATATAAGTAAACCCGTAATCATTCTAGCAAAAAAATGCCAAGATGACAATGAAGAGTAGTGTATGCGTGTTTTTAGTGATTTTTGTTTTATTGGAAATGTTGTATTGTGAAGGGTGTTGGAAGCATAAGAGAGAAGCTCTCCTTGCTATCATAATGCCAACTTACGCAACAGTTTAGCTTGGGTAGACAACACCGACCGTTGCAAAGGGTTGAGTGTAACTCCCCCACAGGGCGAGTGGCAAAACTTGATCTTTCTTATACTGATGATTTTGATTTTGGACGTCTAAATTACTCTCATTTTCATGTGTTTAAAGACATGAAGAATCTCAACTTGACAAACAATTATATATCTAGTTGCGTCGAAATAGAAGGTTGTTTCTATATCCCTATCTTTTATTTTATGGAATAAAAATGAACATATATATCTGTATTAATTGAGTTTGATGCATATGATTAGTATACATATATTTTATGTTACTCGATCTGTTGTCTTGCAGGGGTGGGACTAAATCTGGAGGTCCTGGATTTGAGTCGTAATGATTTTACCTACAATATTTTACCATGTGTGTCCGAGGCTTCATCTATTAAGGTTCTATGCTTACAATACAACTTGCTCAATGCAATTTCATACCAAGGTCAATATGATATGTGCATCTTTTTTAAAAAAAAAATGAAAAACAAATAATGCAACTTGGAAAATATTGATAATTTTAGTCACATAATACAACTACACGTGAATGGTCAAGATTATTTTAATTAATTTATATCTTAATAATTTATTTGAAGTTGCATTAAAAATAACATGACATTAGTAGTAATTCCAATCTGAGTAACATTATCATCCATGCATCACAAGTGGATTTGAATAATTGTAAAAATTGTATTAGTTTGTAAAAGCTGGTTGTTTCCGTTTTATTAATATCTTGTATTCTTTCTCAGCATAACTTGCATTTGTTTTTGTTGGAGAAATATTGATTTCTTCAGGGGGAAGAACTAACACATTGTTCATTCTAGGTTTATTCTCCAAGTTCATAAATCTTGAGGTCCTTGACATGAGCAGCTGCCACATCGGCGATAATGGTATTCCATCTGCTTTGAGTGGCATTTCCTCCTTCAAGTCCTTAAATTTAGCATACTGTTACTTGAATTCGCGATCACTTCATAGTAATTAATGCCACCTTTGCACTTTATATACATTATTTTAATTCCTTGATTAGTTAAAAACTTAAAATAACTATGATCAGTGTATATATGAGTAGGTATATCTAAACTAAGGACATTACAGAACCTTGACTTGACTACCAACAATTTGAACGACAATACCTTACAGTCTTTAGGTTGGGTTTCATCTTACGTTAATTTATCAAAATGTTATGTTCAATATGACTCTTATAAGAATATGCTATGCCATCATCTAACAACTACTTATAATTATTAAACAGAAGAAGAAGAATTTGCACGGTCAACTAATCTGCAGTTCCTTGGACTAAGTAGAAATGGTTTCGTTAAAAAAGTTTTTTCTTCTCTAAAAGAGCTTCGACATCTCAAATCTCTTAATTTAAGCAGCAACCTATTGGAAGGATTGTTGAACATTAGTTATCGGTACTTTTAATTATCATGGATATGTTTCAGATGCGACTCTACTTTGGAAACATGGGTTCCAAAATTTTAATTACAAATGCTCAGTTTATCTTCAACGACTGAGCCCCATTCTCTCCCCCTTCCAAGCTTTCTTTATTACCAATACAATTTGACTTATCTTGATTTCTGATACAACAGATACTAGGGTCTACAAGAAGCAAGAGCTACAAGGTCCAAAAGGAAGAGTGTACCACTAGCCTACTTGAAGGATTATGTGCAGAATGACTAGCAGAATCAAAAGTGCTAGGATAATAAGATTGTAGGTTGTTATAAAGAATAATATTGTTATCATTATGTTAGGATATTTTTTGTTTGTCTTTATCCTTTCTGTTAGTGTTGTCGGGAGCTTGTCCCAGAGCATTTAGCACTATCACTATTAGAAATTACACTTTCAACATCGGTTATTTAGAACATTCTACATCGGTTCTAAAACCGATTTTGAAAGTGCCGATGTTGAATGTATAAATGTTAACATCGGTTTTGTAAAACTGATGTTAACATAAATATGATAACATCAGTTTTCTAAATACCCGATGTTAAACACAATGAATTACAGCAAAAAAAGTGTACGCATGATGAACGTTGACATCGATTTTGCAGTAAAACCGATGTTAATATTGTATATTAACATCGGTTTTCTAGAAAAACCGATGTTAATGTAATTTATTAACATTGGTTTCCTATGAAAACCGATGTTAATATATTACATTAACATCGGTTTTTCTAGAAAACCGATGTCAACGTTGATGATGCATACACTTATTGGGTGTAGTTCTTTGTGTATAACATCGGTTATGTGTAGATAACCGATATTAATATACAAACGTTAACATCGGTTATTTATAAATAACAAATGTTAATATATAAGCATTGACATTGGTTATTAACAGATAACCGATGTTAACATACAAACGCTGACATTGGTTATATAGAAATAACCGATGTTAATATACAAACGTTAACATCAATTTTGTATTACAACCGATGTTAAGGTGCATGTGGACATCGGTTTTTGTAAATAACCGATGTTGTTTACTATATTAACATCGGTTTTTGTTAATAACCGATGTTGTTTTCAAGTTTTTTTTATATAAACTTTCTGTTTTTACAATAAACCCAAAATTGTACCTGTAAAATTCAATTTCAGACCCAATTCACAGCAAATAAACATTTTATTCTGGTTTCAACCAGTTTTAATCATAATAAACATCGAATAATTCATTTATCATAAAGAACAATCAACAAATGAATTCAATGTTCAAATTACATAGGAAATGTCAAAAATGTTAAACCAAAGTAAACTAAGCTAAAGTTAATGTCCCGAAATCCTAAGTCTGATCTCTAACTCGGAGATAATACTGTGCCCACTGGATCCGCAATGCCTTTAATCTCTCTGGCTCCAATGGTCAAGGATCGTTAAAATACTGCATGATGAAATAAATCATAATAATTTAATAATGTAATACAAATTATAAAAAAAATTGAATTTGTTTGAAATAAACGTACCGCTTCCCAGTTATTCCTATAAGTTCCTAAAATGATGGTGGACATCCAGTGCATGACATAGTAACCGCACTCAGTACTTCCTTTTTTTCTATTACACTAAATACATAATGAAATTTGGATATTAATTAAACTAGTGTACAGACACATAAGAAATATATATAAGTGGAAGTTTTATGTAAATGACGTACCTTGACGACAATCCACCTATCAAGAGCCTTTGATTTAGGTTGTGGAGCATCATCAAGACCTTTTAAAGCACTGTTCTAGATGAGTAACAATTAAAAATTGGTGTTGTACATTGAGGTATTTCAATGCAAATGTATTGAAAAGAACACTAACCTATTAATAATCCCCTTAAGGTAGTTGTCTGGCCTATTATGCAATGAACAAAACCAGACAACTAGGTGTTCCTTGGGCAGGATGACCACCATCTGCCAGTGTCCGCTGCAGTGGAGACGAATATGGGTTAGTATATTAGTAAACATTAATTAAATTCAGTTATTTTGTGTGACTTACCCATTTAGGTAGGCTCCAAGATAGACATCGCGTTTTGAACTATGCATCCAACTCTTTATGTAACTTTCAGACTCAAACTGCGATTGCCCAGACCTCTGAATGGACTGTGGCTCGAGGAATCCATTGATATCAGAATTCCCATCTCGCATACATGTTTCAGTGAGATGCATGTTTATGTTAATTAAAAGTAATATAAAATGACTTACAGAATCCACAACTGTAACACTGATATGCTGAGACATTAACCACCGTGTGCGATTTCAGAGAGGTATTCGTGCTTTATGTAGAGCGGGAAATCTGGATTAAAGATCTCGAACACGGTGGCATCCCATGTAACCTGATAAGGCCTCAAGAAAAGCTCTGGGATGGTCAATGTCATCAGATAAAGCAGATCATCGACTTCCGGATCGGGCTTTGGAGGTGGTTTTGCCAGAGAGACAGCTACCTGTTCATTAAACAAAGTTAAATGGCATAATTTGAGGCACACTGAATGAATTAATTTAAAAATAAGAAACATATAGTAAGAGTAAAGTACCTACTGTGATAAAGACTTGACCAGATGTGTCGGCCAAGCAAGGAAGGTGTGAAGTGTTTGCCCCACTAAGGAAACCTCATCAGTGGGTACAGGAATTGGAGCATCTGCATCTGTAACCTCCTCCACACCCACCTTTACTTGTCCAGGCAACAAAGGAGTGTTATGAACAACAGTGGATCCCTCATAAACTCTCCCAAGGGCAACCAGGCGGACAAGATCTGCTTCGATGTACAAGCCGCACCTATCTGAGTCACCCGTCTCAGGATCGTTTCCTGAGGGACCAACACAACTCCCCTTTATGCTCACTCGAGAACCGGAGGGACCAACCAGAGGCTCGGGAGGTAGTGCAAGTCCTTGAGATTGCATCTGCGACTGAATCTGGGACTGCATCTGGTTGAAGGATGCCATGAGATGCCACGTCACACTCTTTGTGATGGACTCCTCTAGCTGGTCCCTGATTTGTTGGGTCAGCTGCTGCAATTCTTCAGGAGGCAGGGAGGAAGAGTTGTGGGACGTCCGTGGAGCCGATCCAAAGTATTGCTTGATGGTGACACCGGCTTCAGCAGCACGGACACGTCCAGGGTGCTCTGGACGTCCAATAGCAGCGGCAAGAACATCCTGACGTCCATGGGGGACGAAGGATCCCTGTGCCGCCTGATCCTCAAAGGAATCCTGCACAGAAAACACACAGTTGTACATGGCATTCACAAAATATTGAAATATAATTCTAATGGTTAGTTGAAAATGACTTACGATTTTCGCAATGATTTCCTTTACGGCCTCAGTTGTCATCTCCCCTGTTTTCTTCGTGCGGGCCATCTTCCACTTCATGTGGCGTCTGACCGGGGATGGAGGGTCGATGATGCCATCAACGCTTCTTGACTGTGCAGCTTCCTCCAGCTTCTTCCAGCTTCTTCTTGGTCTTCTCAACCAGGAGCTTCTGCTCCAAATAGTCATAACCCCCACGAGACAGAACGTGGGGGGCAGTGTTCTGCTTCTGGATGGCCTGTGCCTTTTTGCGCACATCCTGGAAAAATAAAACAATAATGTTTCAAATGGCTAGAATAAAGTATAACAAGTTAATGTTTTTTGGAAAACAACTTAAATGGAAAGGAACATACCTCCCAAGAAGGGTCTCTGTGAGTCTGGCAAAACTGGGCCCATTTTTCCTTGCTAATGCCGTATTTCTCACACACAGTGTCCTCCCCACCGTCCTGATAGGCTGCAAGGACCCACTTCCTCGTGAGGTCTGATTTAAACTGCCTCCATCTCTCCCCCACGGTCTGAAGTAACTTCCTTTTCGTCCTACTGTCAAAAGCCTCTAGGATTTCAAATTCCGCCTGACAACATCAAATAAAGTTTATTTGTTACAATAATGTATTTTTTCGCTTTTAATTAAACAAAATCAAATAAGAAAAAGAAAATACCTAAATATCCTCCCAAATCAGGTCCTTCTGAGCAGTAGGGACCTCCTTCCAGTTCTCGTAGGTGACGTCCACCTTATCACATGCCACAATCCCCAAATATGTTTTTAATTTCTTCCTGTGGGGACTGTCGGCCTTGCCGGTAGTAGGATCTACATGGACCACTGGTCTCTCAGCACTAGGTGGTCTAGTAGACAACGATCGTAGACGTGAGGCTTTGCGTGTCCACTTCACGGCAGACGGTGAAGCCGATGCGTTCGAAGGAGAAGAAGGAGGAGGAGGAGGGGAGGCAGGTGGAGAAGCCATGATCCTTTATATGAGAGGTTTGCTTTGTATCTTGGGATAGTGTTCCCTCAGTCCAGGCAGCTGGTGGTTTGCTCTGTATGTGGAACAACTCAGCTTTTCATGTGGAAAGGAGGGTTAAAGGAAGAAATTTCCTAATGCTGGATGGGAGGTGGGTGATACAAAATCAGAGGCTTTACATAGTTAATGTCTATGCCCCTTGTGATCTAGTTGGGAAAATAGCCTTGTGGGGGGAGTTAAGGCAACTTAAAGTGTCTAATCCTAATGGTTTATGGTGCTTCCATGGGGATTTTAACAGCATGAGGAGCCAGGAGGAAAGAATTGGCTCATCCCAAAGGATGGCTGACACTTCTGACATTTCAGATTTCAATGAGTGGATATCTGATATGGAACTTCAAGAAATTAAAGGCTTTGGTGGCAGGTTTACCTGGTTTAGGCCCAATGGTACTATCAAGAGCAGACTTGATAGATTTCTGGTTCCAGATCAATGGATATCTCTATGGCCTGATACCTCTCAGCATATCCTTCAAAGGGACTACTCAGACCACTGTCCAGTAATCTTGAAAACAAGGATGGTGGATTGGGGTCCCAAGCCTTTTCGGGTTGTGGACTGGTGGCTCAATCAAAAAGGGTACCAAAGAATGGTCAGGGAGGCATGGATCAATGATCAGTAGGGTGGTTGGGGGGAATTGCTCTTAAAAATAATATCAGGAATCTAAAATATACTATAAAACAGTGGAGTATAGTTAATGGGGATATCAATGCTAGCAAGATTCAGAATTTGAGGCAGAGCTAAATGACTTGGAAACCATATCTGGTGATAGAACGTTGTCCGAAGATGAGGTTAAGGCCAAGAAATCCATCCAGCAAGATTTGTGGGATGCTTCAAATGCATATGAATCCCTGTTGAGACAGAAATCTAGGGCTAAGTGGATAAAGAAACGTGATAGCAACTCAGCCTATTTCCACAAAGTTATAAATTTAAGAAGAAACTTCAATGCTTTTCAGGGAATCTTCATTGATGGTGTATGGGTTCAGCAGCCTAATTTAGTCAAGAATGAAGTTCTCAAATTCTTTCTCCATAGATTTACTGAAGATAAATTGTTCAGACCTTCTCTGGATGAGGTATATTTCCCTATGATTGATCAAAGGCAAAGGGACGGGATGATGACCCCTTTTTCAGACCAAGAGCTTAAAGATGTTGTTTGGAGTTGTGGTGGAGACAAATATCCGGGGACAGATGGCTTTAATTTCAATTTTATTAAGGAATTTTGGGGGGTTTTGAAACATGAATTCAGGAGATTTGTGGATGAATTCTATATTCATGGCAACTTCCCTAGAGGCAGCAATGCCTCCTTCTTGGCTCTTATTCCTAAAACAACCCATCCACAGTCTTTAAATGACTATAGACCTATTTCTCTCATTGGTTGCATGTATAAAGTAATAGCCAAGCTTTTGGCAAATAGGCTGAGGAGTGTGTTATCTGGGATAATTGATGAAAGGCAATTAGCTTTCATAAAGGACAGACATATCCTTCATGAAATTCTGATCTTTAATGAGGTGGTTGAGGAAGCTTTGAAGAGAAAGAAGCCAGTTATGGTTTTCAAAGTGGATTTCGAAAAGGCCTATGATTCTGTATCTTGGTCTTTTTTAGATTACATGTTGATAAGGTTAGGCTTTTGTCTTAAATGGAGAAAATGGATTGCTGCCTGCCTCCAATCATCCACCATTTCAATCCTAGTTAATGGAAGCCCTACAAAGGAATTTGCCCTCACTAGAGGTTTGAGGCAAGGGGACCCTTTAGCCCCTTTGCTTTTTAATATAGTGGATGAAGGTCTCACCGATATGATGAGAGAGGCCCTTCATAAAACTACCCCTATAGAAGCTATCTGGTTGGGAAGCAAAAAGAGCCTACTAATATCCTTCAATATGCTGATGATACAGTCTTTGTTAGTGAGTTAGCAACAAAAACCACTTCTCAAGTAGAACAACAACTACAACATATGACAAAGCACGCAGAAATGCTACAAGGATTACAAAGTTGATCACTCAAAGGAAGAAGCTGAGGACAGAAATAGTGAGAATAACAATGATTGGGGGTACAAAATCAGCAGTTTCAGGAACATAGGTTGGCTAACAAGAATGGACAAGTTACTGAAGTTTCCAAAGTTGATCACTCAAAGGCAGAACCTCAGGAGAGAAATAGTGAGAATAACAATGAGTGGGGTACAAAGTCATTGCTAAAGGAGAGAAAGGCAGAACTTGATCACTCAAAGGCAGAAGCTAAAGGAGCCACTTTCTCTCCAAAGTCACTTTTCTGCTCCCAACTTACTGAATATGCTTTTGCATAAGACAATATGATAGATATATAGCTTTTTTATCAGTCTACAGGCTACACCTTATAGTTCAAACAATTTCTAACAAATTATTCCTTTTAATTTATGGCATACACTTAATAACTTATTAGGAATGGACTCTATCTTATTTTACTGTTTTTTTATTCTTTTTTAACTGGAACAAAACAATCCTAAAAGCATGAAATGACTTATGTGAGGTGGCTAGCAGTTGCTGTCAGATAGAACATGTGCTTGTGCTTTAAGTGGTTTGATGATATATATAAGTCAGCCAAAGTGTAAGGTGGCCATTAAAATGGCAACTAAGGAGAGGAAGACCCGGAGAAGGGTAACAAATTCATATCAAGACAATTATTGTTTCCAAATAATACTTTGGTCTTAGAACCTTGCACTTAAACTATATATGGCTTAATCCTTCTAATTAGCACCTTAACAAATTTTCATAAAGACATACATTTAACTAGAAATTTCAGATCGGGTATATGGTAAAAAAACCAGCAATTTCAAACACATTCTCAAGTAAGTAAGATTGAACAGATGTAAAAAATATCAATGAAAACTCATAGCTTCAAGTGAGATTATACAAACTTCTGAAGTCTCTGTCAGCTTGAAGCTTCAAGGACTTTAACACGTACCTGCTAGTTGTATTTGGTTGTAGTGTTTTAAAACAAGTTTTAATACATGGTTTAGACATATACATGTATATATAAAAAGTAGTAACAATGTGCTTTACCTGGACTTGATATAATGAAACAGCTTCCACAAGAACACCAATGGACAAACCAACTTCAACTACAACAAAGTAATTCAGCTTCACCTGGAGTTCATATAATGAGTAATGGCATTAGAAGAACTCAAAGCCAAACCAAGTTCAAGTATAACTAACTAATTCGGCTTTTTCTCAACCAAACTATGTCAAACTACTTGTTGGCTATTAAAAGTGTTAGTTATTCATGTGACAGGCATACTATTATAGTTTCTATTCATCATTAAGATTCACAAAGAAAATATAGTGTTCTCATAGCAATACCACACAGAGAGAGGGGTGCAGATAGCAGCCACAGGCCCACAATCAGACCAACTTTGCCTTGCTATTATCTTGTCGGGAGTTTGTTATAGCTAATAGGATAATTTCACAAATTCTATTAGTGATATTTCCATTTTGTTATATTCTTGTCCCCCACTATCAAGTGTATTAGCCATTATAAATACCATGAATGAATGAAATAAAGCAAGCATAAAAAAATGTTATCAGTATAGTCTCATAGCAGTAGCAGTAGAAATTAGCTAAGTATAGAAATCCGTTCATATAATTTTCTTTCTCCAATGATTGCTATCAGCTGAACAAACAGATTTGTTAGAGCACAAAGGTATGAACACCAGATTTTGGGATTTCAAGATTGCTCCCTTATGATGTAAGCCATGTCTCCATAGCTCCACAAGGGTCTGTAGGGTATCTTGACCCTCAATAATTCGAATTATACATGCATTGGATAGTTGACCCTCAATCAATCACACCAAATTCTGTTCCTTCAAGCTCCTATCCCACCAAATACTAGGAATCAATGGGGATATTAAAAACATCAGGCAGAAGTTAAACATCAGGCAAAAGGCTATGAACAATAAGGCCAAACAACTTGAACAGCCATTATCCCAAAAAGCTATAAGGTATGAAGCATGGAAACAAAAACTAGAGCATGAAAGAAACGAGTACACAACAACAGTGAAGGAAGAAAGTAGATGCTTCCAAGCAACAACTCAACAAAATAAGGCAATATTTTGACACAGCTTTCCAAGCAAGACTACCTGCATTCTAAACCCTAGTAGTAGTAACTAATTAAGAAACTAACTAACAATCTGTAAGAACAAAGAGCACAAAGACCACGTATGCGGAAACACAAAGTTACAATGAAGACATGAAGCTTACCTCGAACACAACAGCGACAATGCCGACGAGATTGTACCTCAGGTGAAATGTACCTCAGCTCACCACAAAGACCACGTACTACCAGTCAAATGTACCTCAGGTGACCACCACTTCGCCAATCCTTGCACCAGAAACCAAAAAAGGTCCTTAGCTTAACCACGAGTTCCAGAAACAGACCTAGCACGGTCACGGTCTTCAGTTCAATAGAACAACACAGGTAGACGAAACGTACCTGTCACAGTCTTCAGTGCAATGGAGAACAAAAAGCTTCAATGTTAATAGTGCAATGAAGAAGAGAGCGCGAAAGGGTACACAGAGAAGAAGAGAGCGTGAGAGGGTAAATGGAGAATAAGGGAGCGCGAGCGAAATAAGTGGCGTCAAATATAATTTAAAATGTAAGTTCAACATCGGTTTTCAATAAAACACTGATGTTAACAAATTGATGTCAACGTTAACATCGGTTTTATTCAAAAAACCGATGTTAAGGAATACACATTATTTACAATTATGCCACCGCGTTTACGTTAACATCGATTTTGTCAAAAACCGATGTTAATCCGCCGATGTTAAATCTAGTTTTTCTAGTAGTGTATATATAGGAATGACCTTTCCATTGAGAAGGCAGAGAAATAAAATCAAAACATTCATTTCCTTCTTGTCTTCTGGAGATTTGTCTTGGTCCTCGAATTCCAAGGCTTAACATTGGTGCTTTCATTGTTTAATGGCTAAAGCAACTCGCTCCAAATTCACTATGGATCGTCTTGAAGATGCCATTGTGAAACTCACCTCTTACCAACTTTCCATGTCAACCAAAATTGGCGATCTCATTCATCGTATGACCTAATTAGAAACCACCCAACACAGCCAACACTCACTAGCTTCATCTACCGCCAGCCCTTCTACTTTTACACCTTCGAAATCTCCACATCGTTTGAAGCTCGAAGTTTCATGCTTCGACGGCTCCGATCCGACTGGGTGGATCTTCAAGATCACTCAGTTCTTTGAATATCATGCCACCCCGGACCACAAACGAGTCACTATTGCCTTTTTTACATGGACGGGCCAGCCTTAGCTTTATTCCAGTGGATGTCCTGAAATGCTCAGTTGACTTCCTGATCTACCTTTCTCCACGCTCTTAAAACTCGGTTTGCCTCATCAACTTATGAGGATCCTACGGGACTACTTTTTAAGCTCACTCAACGTGCTTCTATTAATGAGTACTTATCGGAGTTTGAATCCCTCGCAAATCGAATTATCAGACTTCTAGCGCCATTTTTGCTTAGTTGTTTTGTCTTGGGGCTCAGCCCATAGATCTGTCGCGAGATACAAGCCTTGTAGTCGGTATCGTTGATTCATGCGGTTTCTCTAACTCACTTACAGGAGGGAAATTTTTTTGATGCCTGTTAACGGTTTGTCAAGTGCACCAAATGTCCAAGTAGTAAAACTTGGAAGTCCAAGTGTCGATTTCCACATGGACTTTGTTTTGTACTTGTATTGTATAGTTTTCAATTTATAAGAGATGAGAATGTTAGAACCTAGCATGCCTTTTTTGCCTAAGATGTATGGTTTTTAGATTTTTATCAATTAGATAAATTTATCCTACCCACATCTGTTAAAATACTTGTCCCTGATGTCTCACGATGACAAGCATATTTTACCTATCCATATCTCCCAAATGTCTTTGCATAGACTCAACAGGTAAAATGCATGAAGCTTTAGTTCTAGATGTGTGCTTTAATGCATGGGCATAACGTTATCATCCTATGTCTAGCAATGATTTCATTATGATATCTTTTCCTTTTAGTTCTATTAGAATTTATCCTCTGTCGAGCGCCTAACTCCTAAAATTGATGCATGCATGTCTTCTTTATATCTTTATTAAGAGTTATCCTCTGTCAAGAATCTAACCCTTAACATAATATAAAGATGAGTAATGCATGAAATATAAATAGAAAAAGACAATAGGATAGAAAACACTTGTTGCATTGATAAATATGGAGTACATCATACATCTCTTGGCTTTTTAGGTCTGTCAGACCCTAACTAGGGGGTTTAGCCTCTCATAGCCATGAGGGCCTTACATTGAAAGAGGGGTATAAAACTTGGTGGAAGAGAAGGGATGGAAGAAGGGAATAGAGAAAATGATGAGAGAGGGGAAAGGATTCCCTAAGGAAGAGTTCTCAGGCTTTGGGTATGTATGAGAGTGCTTTGAGAATCGGTGTGCCTTTTCCCTTTGGCTTGACTCTCTTTTTGTAGTTGCTGGAGTGGACTTGGGTTTACATACTTACGCTTAGCGCGCTCTGCTCGCTTAGCCCAGGTGTCTGTTTTCGCGCTAAGCATGGATAACTACTAAATAATTATTTTAAAAGATATTTTAACTCTATTTTCATTATAAAAAAAAAACAACTCTTATTTAGTAGTTATCAATGTCCGACGTCCTGGCCGCTACAAACCCCCTCTGCTCCCAACGGGTTCACTAGGCCCACGACCACCTCCACCCATTTCTTCTGCACCCTTGCTCTCCACCCCCACCAAACAACCTTCTCCTTCCATTCCCTTCAAACGCCTTTCCCCTGATGAGCTTGCTATGCGGTGGGAAAAAGGATTATGTTTCAATTGTGATGAAAAATTCACTCCTGGCCATAAGTGTTCTTCCAAATTGTTCTTGTTAGTCTCAAATGAGGATGAAGCTTCTCTAGAACCTTCCCTCGCGACCCTGAACCCAGATCCACCCGAACCAATTGAAGATCTGTCCCCGACCCAAATCAGCCTGCACGCTTTATCAGGCCATATTGCACTTGAGACCCTGCAAGTAGTAGGCCTAATTTCCAATCAGGGAGTGCGCATTTTAATAGACGGGGGTAACACTCACAATTTCCTTCAACATCGTTTGGTCTTAGCCTTAGGCCTCCACACAAAATATACAAACCCGTTGTGTGTAACAGTCGAAAATGGTGATGCACTCGAATGCCACCAACTTTGTAATGACCTGATAGTGCAAATACTTGGTCATTCCTTCCCTGTCGATTTTCATGTTCTTTCCTTGTGCAGTGCTGATGTGGTACTTGGAGTACAATGGCTAAAATCCTTAGGCCTTATTGTCACTAATTATAATACTTTAACCATGAAATTTATCCATGGCGACAAAATGGTTGAGTTGAAAAGTGAAAGAGCAAGTGGTCTTGAGTTGATATCTCCACCACAGCTTCGCCACATGGTTTAATCGGAGACAACCAACATCTTCTTTCACATTTGCCTAGAGACCCCTTCTACCCAAACTTCACCTTCACCACACCACATGACCTCCATAAACACATTAACTCATAAATACTCCTCCCTGTTTCAGCCTCTCACCACTCTACCCCCGTCTCACCCAACCAACCACACCATCACCCTTCTACCCAACTCATCTCCGGTTAATGTGAGACCATATTGCTACCCTTATTACCAGAAAAAAGAAATTGAATCTCAAGTTGCTTCTATGTTGCAACATGGCCTCATTCAACTTGGCACCAACCCCTTTTCTTCTACAGTGCTACTCGTGAAGAAGCGCGATGTCTCTTGGCGATTCTGCGTCGACTATCGCACATTAAATGCCATCACGATCAAAGATGACTTTCCGATTCCTACGGTAGATAAGTTACTTGATGAATTCGGGGGCGCAAAATGGTTCTTGAAGTTGGACCTTATGTAGGGATACCACTAGATTTTAATGAACGAAGGCGACATTGGAAAAATATTTTTTCATACCCACCATGGCCACTACAAGTTTCAAGTGATGCCATTTGGTTGTGCAATGCGCCGTCCTCATTTCAAGCTACCATGAATAAACTTTTTCAGCCTTATTTGCGTAAATACATCATCGTATTTTTCGATGATATCTTAATTTACAGTAGAACTTTCTCTGATCATCTATTGCATTTGGAAAGTGCTTTTTAGGTTCTCTTACGTGGCCAATTCTCTCTCAAACTTCCTTAGTCATTTGGTGTCGGAGAATGGAGTTGAACCGATGCTAGAGAAATTAAAGTGCAAGCTATTCGACAATGGCCACAACCACGAATAATTTGAGCACTACGAGGATTTCTCGGCCTGGCAAGATTTTATCGAAGGTTTATCAAGGGGTACGCCACCTTAATAGCTCCACTGACGAAGCTCTTAACTCACGACCAATTCATGTGGTCATCTGAAATTGACCTTGCCTTCCAATCACTTAAAGATGACATAAGCAATACCCCTATTTTGGTCTTACCAAACTTCACCATTCTATTTGTTGTTGAGACAGACGCTTCAGGTTCGGGAATGGGGCGGTGATATCTTGGGGTGGTCACTCTATCACTTTCTTTAGCAAGCAGTTTTGTCCTAAGTTACTGCATTCCTCCACCTATGTCCGGGAACTAGTCGCCATCACGACAACAGTCAAAAAGTGGTGCCAGTACTTGTTGGGTCACCACTTTATAATCATAATGGACCATCATAGTCTCAAGGAACTTATGGCACAGGTGATTCAAACCCCAGAACAACATTTGTATTTGTTGCGACTCTTAGGCTATGATTACATGATTCAGTACAAGACATGCAAATCTAATATGGTAGCAAACGCTCTATCTCGATCGTCTGACAATCTGACTGGCTCTCTATTTCTTCTCTTTATGTCAAATTTGCTTTTCTTAACAGAACTCAAACAGGAGTTGTCTTCCAATGGGGATTTCGTCAACCTTCATAATGCAATTCAAGCTGACCCAACAACTTATTATGATTATTCTTTGACTTAGGAATTCATTGTTGGACAAGTGGCTTCAATAACTTAAGAGGGGGGGTGAATTAAGTTTCTAAATTCCCACTAACAAACTTTTAATCCCCTTCTAAATGATAGGCTCAAAATGCAGAAGAAGAAGCAATAATCAATTTAATTATGTTCTTTAAACATGCAAAACAAAATTGATTGCAATAACATAAATGAGATAAGGGAAGAGAGAAATGCAAACTCGATTTATACTGGTTCAGCCATTTCCCGTTCCTACATCCAGTCCTCAAGCAACCCACTTGAGATTTTCGACTATCTTTGTAAAAAATCCTTTTTACAACTTCTGAACACCCAAGGAATCTCTTTCTCTTGTGTTCAGGAAACTCACAATTCAAGAGACAACCAGTCTCTTTATTACAATTGACTTTCTGAGAAGAACATAAAGATTTCTCTCCTTTAGAGTGGATAATACAATTTGAAGTTCATAAACTCTCAATAGATTTGCAAGTGTTTGCTCAAGAGTTGTTGAGAGAGCATTTGACAATGAATTTCTCTTGGAATATCTCTCTCTTTCCTTTTGAAGTCAGACACACATATATATAGGCCCTTCATGCCTTTCCAAAATGATTTGAAGAGATGTGTCTTTTCAAAAAGCTTTTTATGAAATTCTTCACTAATAATCGACTACAGGTTTCTGGTAATTGATTACACAGTTATATTTTGAAGGGTCATGACTTTTCAATTTGAATTTCAAGAGTTTCGTTGCTGGTATTCGATTACATACATCTGGTATTCGATTACAGGTTCAAAATTCAAATTCAAAACCCTTTTCAAAAGTTATTTTTCAAAATTGTCTTCTGGTAATCGATTACATTGCCTGGTAATCGATTACCAAATCCTTGGATGTCTTGGAAACACTTTGTTTTGAGGAAAGGCTTGATCTTGAGTTAATCTTGAAGCAAGACTTTATTTTGTTGAAGCAACCATGTATTAATCTTGAAGAAATGCTTAACCTTTGAAGCAACCTTGTTTGATTCTTCTTTGGCATCATCAAAATCATCTATTCATACATTCACATTCTCCCCCTTTTTTATGATGACAATCATTATCAAGTGAATTCTTTTCGACATCATCAAAACCTGCATGATTTACACTACCCACCACACTGTGCACTCAGTTGCCCTCCTTTTTATGGAGATAGTTGGCAAGCTTCATGGCATGCCTAGAAGTATTATTTCTTATCGAGACCCACTGTTTATCAACAAGTTCTAGTAGGAATTATTTTCCTTGAGTGGCACCAAACTCAGGATGAGTTTTGCATATCATCCGCAATCGGATGGCCAAACTAAAGTTGCTAATCATATTGTTGATCAGTACTTAGGTGCTTTTGTCCATATAAGACCATCGTCTTGGGGGTGTTTCCTATTATGGGAAGAATGGTCCTACAATACATCCTTCTATTCAGCTACAAGAATATCTCCATTCGAAATCACCTTCAGCAGGAAGCCACCTAATTTTCCTCAGTATATAGTATGTACCTCTAAATTTGAGGTTGTGGATGAAATGTTGGGTCAAAGGGAAGTTGTGTTTGCCTTGTTATGAAGCAGGTTGTTAAAGTCCCCAGCTCGTATGAAACGCATTGTAGACACTCATTAAAGGGAATGTGAATTTCACATTGGTGATTGGGGGATGGTGAAGTTGCGTCCTCATCGTCAGGTATTAGACATAGGGTCCTCGTATTCAAAATTAGCTAAGCACTATTATGGACCATTCCAAGTTGAGGATAGAATGGGAAATGTTGCTTATAAATTGAAGCTGCCAACACAGTCTTGCATACATCTTGTGTTCCATTGTTCAATCCTTAAACTGTATTTTCAAGCTACTTCAGGTTCTCCAGGACCCTTAGAATTTCCTTCTTTAGCAATAGAAAATCAACCTGTCATTACACCTTTTACATTCCTCGCAAAAAAATGGATCCCTTCACCCTCTGGCCCAAAGCAAATGGTATTGGTCCAATGGCTTGGTTGCACCCTGATGAAACTTCTTAGGAGGAGTGAAGGCAACTTACCACCTTAAGGACAAGGTGTTGCTTGGTGGGCTCCGGAATGATACAACAGATACTGGGGGTCTGGAAGAAGCAAGAGCTACAAGGTCCAAAAGGAAAAGTGTACCACCAGCTTACTTGAAGGATTATGCGTAGAATGACTAACAAAATCAAAAGTGCTAGGATAACAAGATTGTAGGTTGTTATAAAGAATAATATTGTTATCATTTTGTTAGGATATTTATTGTTTGTCTTTATCCTTTCTGTTATTGTTGTCGGGAACTTGTGCCAGAGCATTTAGCACTATATATAGGAATGACCTTTCCATTGAGAAGGTAGAGAAATAAAATAAAAAAATTTCCTTTCCTTCTTGTCTTCTAGAGGTTTGTCTTGGTCCTCGAATTCCAAGGCTTAACAACTTCACTGGTCATAAACTAGTAGAAGAGTTTCCAAATTGGTTATTGCTAAACAACACAAAAATGACAAGCCTTGTTCTCAAAATTTATTCCCTTACTGGGTTAATCTAGCTACATCCCGTCCCCTTCTCAAGCTGCAAAGAATTGATGTATCTGATAATGCAATAACAGGTCAAATCCCAAGTAACAATATCAGCTCAATTTTTCCAATTTTGGAAATCTTAGATATGTCTAAAATGCAATTCATGGTCTAATTCCTTGCGAGTTTGGCCAAATGAACTTACTGCAAACATTGGATCTCTCAAAATATCATTTGTTAGGAGAAATTCCACATGAGCTAAGCAACATGAGCTCATTAAAGACATTGGATCTTTCTGACAATCAATTGTTTGGAGAAATACCTGAGGGCATATTTGGAGTTCTGTACCAATCCAAGGGATATACTTACATAGGTATGGTTTCATCCTTTGTTATTGAACAATTATAGATTTATTGGTAAACTCCCAAGCAGCATTTTTAACCCATATGCATCACTTCATTAGATATAAGCAATAATCATTTGGTGGGAAAGATTCCAATCCTTATAAAAAAATATGTCCAATAATCATTTTGAAGGATCTATTCCATTAGAATTGGCAGAACTTGAAAATCTACTTTATCTAGATCTCTCCCACAATATTTTGATTGTTGTTGTTCCATCATTTATAAATTCTTCGGGGAGCATTATCCATTTGAACAACAATCATTTAAGTGGATTATCGAAAAGAATGATCAATGGAAGCTATTTTGCACTTAGCTTCGATGAAATAATCAATGGCATTGAATATTTGATACAGGAACATACAAGGCTGAACATTCTCCTTTTGAAAGTCAATCGCTTTACTGGCGCTATACCAAAGGAGTTGTGCCAATTGATAGATTTAAGCATACTACACCTTTCTCATCACAATTTTTCTGGTGCATATTCAATTGCTTAGGTAAAGTGCCTTTTGAGATTAAGTACCCTGATTTATTCTTGGAAATATTGTCTGGCCGGATTTTGGTAGATCACAAATATTGCATGCCTTTTGACACACCAATATTACCAAATGTGGAAGAGAAAGCAAATTTCACTTCAAAGAATAGAACCAACACTTACACGGGGAGAATCCTTGCTTACATGTCTGGAGTTGACTTGTCAAGCAATAAACTATTGAGGAATATCCCATCTGAGCTTGGAAACATGAGAAGAATTCGATCATTAAACTTGTCACATGATGATTTGACAGGGCAAATTCCGACTACATTCTCCAATTTGGTACACGGAAAGAGTTTGAATCTTTCATTTAACAAGTTGAGTGGCCAAATTCCTCCACAATTGAGTGTGTTATCCTCCCTTGATGTATTCATTGTAGCGCACAATAACTTATCTGGTGCAACACCTGAAAGAAAAGGACAATTTTCAACATTTGAAGAAAGCAGCTACAAGGGTAATCAATTCCTTTGTGGACCTCCACTACCAAAAAGTTGCAATCCTCTACCTCTTATTTTACCAAATGATGAAGGTAGTGATAGTTTGGTGGACATGTTTGTTTTCTATGTGAGCTTTGTTGTGTCATACATATCAGCTTTGTTGGTAACCGCAGCAGCTTTATATATTAATCCTTACTGGAGGCAAGCATGGGTTTACTACATAGAATTGATGAACCTGAATTGCTACTACTTTATCATGGATAATTTGTGTAAGTTATTTAAAAATGAAAATATGTAACATTATGTTGTATGCCTTAAACATCAGTTTCTTGTTTGTTTGCTCTAAGTGTCATACAATAGTAAATAAATAAGTTATCTATACGTTGTATGAAAATCATAAGTACTGTGGGGCAATAGTTTGTGCTATAAAAGAAGTCCTCTAGAGCAACTTGATGTCATGTTCCTCCCTTATCTCCTGAGAAATCAGGCTATGCTATAACACCTCTAATAAATATCAGTCAAATTAAGGGGGTGATGATATGTTTTGTGATCCGATATTGATATTAAGTGTTGATACAGACTCAAGCGTTGAATAATTTCACCATAATCCATCATTGTCCAGATATCAAATTCTTTAAGGCTGTTATCATTTTTTTTTAATTAACAGCAAGGCTGTCATCATTTTATTAAGGTTAAATTAAATTAATGTGCACTTCACTGAATTATTTGGGAATTTTTATGCTCTAACTAACTATAAATTCTTCTTATATATTATATTAATTGAACACTTGGAAGACCCAAACATGCATGTACCTTTAGATATTCATAACTATTTCCAAATCTTCTCCAATATAATGGATTTAATTACTCGAAAACTACGTTTCTTATGCTCTTAAGATTAATTTCTACCAAGAAATGTTCGTATCTATAGCAAAACACTAAAATCCCTTCACATGCAATCTTACAAACATGTGATATTAAAAAATAATAAAACTCCCTTTCTCAGTTTCTCCATAAGATTATTAGTAAACTCATTCATAATTAAACCTTGACCTTGAACAACAGGTATATCCATGGATACTCCATTCCTTTTAATATGAACATAAAACTCATATCTACTGACTCTTCTATATATTTGGAATTAGTAGAGCTGGGAAGTGGGAATGGTGGGTTGAAAATTTTTGAAAGCAATATACAGAAAGTGCTTGGAAAATTGATCTATAAGATATAGGTTGTATAGTGAACGCTCTTCACGAATTAAGTATAAGAAATAACGTGTATTACTATTACATCTGCACATAGTGAAATTACGAAGATAATAAGATAGAATTTTCGCTCATTTAGAATTTTTTTTTATTTCTAATAAACACCATCACAAAATTATGAATTTTATGAAATTCAAATGCGGACAAAAACAGGTTCTCCACTCCTGCCTCCACTATTTCATATTGAAAATTAATGTAAGAGACAAAGGAGGCACCGATTATCAAATCACCGACCAATTGGTTATCAGTGAAACCTTTGATAACATGTCAAGAAATTCTATTTTGTCCCACAGTTACACTGTCATATGAATAATAAATATTAGATTTATCTTTTTAGACTAATAAATCCAAAATAATCGTCAAAGTTTTGATGGAAACATACCAATACAGTAATGAATTTAATAACAGAGCATTGGCCAGAAATAAATTTTTTCAAACTTACAATAACATGTGAGGAACATTAATAAAATATACAACGCAAAATAAAAATCAATATTATACAAGAAACACAATTTGTTTAACGTGAAAAATAGCTCAATGCAAAGATAAAAATCATGGGTCATCCATACCAAAGAATAATTTCACTATAATCAATAAAGGTACAAAAGAGTTTTCAATAAGTGTGTAACACTCAATTTTTCGTAAAATAAATTAAAAATGATTTTATTTAAAAATAAATAGAATTTTAGGAAAATAATGAGGTTTTGTAATTAAATAAATAAGAAGAAATAATTTTATCGATTAAAATAATAGTTTCAAGGTAAATAAAATAGATATATCTCCTTAAAAAAAATGTGTTATCTATTTATTCGATAAGGAGTAAAATATAATTTCTTTTTATATAATGATAAAATAAAGAAAAATCGAGTAAATAATAGGTTCGGAATACTCTAACTATAAATAAAGACATATTATATCAGTTTTCACAATTTCTTCTCTTCCTCTCAATTTCGTTTTTCCTTCTTCCTCTCCCAAAACCTTTTTTTTCCCCGCATAAAACAACAATCTTAGAATTGTTAACCATTGGATCGCTATTAAATTTGAACACCAGGTTCGAAACTTATTTTCACATATAATGTTTGTGGTAAGGGGAATGTCCCCCGCACGTAGCTCTTTGTTTTCCCGCATACACTCAAACTTATCCCAATAAAACTACAATCCTGAACTTGTTAACCGTTGGATCGTCTTAAAATTCGGACACCAAATTTTACATGCATATACTCATATATTTATCGTTGTGATTTGCAAAATAATGTTTATGGTGAGATAAATTAGCATCACATGCAGACAGTGAACTAGGCTCCAACCCCTTCTCTTTCTCTCTAACGGTTGGAAACCCTAACAGAGCAAACAAAGAAAAAATGAGGAATCTTAGAGAACCTCTAGAGACACCACTAGCACTGCCGGACTACATACGTGAGCCCGCTTAGAGGTAATGAATGAGTTTATCACAATTGGGATTAGAATGAACATGTGCAGGAGTTCTTACAGGATTAAATTGGAGTTTATTTTGGGATATTTATTGTATTGTAATTATTCATGTATGATTATGTGAAATTGTTTGAGTGGTTTTACTCCCCATATTGCGAGAAACATTTTGTATAATTTGTTTGTGTTTTGAATAAGATTTACTATATTAGTGTGATAAATTGTTATATTAGGATCATGAAATTGTATATAAGTGATAAATTGAATATGTGATGAATTGTGAGATAACATGTTGCTTTGAGATTATAACATTGTTATTGAGATTGAGTATAAGTGCAAAGTTGAACATGTGTTAATTTTTGAGATATACGTAAACATGTGATAGTGGATTGTGACATTGTAAGATGTTAAATTATGGACATGAAATTTAGTTGTGAATCAGTATGTGGTTAACACTTGATGTGGTGATACTTGTGTTGTGAGTTGTGAATTACAATAACCAACTGGTGTTTACCTTGAGAAAAGTATTTATGTGCAAAATGTTAAAGGGAAAGAGTAGGATTCCTAGTTAGGAACCTAAAGTCCTGAATTGTAGCGCAATGTGTTAAACGTGTTTGAAACACGAGTATGAGGTCCTAGGTATTGTATAATTCATTAACAGTGTCTGCCTGCAAAAGTTGTTTTAGGGGTTGGATCTAAATCATGAAGGTGAGACCCTAATGGATTCTTCAGAGTCTAGGCTTTGGGGGTAAAGACACTCGGTTTGAGTGCTCCTTTAAGCCTATGTTGATCCCGTATGATTGGAGTATTCTCGCAAAACAAAGTGATCCTGACTGATCATCTTATGATCTTACTTAGTGAGAGTGACCTAACATACTCATTGTATGATGTGTCTTGTTATGTACTCTTAAGCGACTTAGTGTGATTTTTTATTGATACGGTATCACATTGTATATAGGCTTGAGTCTTAGTATAATGTCGCATAACGCCTGTAAATTATTTATTATGATATTAATGAGTGTTGTTATGTCTTGACTCGAGTGTGTGATTCATGTGTAATGTGATTGGTGATTAAAAAATGAATTTTAAATTTTAAAGTGGTGAAGTAACGTGTATTGTATTAAGTTGAGCTATGTTATACATACTTCTATAGTTTATTTTGATTATGCCTTTGTTTATCTATATTTTATTTAGAAATATGATAACGCACTCCCTGTCTGGTGTATGTGTTTGGATTCTGTAATGATCTTGAACCATGTGTTCGTGGGAGCAAATGACTAGGTGGATAACTTTAAAGAATTTCGTGCTAAAGGACGCTGAGACACAATGTTCTGATATGATGTAACATTGGGGCATGAGCTTTTATTTTCAATTGCATAATGTTATTTTACTTTATTTTATTTCATTGTTTAACAAGATTTCATTGGTAAACTTTAACGATTTTGTTCTAAGTCGAATATTTTTTAATAAGTTTTATTTGGTAATAGTGAAGCGAATGCGACCCTTTACCCACATGAATTTCTGTATGCGATTTTTATAAAATTGTTTTAATTAAATTCCATATGTTTATATATTTTTCTTATTTATATGTATGTTGGGGTAGAGAGTGTTACAAAATGCACTGAAACGTGCTACAAATGGTCAAACCAAAACCAAACATCAATGCTTACAATAAAGAAACAAGAAGATGGAAAATACCAAATGCATGACAGGAAATGTGAAACACTTATCTCCCTCTCTAGATATCTTTTTAACAATCCAACCAAATAATTTTAAGTATCACGTGTGTAGAACCTACTATTCAAAATTAGTCTGATCCAATGGTGAACGAATTCGCAATTGCAATATGAAAAATGCTCTCTGGTGGATGTGCGAAAATCAGAATGATTTTTTCCCTCTTTTCTTTCTCAATGTTTTGTAACTCTTTTCCCTCGCCAATAAGTCTCTTCCTAATGTGATCTCTCTCTACTTAAACAAATGGGACAAAATAGACATTCTCATTTACAGTGTGTTTGGATGGAGAAATTTAAAATTCTCAGAAATTTTAAATTCTAAGAATTTCAAATACTTCAATTGAAATTCTTTTATTTTCAAAATTTTGTATTTGGATAAAAAAATTAAAATTATGAAGATGAAAAAAATGAATGAAAAAAAAGAGAAGATATGATTGGTGTGCTAGTTATACGTGTTGTTCTTCTATGCTCACACCCGAACGATATTTTAGGAGTTCAAACGGTGTTTCTTGAAGAAGACAATAAGAAGAGAATTTCAATTTCTCACACTTGAGAAGGAAATTGAAATTCTAGATTTTTAGTTGTTTAAAATTCAGTTTTAAAATTCCAAAATTTTAAATTCTTCGTAAAAAACATTCAAATAATGAATTCTAAATTACAAAAATTCAAATTCTCTGAAAAAATTATTTTCATCAGTTAAAATTTTCTATTCAAACGCACTCTTAGGCATTTACTCCCCATAGAAAAAAAATCCAAAAATCCAACAAGTTTTTTGAAATTTGTTCACCTTTTACTTTTACTAAAGCAAAATTCATTTTTATTAGACTAGATTCGTGTATTGTATTTGCACGATGAGGGAAACCCAGCCTCAGGATGATGAAGCCCAATATATAAAAGTTGGTTTTTATAATTGTTGCCATCATCTTTTTGTGTTACTTTTTATCATGTTGGGTTTATGGTCAAAGCTGATCGGCCGGAGTGGTGACCCAACAGAAAGGAGGAGAAATGTGTTGTTGAAGATTTTTATCACGGAATAATAATTTAATCTTTAAGAAATGCTTTTGAAGGAGGCAAGCAGGAATTCGACCAGTGCTTAATGACCTGCACTAGAACACAACTACTTTATAGTGGTCCAAATTTCAATATCATCTCTTAGCATTATTGACAAGCTTTGACCTTTGGGGAAACTTTGTTGCTTGGTTGCAAACATTGTCTTATGGAAGATGAAACACAATGCTACCATAGCACTACGAAAGCGAAATAACATAAGCAAAAGGGACAACTGAGAGTCTGAGACCAACCTTCTTGAAAATCCAGTTGTGTGGCTGTGACCTATCAGTGTTCTTTCTCTAATTTATTACTTGAGTAAAAATCTTTTCACAATTTTAATTACCTACACTGCCCATAGAACCTAGTATGCGTGGATAAGAACAAACAAAAATTAAAGCAAAGAAGGGGCTTCATTCTCCAATATTTTTAATTAAAATACGTTGCACCAAAAGACAAAGAAATTAAGAGAGGGAGATCATGTATGTATGGAATTGAGTTTTTTAACTTTATTTGTTGGTACATTGGTAATTTCAAGTTACAATCGAATGAATCGATTCTATCATAGTTAATCAAAAACGATTTTACTAGTAAATTAATAAGAGTTTTGCTGTCTAGTGTCTTATTTAATGTGTTTTGTTACCTTGAACCTTTATCATTCTCTTTGTCAAATAACATGGGATGATGGGACTGCTATCATTTAAATCAAGACCCCTAATTAATATGGTTTATTATTGTTATATTGTCGTTATTGACTGTGATTTGTGAACCTATCAATAGACGTGAATGTCAATTCTTGAGATTGTGTATAATACTTTTTTTAATGATTTTCCAAAGTTCAAAACACAGGTCCTGAATCCCTTTAAAAAAAAAGTCATGAATCACGATCTTATGATTTTAACATTAATTTTATTTATTATTAAGGGTAACAATAATATTTGTTAGTTATACGTGTGGTAGTTAGAGAAGTTACTATAAATTAATATGGAGGCAAGAAATTATAGTTTCACGTGACACTTACTTAGGATGGGCGGACATGACATAAGACATTAGCAAATATCATTGTCTTTTCACCCTAGAAAATGCAATGAATAATCCATGCAAAAACAAGTAGGAACAAAGATATTCTATCAGATGCATTAATTAAGTTTAATAGAATAGAAGCTTAGTGTTATTATATTAAAACCTTAAATAAGATATTTTTAGTCTTAAATTTAATTTTTTTTATCAAGTAAAGCAAAATTCGTCAAAACTAACAATATTATTCTATAAATTTCTTTAAAAAATATTTTTTCTTAAACGATTCAATATGCAAAGTTGAGTATTATTTTAAATTATATATATATATATATATATATATATATATATATATATATATATATATATATATTAAAAAATATAAAAATAAATATAATTCATCAATCAGAACTGAGCCTTTTTTGAAGGTTGGTCACAACTTTTTTTAGGGGGGGAGATAATTACCAATATTTTTAGGAGCCTAAGACCTTAATTAATTAGTTGTAACTTTGATTTTATTTTCTTATTTAATTAAGATTAAGAGTCTATTACATTATTTAAAAGATAATGTATTACATTTTGTAACACTTCATTATAAATTGTGTGAAATAAATATTTTATTATACATCAAAGTTTCTTTTCCCTTTTTCTTCCTTTTCTATAAACACTCCTATGTTATAAATATGAATTCTCGTATTGAATGAGAGCCTTTCAGGAATCCTTCTTCTATGGAAGAGTTTTCAAGAATTTTTCTTGAATAATAGCATTTTTAAGAATTATTGTCACTCCTCATTGAGCCACATTCATCCTAATTAATATGATATATTGAATATATAATTTTATTTTTAACTTTTCATTTCTTTCAAATATACTTCTTAATTTCAACTTTAAATTTAATTTGATTTAACAATATCAAACCAAAAAATATATTTTTCAACTATCTCAAACCACTGTCAACAACAATGGCAAAGTTATATAAATCGATGTAGAGTTTGTATCCTTTGCTGCGCTTTGTATAATTATGAATTTATGATGATCGATGAGAGAAATATAACTAGATAATTTCATAACTTAATTAAAAACCTTAATACGTAAGGATTAAAAATCTTAAAGTCTGGCAGGCAAAATAATAATTCTACATTTTGTGGCTATATTTTCTCATCTGCCAACTGCAGCAAATTTTCTATTATAGAATCCAAATTTTCTATAGCTGTAGCAAATTAAGGAGAAAGCAATAAAGGATTGTTGTATTGCATTTGCATGTGTTGGGTGTTAAGAACAAGACAAAGAAAGCACGCCTATAGTATAAGTTATTTATTTTTTAATTTGATGAGCTGGATGTGCGCCAATGCCTAAGTGGGCACCACCACTCACCGTCGCTTTCTCCACCGTTGGATGCTTACCAACAAAGGTCGCCCTCATGCCTCGTGGATCAATTACAGTGATGTGTTTATATATATATATATAATCTTTTTTGTGAATATACAATTATTAGTATTAAATAATATTATTACGTTATATATATATATAGATAGATATATATTTACTCTAATTTTATCACTTATGTGAGGTTAGAAGAGAGTGTGTTATATATATGAAACAACAAAATTAAGACTTATCAACAACAAAATTCTCTATTTATAAGACTAATTAAATTTCGAAGTTGAGACTAAAATTCACATGTTGATGCATGCAGCATGCCTGATAATATATAAATATATTTATTTTTAATTTAACTTAAAATGTGTAATATTTAAATAAATTTGCTTATATATGGTCCCCTTTTTGCATAATGTGGGAATTCCTAGTCTTCTCTTTTCTCGTGTTTGGCACTCGTCACCCTCGCATAACTTTTTTCTACGTAACCATACAAAAAAGAAAAATTATCCTTTCCTAAAAAAAGTGGTTCATTATTTATGAAACAGGGGGGATCGCTTTGAGGAGAAGACAGGTATTGATACTCGCTGTACATGTTACATTTAGATTCCATTTTTTTTTTTAACATCACTGACATATCTCTTACATTTTCAAAACTCCATGCTTCGATCTCATGTATAAGTAATTAAAATATTAACTTTTTTTACAGAAATATTAAATTTTTAATATATACAATTTTGAGGCCTTTTTAATGTATAAATTGAAAATTATAATAGCTAGTATTTGCTTTTTCTTATTTACTCTTATCTAATGAATTATCAATGAATTATACTATTAAATAAAATTAAAAAAAAGTTTCATTATATATAAGAAATAATTTATTTTAAAAAACATTACATTTAATAACGTTCAATACTATAATATCGATACAAAGTATTCATAAAAAATTAATAAATTATCATATGAATAATCTTTTGATTGAAAATTTAGTTGAGTGACTATATTAATGCACTTTTTTTTCATTCAGAAAACTATAATCTAAGGCATTGTTTAAGAAAAATGAATTCATTTTCATTCCTATCAATGCTTTGTTGATATTATATTAATATTTCTTTCATCAAATCTTGTTTGATTATATATATATATAATAGAACTTTAATTCTTTAACCATCAAATAAATAAATAAAATCGCAAATGTTATTTTCAGGACAACCGAAGAATACTGTTACGTCATTGTGGTATAAATACGAAAGAGAAGTGTCAACAATTCAACATGTATTTTGATGCAGAAAAGACATCATACGTGACACGTACGTATCCCTCTCATATCATGTGAAGCAATTTAAGTAGAAGCCTGAAACACCCATTCCCCCCAATTCCTCGAGTGTATTTATTACTGCGTCAGCATGCTCTAAAATGCAATTGAGTTAACCATAATGGGAAAAAGCATATAATTGAATGAAAGTAAAATGCGATTGTTACTCTTTTAAGACTTCAGAGGTACCATTATGATCTTCGTTTTTCCTTTTCAAAAGAATTTAGTGAATTCTTTGAATTTAGAAAATGAGTTTTTGGTATAAAAGATGTGTTTGTTTTTTTTTTTTTTACCAAAGATTTCGTACCACTAACTAACCAATATAGTTAATGGAAGATAAAAGATAATTTTCAACCTAATTGTAGATTTGCAATGCAATAAAACTGTCCCACTATTTTGTCTTAAGGAATTTTAACTTTCATAGAGTTTACCTTTTATCTTGGAAATTATATTTAGTACCAAAATAAAAAAAATGTTAGTATATTGATTCGTTTAACACAATATTGCACTTCCTACAACTATTTTCCTCTCTAATCAAGAAATGCTTGTCTCCCACGAGAAACACTATTGCAAGAGAAAAAGCCACAAGACGTTAAAAACAAACCTAAATAGTTTTCTAAACACTCAAGATTTGTTCACATGTATTTTTAAATTACATAATATGATATATGATATAGTTGATAGATAATTATTCCTCTTTCACATGTGACTCTGATATCAATTTTTATGTTGTCTATGAAAGAGGTTTTTTTTTATTATTATAATAATAGTGTGAATTATTATTTATTTTTTATTGTCAAAAATCCCACTTGATTGATCATTTTTAAGATCTTTTTTTCTTACTCTCATTTTTTTTATTTTCATAAGTTGATTTAAAAAATTTAAGACTAATTCCATTGAAACCAATGATATGATGGTGTAAGAAATATTATTTATCCATAAATGTTAGTTCTTTAAATAGATTTTAATATTTTAAAATATTAGTCGTTGATTTTTTTATTTTTTTTTGCAGAAGATACTCTAAATTACCTTAAAAATTATTTATAATTTTTTTAAAATAAATAATAGTTGATAGTTGATACATAATAACTAATAATTTACTAAGTACTAGATTGTAGTAGTATTATTTAGTACGTTGTTTTTATCCCCTACCAATTTAAAGAGAGCTTATAATATTCCCCGGTTGAGGTACTCCCTACTCCTGAGAGAAAGTGAAAGTGAAGTGCACACTGCAGATGCAGTTGCAGGGGAATCAGTTAAACCGTATTTAATTTTCACAACCTCCAACTCCACCAACTTACCCAATATTCTTTACTTTCTTCCTCCGCCTTCTTCTTCCCTCTCAAACCCTAGAAACAGCAAAATCCCCCTTTTGATGCAAATGGGATCACTCCACCAACTCTAGAGCCACACCCTTCAAGATTTAGCTCATGCCCACTTCAATTATGGCTCCATTTTCCACTTCCCACCACTTCACAGCCTTCACCTTCCTCATCTTGTTCCTCAAAACCCAAGCTTTTGATCCACTCTCTTCCTTTTCCTTCACAGATTTTCAGAAAGATCCAAATTTTAAGTCAAGTGTGGGGCTTTATGGCAATGCAAAAGTTGTCTATAATGGTTCTGAGGTTCTTCTTTCTGGTAATGGTGGTGGGAGAGTCATGTACAAGAAGCCCTTCAAGCTTGTTCATGGTGAAGCAAGGGAATTGGTCTCATTTTCAACCTACTTTGGGTTTTCAATGTCCTTGGATGGTGAGAAGAATGGCTTGGCTTTTGTTATGGTTCCAAGTGGTATTGAAGGTGAGGTTTTTGGCAATAGTTCATATGGGTTTTCTTTTGGATTGAAGGAAAGGGAATTTAAGGTTATTGGTGTTCAGTTTAGTGCTTATGGTAGGAATGGGGGTTCTGGTAGTTGTATTGTGTCCATTAATGTTGGTAGTTCTGTTCCTGTTAAAACAATCAATGCCTCCTCTGTTATTATGGGTCTAAAAAGTGAGGGGAAATTGCATGCTTGGATTGATTATGAGGCGAGTTCAAAGCGCTTAGAAGTTAGGTTGAATCAATTTGGTCAATCAAGGCCAGTTGATCCATTGCTTTGGCATTCAATGGACTTATCAAATGTTTGGGGGACTGAAGAGATGTTTGCAGGCTTTAGCACAGTGAAAGGGAATAATACTTCTCAATCATGCTTTCTCTATTCATGGAGCTTTATTGTGAGGCATTTTCCACATTGGATGCATTCTGAGCCTCTGGATCCAAAGTTTCTTGCTAAGAAGACCGAAACTCCAACAGTGAAATATTATAGGAGTTTTTGCCTTTTGAGGGTTCTTGCTGCAATGATATTTGGTGCTGGATGTGGAGCTTTGACAGCATTCATTGTGCTCTATTTGTGGACCATCTTTGGTAATAAACGACCCGTGGTGCCAGAGGAGTATGCTATGCAGCCTGTAGATTTTGATTACAAGAAAGTGAACATTGTTGTAGATAAAACCACATAGACGCTAAGGAGTAGATCTACAGTTGGATGCTGGCATTGTAAATCAGTGTTTCTTGTATTCGGGTTTTGCTTTGTTGTAGCTTGATAATGAACTGTTTTATTTACTTATGTCGTTGTCTATTTTTGAGCAAATTGGGATCCAGATCTAACTTGTATTGAGGATTACATGGCTTACCCTTTTTTTTTTGTTTCTGAATCATGACCAAATGTCCAAATCTATGTTACTATTATTTTATTATATGATGTTGTTTCATCAAATTACATGATGTTGTTGACAGAGACTTTATTGTCTAATGATGACAAATAACCATAATCAGTCTGTATATTGAATATTGGATGGCTAATAGTAACAGCGTGATATCTGCTTCATATTTGTGTCACTGTTTAATGTAACGAGCCCAAGTAAGGGAAAAATGCTATAATGAGGTTGATAGTGTATGCCTGTATGGATACCTCCTCATCTACCAAAATATCCTCATTGTTGGTTTTCTTAGTGTAGATGTGGATTTTTTTTTTTATTTAATGATATTTTTTTTGTAAGGTAGCAATTATTTTGTAACTCCTATCTTTCATGAACGAAATTAGTCATTTATCCTTTATAATATTATTTCCCATTTTCTATGGTAAGATTAAACTTGTTAAAACTTAAGAAATAAAACTGCCTGAGGAGTGAGGAGCACAGTTTCCATAAAAGGAGTGGCCATGGAAGGAAATTGCAACCTATTCAGATTTGGATCAATTCTTCATTTTGTTTCAGGTTTCTCATAAGACAGGAACCCCTCTCTCCCCTGTTCTTTATTGATTGTGTCCTTCATTCCTGCTGTGAAACCAATTTTTAGAGGTAACAGAAACTTGTAGCTGTGTGATTGACATTCAAGCACTCAATGCCACATAGGTTGGTTGGTATAATACTTTTTAAGCATCTTTCAATCATATTCCCTGGCTCTCTGCATTCAGCTGAAAATGTTTCTGCAATAAAAGGATCAAGCACGTGATGTGTTACTTCCGAAGATACTTGCATTAATGACAAACTTCAGCTTGTTTACTTAAGAAATATGAATTATTTTGTTCCTTATAAATGGTTTAGTAAATTCTTTTACTTTATTCATGAGCTTGTTAAGAGACATATCCATGAGCTTGTTACATTTTCCACTTGTAGCCCATTGGACATTTTTCATTTTTGACTTGTGGTGGGTAGGTATACGCAACATTACAATTGGATGTGACTGTGATTGAACCTATACCTTACCTTCAGGCTTTAATAGAAAGATTGAATGAATTAAAATGGAATAGAGTAGACTGGAACATAAAATTCCTTCACTCCACACATTATAGATTACTATTCATTATTTCAATATAATCCCTGCACTATAGCCATTACCTTGGATTTAATTCTCTCAACCATTCCAACTCTTTTTCATTTCTTGCTTCGTTCTTTTGTTTTGCGTCCAAAATTGGTATTGAACCCCACCCCATTTGCCATGTTGAGAGAGATTGGACAACAAGTGAAACAAGTGAATTCAAGCTTAGAAGTCTTAGAAAAGGAAAAATGGTCTTGTTCTTTGTGCTAACTTGGGCCAAAAATCCTTCAATCACATGTTGTTTATGCTGGATAAATGGAAGTTGGATGTTACTAAGTCCATCCAGCATTTTTTCATTTTTTCAATTTTGCCCTATCTTGCAGAAAAAAATTCTTCCATAAGAATCTTAAGAAGAATGAAAAACTTATTGAAAAAGTTCTTTCATAAGAATTTTTTTAAAAATGTTTTTAAAAAATATTTGTGACTATTTGTTTTTTTGGTTTTTTATAATTCTTTGAAATTTAATTTTTTTAATTATTAATATATTAAATTAATCATTTGTACATTAAATTTTTTTTTACTATTACAAAATTTAATATATAGTAAATATTTTTTATTTTTAAAAAAATATTCAGATTAAATAATTCATATGCTTTATATCAACATTAATTATCATAAAATTTATTATTTAAATTTATATGTACATTAAATATACATTAAAAATTTTAATTATGTATAACAATATTATTTATTTTATAACATAATTAGTTCAATTGATTAGAATATTATGCTAATAACCTGTCACAAGTTCAAGTCTTGCTTGAATCATTAATTTTAAATTAATTCATCACAAATATTTTTCAAAAAAAATTTAAAAAAAGAAATTCCTCCATAAGACTCTCACGGAAGAACCCTAAAGAACAAAGTTCTGGATGCATGTAGCAACATCCATAAAAGTTTATCCCTCAACCAATTTGCCCCAAGTAAAATTACAGAGGGTTAGAATAGCATAGTAATTTAATAATTTATAAAAAGAAAACATCAGATTATTTAGTTATTTGCATTACAAAATTTACAATTGTATTCAAAATATCATTTCCCAAGATAACTCAAGAGACTCAATTCAAGACTGCAATACCATTATATGAAGCACCTTGAAGAAATAGTAGATTGTTAAACAAATGTTTTGCCAACAAGTGTGACCCAAAAACGCATAGTTTCTCCCCCAAAAATCAAAATGGAATCGACGAAAACTACAAGCCAAGCAAGATCTCAGTCAATTACGATTATCTTCAACTCCTTTGAAGAAACTACAGATAGATAATGCAATCTCTGAAAACCATCATAGATCCCATATATATTTCTCTGATATACACGCTTTAACCACTACAAGATATTACGGAAAAGCAAAACATAGAAAAACAAATCTAAATAGAATAAATACAAAACACATAACATAACACTGCAAGCTGCAGCTGTTAAAAATCATATTCAATACCCATTTAAAGCTTGAAACAAGGTTTTAAAAAATGGTGTGAAACCTTGGTTTTTTTCCCAATGTCAAGATCTTTGAACCAGAAACACAACATAATCACAACCACAACCACAACTTAAAACCTTGAACTGAAGCTCTACCAGTCAAAGAAACCAAACGATTTCAAACAAACAAATGCAATCATTAGGGGCAAAAGGATTGTTATGTAAGCTCCATTATAGATTCAAATCACATTGAAATAATGAGGTTTAAAAAAAACAAAATTCCGATAAGAACATCAATGGATCTCAGCAGATTATGGTTATCTTCAAATTCTTTAGGAAGTTTCAGATAGATAACGCAGTTTAAAATTAACATCACCGATCCATTAACCCTATCAACTAAGAAAATGCACAAAAAAATAATTAAAAAAATCAATTTTTTTTCGTGTGAATTGATAAAAAACTGAAAATTTTAGAAGAAAAAAATAGTGAGAGATTAAAGAAAGAGCATCTCAGAGTAATCATTCCCCATTAGCTTCTTCACTGGCAATCAAAGTGCAAGGATAACATTGGAATTGCTCATCACTGATGCTCGTAAAACAAAGACAAAAAGAATAACCTTTGAGGAATATTGAATTTTGAAAGACGGAAACACAGGTTTTAACCTCAGAATTGATCCTTCGAAATTCCAAATGAATCTAAAACGCGAACGAAGGGGATGCGGTTTCTACTTTCTAGTGTCTGCGGCGTGAGAGTTTTGAGAATTTAAAGAGTCGCGTAGAACCCCTAGGGTTTTGTTTGGAGCCTTGGATCAGTTGGATGATGCGTTTATTTTCCCTTTCTCTTCACAACGTGTAGTTGGGCTTTTTTTATATCATTGTCAAAACAGTAGTACTTTTTTTGTTTTCTTAACAAACAATTGTAAATAATTTAATTTGTAGTAAAATTATTTTAAATTATTGACAAAAAAATTAAGAAAAAAGAACCGTTGAAAATTAATTTAGAGATAAAGAATCTTTTTTTACGGACTTTAGTGAAATAAATAAATAAATAAATTAAAATAAGAGTTTAACGGATATGCATTTTCTTCATAGAATATTTTGCACTACCAATTTTATTTTTACAGCCGCTATCAAATTAAAAATCAGATTTAGTGTCATTTTTAGGATGATTATTTTCTATTTAACAAACCTGTCAAGGATGTAGTGTAAAAATGTTATACTTACAGTGCATTTTTTTTTTCTCTTAAAACAAATAAATAATAGAGATTAAAAATGATACATTACAATCCTAATCCAATGAATCCTCCTAACACAATTAGATAGTTTTAAAAAATATGCAGATAAGAGATATAGAGAGAAAAAAAATGTTAAAAATATCTAACTGAGAGATCACGAAAGAAAGTAAAAACCTCACTCTCCAAATCATATAATTTAATTAATACTAATATAACACCATATATTTTATCTCACTTCAAATATTATTTACTAAAATATTTTTTAAATTAAAAAATAATAATTTGACTCAACCCGACTTTTTAAGATAATTAAATATTTTTTAAAAAATGCTATCGTCAATTATTTTTCCCTTTTAGGTTGAAAAAACAGTTTCTTCGTTTGTAAGTAAATTATTAATTTAGTTTTAAAATTTATTGTCAATTTGGTATCTAATATTATATATAAAAAAAATTAGCTCGTGATTAAGACAAACATAAGTTCTTGAAATTAGCATTACCGGTTGATCTGACTCATAAAAAATCGAAAATTCAAACATGTTTGAGTATTTGCTAACTTGATTCTCCATTTCTCCTTTTACTGCATCTTTCCTTGCTGAAATTATCTTTTGGAGAACTTGTACTTTGGACTTTAACTTAATACAAGTTTGGAAGACTGTATTTTAGACTTGAACCTGCTATTCATTATTTCCATTCCATGGAGACGAGAAATCAAAGAATGAAGCAGGCATTGAAGCTTTAATAAAACGAGCTAGAATTCCTACTAGATGTCCATTTTTTATGAAAAAGATAAAATACTGGTCATAAGCTGAAAATTATGATCAAACCAAGTACTTGATAAGATTAATCACATTCAATGGCAAAAGAAGAATAGAAGATACATCGTTCTCTATTTTGTAATGAATTTTCTGTTTGAGTTACTACTACTCTTAGGCGTAAGGAAAATGATACAAACAAGCTAATGGGTGATTAAGACAAAACTGATGGGGATTGTCTTTTATTTAAATAATTCACAGTAACATCAAGAATTCACAATTAACACTCAACTTGAATCTGACCTTATTTCATAAATATAACCTCACAGCAGTGATCCATAAAGCCAATGGATTAAATGATAACAGTTTAATAGTTATGCGCTGTTGGTATAAAATCTTTACACTACAACCAACCAATTAGAAATCACCATTGATAAGACTTTTAAAATAGTTATCGTAAAAGTTAACAAACTTACAATACATGGTGATTAGTAATTGGATGACAGTGTAAAATTATTTTATATTATCAATGCATAACCTATTTCCTCATATCATAAAGTTCATCTGCTCAGCCCTCAAACCCTGAAATCTGCTTGTGTTATTATCAAACTGAACAAACACAGAACTCACAAATGTGTAGATGAAACCTTTACAACTGCCCAATGCTGCCAGGAAGAACAGTTTCAACATTACAACTTCAACCACTCCAAACAAGGACACAGGCCCCAACAATATCTAGCAGGGTAATAATCCTTCAAATAGACCTCTCTGCCATATTCTATAATGTAGAAACTGAAGGATTGTCGACGATGAGCCATGGTGACACGAGTTACTGGCACAACTGAGATTGCATGCCTTTCACATATGACCCTTGCAGTGGCAGGCACTTGAGCTCTTTCTGCAATGACATCAGAAGAGAATTTGTTGAGAAAATAAGAATCAGCAAAAAAGGCTGGAGTGCATTGGTATGCTTGAGTGTTGCACAATTGAACCCCTTTGGATCTATGGAAAACTTCATCCGGTACTGATGCTGCTCCACTTGTTGCATTTACTTTCCGAGTTGAAAGTGTCTTCCTGTAAAAGCGCAAACACAGACACGCATTCCTTTAGCATTGTCACTAAAAGGAATCAATATTAAGCATAACAACATGAAACTGGACGCCTTATGAATCTATTAAACGAAGATTATATATTAAAAGTTGCATTGCATATGGTGTTTTGTAAGTTCATAATATTTATAACCTAGCCTACAATAATTCTAGTGTCAGATTGCAATTCTGCACACGGAATTGAGCAGTAGTGCCCAAACATCAAAGTGACACAGGACTTGGCCCCGACTAATTTTTGGAGTCACAACTTAAACAGTACAAAATCTTTATCATGGATCCACAAAGACCATTGTATTCCTCATGAAGGTACAAAATTAGGCAAGGTATGATTAGAGTCATTAGACACAGCCAAATTGACATACCATCGAATAATGGCCAGATTGCGTGCTAGAAGAGAACCACTTCCATTACATGTTGCACACTTAATTAGTCCACGAGATCCACATGTTACACAAGGAATCTTTCCCTTGCCATTACATTTCACACATCTGCAAGAAAATGAAACTTAAGTGAATTACAAGTATAAAGTATAAACTTCCACCTTGACAGAAAGCAATGAGGCCAAGACATTTGTGACTTAAGCTTGAATTCAACATCTACTATTATATAAACAAACAAACTACTTACACAGTGTCAGAACCATCTTTATGAGCGATTAAACCCCTTCCATAACAAGTTGCACACTGAGTCATCTGATTTTCCTTATAAAATCCAGGTTCTTGGTCTGCATTGCATGTAGCACAGACTGTACTTCCCCGTCCTGCACAAACTGAAAATAATTTCGAGGGTTTTGTTAGGAGAGATAAAAGGAAATAGTAAGAAAATAGCAGTATATATGTGTACATATTGGATTTGTGAATCTTTGAGACGAAAATCCAGAATTTACCTGTGCACTTTTCAATAACTTCAGAATGGGGAATCTTTTCCCGCACTTCTTTGTAGGGTTCAAATAGAACAGGGAACTGAGATCTTAGATCCAATTCCCAAATACCAAGTTCAGGTCCATTATCCTTTCCGTCAATACTGCCACCAAGGTATGGTTCTGTCTCTCTTATGATTTCTCTTTCCTCTATAAATGTATCCAGAGTTCCTACATATACATTACAGTCTTCCACTGCATGAATCCTCCATGTTCGAGCAGGACGACTACCCCAACAGCAACGATGACCAACATGATCAATGAGCAACTCTCGTATCTCCACTTCATCCAAGATTTTCCTAAACATGGATCACCCAGTTAACAAGATTATTTGCCAATATAAAACTGGAATATTGAACTTGAGAAATTCATATCATAATGGCCTTTATCAAAAGGCATACATTTAGAGACAGCTGACATGTGGAAGATAGTGTTTAATTAAATATGTAATATGTATAATATGTTCAACTAAAAAATGCACTGCCAATTCCATGACCTATTAGAGGAAACGAGACAATCTAGTAAATATTTCAATGAAGTCAATTGTGATAAGATTATCTTGATCAACCCAGCTAATGTCTCTCCCCTTCAAACTCTTTTGAGCTATTGCTATTTTCTTAAACGCATAGAAGGAGTAGTAACATATCTTTATGAATTAGAACATTTCCACAACAAATAGACTCTAGTATATAAATGAGTTGCTTTGTGCTGTATATTTGAGCATGATTCCAAATGAGTGCTGCACAACACCACCACCCAGATCAGATATATTTACCTACACATTTTCAGGTAGAAAAAGATACCTTGGTTCCATGGAGGCCATATTTAATCAAAGAGACCTAAATCAATCCTTTAATACCAAACTCCATACACCTTTGTTTCTGTTTTCTTCCCTGAAGTCATTGCTATACCCTCTGATCACTCAGAAAGCTACCACCTAAAAAGCCCCTTGCAAGTCTAAATTTTATGCTTTAACAATCTATAGCAAAGTAAATAGCCTCTTCATAATAATTGAATCAATCATTCCAGGCTTATTCATAAAGCCTTTAGCCAAGAGAGCCAAGATCTCTCCGCATAATGTCAACAATTTGTAGAATTAGCAGCTTCATGGTGCGTGTTCTATAATGTAGCTTCTTTAGTCTAATGCATAACAACGTCGGTTTTACTATCTAAAGTGATTGGCCATCTTTCTTCAAAAAACATTTTCTGCCCATCCGCACTTCTATACTTAATATATTTTCATCATCTAATTTCTGTCACAATAAGGTTTAAATCGTTGTAGCATAAAACCAACTATTAATTCTTTCAGACAACACAACCAAAACATTAAATAGCTTCATGCACAACCTAGTTTCAATATGACAAGTTAAATGAAAAGTATCTTTCATAGACTCATTTTAGGTGATTATACCTCTGGAATTGGGGTGTGGGTCCACCATAATCTCCTCCATATCCACCCTGATAAACAAGAGCTTGCTCTGCAACAAGTAACAATGTATTCAACATCTAGATTTACATATGGGCAAAATATTTTCTGTAATAAACGTAAACAAGAAAACGTAGCAACTCTCAATTTGTCCCTACATTAAAAGACATTGTTAAAGAAAAACAAGCAAATTCTCCCAACTCAAGCTCAAATGCCAGTTGTACAATGACCGTTTAATCTTTCAAAATATTTTCTGATATCAGTGATGCAAATGAAAATCAGAAACAAGATCAAAACCAATCATCAAGGTTTTAAAAACGGTCCATGGCTACAATTTCGGCCGAAGCATCAAGGTTTTGTTTTGGAGTCTTTGCGACCACAATTGTGGCTGCTTCAGCCGCATTTGTCTGCAATTTTCCGTATCATCAAGGATTGCAATGAAACTTCAGCCACGGCCACAATTTAAAACATTGCCAATCGTCACAATTGAAATGAGAATCAGGAACAACAAGAGCACACACCTGTAGGATCAGGCTCAGGTGAACCAACCAAGGCTCCATGAAGGGAAGGGGGATAGTAACCAGAAGCAGCAGCAGCAGATCGAATTTCATCCACACTCACCTCAGTTCCAGCCAATGAAGAAGTTGGCCTCACAGAACCGGTTCCACCCACATACTGATACGAGCTCCATTTTCCACTCTCTTCTTCAATCGATCCAGTTCTCTTCTCTAATTCAAACGCAACAGAAAATAAAAGATACCCAGAATCAAAATCGTTGTAAATATTCAAAATCAACAATGAAAATTGAAACTTTGTCATCAAGGAAGAGAAATTGTACCCGATAATAACAGAGGCGCCTCCATGGTGGGGGTGGTTAGTTGAGAGTTGAGAAACCGGGGTATGGACTAGGGTGCCTTATAATCGAGTGTTACCTTTGTCATTAAGAAACTAGAATTGTGGATTATAGAATTACACAAGTCAAACGGTGCTATGATTTGATTGTTGTGAATGGTCCCCGCGGTTAACACAAACCGCGTGCCGACTTGCTGTTCTGCTCCTGTGATTTACGCATCAAACGGCAATTACAAGAACGGAACTATTGGTGTGAAATTGGGAGATATAATTAAAATGAGAAATTGAAACTTCTCATTTTATAATTTTCTATAACATTAACGAATTTGAAAGAGTGTTTATTTTTTTGTTCTTATCGCTTGAGACTAATACAACAATTTGATACAAAGTTAAGTAAAATCAGAAATAAAAAATTCGTTAAAAGTCGAATTCAAATAATATCGGATAGATAATTTTTTTTCCTTAAAATATAAAAATACTAGTACATGAAAATATAAAAAGTGTAATAAATATATCGAAACATTAACAGTAGATCATAACTAATTATTATAATTTAACAAAATTTAGATTGATTGTCACATTTTTTTAACAAACTCATAAATTAAATTAAGTTTAAAACAAAAAAGAATAATAATTTTATAAATTTATAAATAACTTTTTATACTCTTATGCTTGATGAAAGGTTTAAGTAAAAAAAATATTTATTATAAAACATTATAATTCAATTAAATTCATGAATAATTTTTAGAAAAAATTACAATTGCAACAATATTTTTAATTTGTAAAAAACACTCACTTCCTTGGAATGATTTTTCTTAAGATTATGATTTTTTAAATGATTCGTTAATAAAAAATAATTGTGTATGATATAAAAAAATTAATTTAAAAATCAACAAACTTTTATTATAATTTGTAGTTTGATGTCATTGCATATATTAATAGACATTCATATTTTATTATGAAAAATTATAAAAAAAATAATTAAATAAATAGTATTTGATTAAACATAAATAATTATTTTATTATCGTTTTATAGTAAAAAAAAATTTTTGTGTTGATAGTATTTATTCAAGAGTTAACAACTAAATGATTAATTTTTTTTGTTATAGTTGAAGAAAAGTAAGAAGAATTCACCAAAGCAATAAAAATTCACTTTCATTGATAATTTTTTATCACAATCATTATAAAATTTTCAAAATTATAATAATGAATCATAATCTATTATTAACGTCTATATATATTTGTCGCATTCTTAGAGATGATCACGTTGCCAATTATTTTGATCACAAATTTGACTTTCTAAGTTACTTTATTAATGATAACGAATGAAAATTAATTGTCGAATATATTTATCGCACTTTTTACATTTTTAGAGACTAAATTGTATATATTTTCATGTTTCAAGAATGTAATTTTCAATGAATTACAATGACTATTTACCTACTAACATCTAAACAAAAACATTCATTAACCAATTGTACAATCACTTGTTATTGAAAGTGTGTTTATTAGTTGAAGTTACATATGATACACTTCATTTAAAATTTAATATTACATAATTTTTTAAAATTTATTACTTCCTAATAACTTTTAGTTGAGTAATATTTAGTACATGGTATTCATTGTAATTACATGAAATATGGAACTTAACCAAATGCGCTTGATCTTGATACTAGTAACATAGCACTTAAATGAATAATTTCCTATTAACTTTTAGTTGGATAATCTTTATATCATTTTTATGTAAAGATTATGGAATTGAATGTTAGGAATAATTCAAAGTTTTAAAAAGTTGTAAACTGGTAGTTATAAGGTTGGTTAAGTTTGATTTCTTATAACCAACAAGTAGTTACTATTAACCTGCTATATAAGCAAGGTTCCTCCTGTAATCAATTGAGAAGTGAATAAGCAATTCAATTCATTTTTTCTGTAAAAGTGTAATAGTTAACATGGTATCTAGAGCTTATACGAACCTGACCTGTGAAGATTAGAAAGAGGGAGAGCAAGCTTCTGTTGACACAAAAAAAAAACTGAGGGAAACCCTTCTTTTTGTGAGAACTGTGATTTGTGAGTGATTCTTCATTGTTTTCACCATCATATATGTGATTGTGGTGGCTGAGTGGGGTTCTTGATAGTCAAGAACGCGGGTAGAGGAACCTCTGAGATAGCAGTTGTGTATAGGAAAGTGAAGGAGGATCAAGGTGCAACATGGCTGGCTCAAACAGTATCATTCAAGGATCTTTACCGGTTTTCGATGGAAAACTGTTTGATGATTGGAAGGTCAAGATGCTAGCAATCTTTGGCTTCCAAGATGTATTTGAAGTGGTGACATTTGGGTTTGAAGATCCTGGAAGGAAAGCCACTGAAGAACAGCAATTGGATTTCAAACAGAAGCAAAAACTTGACTGCAAAGCTCGATTTCTCATCTACCAATGTGTGAACTCAAAGATTTTCAACAAGATCTCGAAGGCCTCTACCTCTAAGGAAGCATGGGAGATTCTGATGAAAACATATGGTGATGGAGAAAAGAACAAGAAAGTGAAGCTACAGACTTTGAGAAGGCAATATGAATTACTATGCATGGAAGAGAAAGAATCAATTTCAGATTACTTTGATAGGATTCAAGAACTGGTTAATGCCATGAGGTCGTGTAACGACAAGATCCCCGATGAACTAGTGGTAGACAAGATCTTGAGAACATTGCCACCACAATTTGATCATGTGGCTGTTGCAATTGAAGAGTCAAGGAACTTAGATGACATGGAGATTGAAGAATTGCAGCACTCCCTAGAGGCACATGAAATGAGGATCAATGAGAGAAGATCCAATCAAGAACAGGCACTTCAAGCAAGATCCAACTACAAATGAAAAGGGAAAGGACCATGGAAGGGAAATAAGCCATGCAGTAATCAGAAACACCAAGATCAAGGATATAATGCAGGCAGTGAATTCTTTAAAGGAAAGAAAAGTGATCAATCACAGAAGAAAAATGATAACTCCAATGGCAGCAAGGAATGGAAGTTTGATAAGAGGAAAGTGAGATGCCACAACTGTCAAAAACTTGGTCACTATGCACGAGACTGTTGGCAAGGAGAAGGTGCTAAAAATAAGCCAAAGAATCAGGCAAATCTGGCACAGGATGAAGGATCAGATTCTGAAGCTGTAATGCTCATGGCAACCACAAGTAAGGAATCCTCCATTGACACCTCTTGGTACTTGGATTCTGGATGTTCCACTCACATGACAGGGAAGAAGGAATGTTTCATCAGTTTGGATGACTCATCAAAGAGCAAAGTCCGGTTTGCAAATGATAGTAGTCTCACTACAGAAGGCATTGGCAGAGTGGCTTTCAGAGACACAAATGGAAAAGAAACAGTCATTGAGGAGGTTCTATATGTGCCTGGCCTAAAAACAAATCTGTTGAGTCTTGGGCAACTACTGCAAAAGGGATTTGTTATGACAATGGAAGACAATTGCCTCAAGGTATTTGATAGAAATCAAAAGCTGGTTATCCAAGCAAATCTGTCCCAGAACAGGACATTTAGGATTGGGATGAATATTCTTAAGCATCAATGCTTTGCAACCTCTGAAAATAAGGAGGAATGGTTGTGGCACCTCAGGTTTGGTCATCTCAACTTCAAGAATCTACACCTACTTACTAGCCACAAGATGGTTGAAGGATTACCCCATATTGTAGTCCCTAATGAGGTGTGTCTAGAGTGCATTGAATGCAAGCAAACCAGAGGAAACTTCAGCAAGTTTGTTCCTACCAAAGCAACTGAGAAGCTAGGGGTCATCCATTCTGATGTGTGTGGTCCTATACAAACAGAAACTCCTGGAGGCAGCAGGTATTTCATCTCTTTCATTGATGACTTAACTAGGAAAGTTTGGATTTATTTGATTAAAAGGAAGCATGAAGTCCTAGATGTCTTTAAGAAATTCAAATGCTTAGTTGAAAAGCAAAGTGGAAAAATGATTAAGGTACTAAGAATTGATGGTGGGGGTGAGTATGTGTCAAAAGAGTTCAAGGAATTTTGTGAAAGTGAGGGGCTAATTCATGAGGTCACACCACCTTACACACCTCAACACAATGGAACACTGCTAAACATGGTGAGATGCATGCTTAAGAGCAAAAACCTACCATGTTTCTTGTGGGGAGAAGCTGTATCAACTGCTGCATACATATTAAATAGATCTCCCACTAAGAGATTGATAGATACTTCACCAGAGGAAGCACGGACGGGAGCCAAACCGAGTGTTACACACCTGAGGATCTTTGGGTCAATATGCTACAAGCATGTTCCTGATCAACTTAGAAGAAAGCTTGATGATAAAGGCATGCCACATATCCTAATTGGTTATCACTCAACTGGAGGCTACAAGCTGTATAATCCAGAAAGTGGTCAAGTATCCATCAGCAGGGATGTTATTTGTGATGAAACTAGAAGCTGGAATTGGAATTCAATTTCTAGTGAAAGTCAGTCCAGGATATTGTTAGAAGAAGAAACACCTCCAGCTGCACCAACTACTAACCAAGTTCCTAGTGTAAGGAAATCATCAAGGACAAGTCAGCTACCAATAACTTTGAGGGACTATGAGCTGTTTCAGGATTCAGAAGTCAACTTAGAAGGAGAATTGGTCCATTTTGCACTCATAGTAGAAGCTGAACCTATCGAATTTGACAAAGCAGTGACTAATAAAATGTGGGTGAGGGCTATGAAGGAGGAGATTGACTCTATAGAAAAAAATCAGACCTGGGAATTGGTGGATCCTCCTTCAAACAAGAAGCCTATAGCACTAAAATGGGTTTATAAAGTGAAGGTTAACCCAAAGGGGGAAGTGGTGAAACACAAGGCCAGACTTGTAGCAAAAGGTTTTCTGCAAAAGGCTGGAATTGATTATGGTGAAGTCTATGCACCAGTGGCTAGGATTGAAACTGTCAGATTTGTTGTAGCCATTGCAACTAATGCTAACTGGTCCCTGCACCAACTAGATGTTAAATCTGCTTTCCTAAATGGTCCATTAGATGAAGAAGTTTATGTGCTTCAGCCACAAGGGTTTGTAGTGAAGGGTTCAGAAAACAAAGTGTACAAGCTGAAGAAAGCATTGTATGGCCTAAAACAGGCTCCAAGAGCTTGGAATAGGAGAATCAATAGCTTCCTGTCACAGATTGGCTTCAAGAAATGCACCTCAGAACATGGATTGTATGTGAGATGTCTGCAGGACAACAAATTAGAGACATTGATTGTATGTCTATATGTTGATGACCTCTTGATTACTGGAAGCAGTGAGGAAGAGATTACTGCATTCAAAAATCAAATGATGAATGAATTTGAGATGATTGATCTTGGACTTCTCTTATATTTCCTTGGAATGGAGTTTAGAATGACTCAATATGGTACAGTGATGCATCAGTCCAAATATGCACAAGACCTACTGAAGAAATTTAATATGCAGCAGAGCAATCCAGCAAGAACACCAGCAGAGGTTGGCCTTGTGTTAGAGAAGGAAACTGATGAAGAACCAGTTGATCCCACTCACTACAGGAAAATAGTTGGGTGCTTGATGTACCTATGCAATACAAGGCCTGATTTAAACTTCAGTGTTGGGCTAATCAGCAGATTTATGCAAGAACCAAGGCAGTCTCACTTGCTAGCTGCTAAGAGGATTATGAGGTATATTCAAGGGACAACCAATTTTGGAATTCTATTTCCTAAAGGTGGAGCTGACATAGGACCAGAATTGACTGGATACTCTGATTCTGATTGGTGTGGGGATAAAAATGATAGGAAAAGCACTGCAGGATACATTTTCTTTTATGGAGGAGCACCAATCTCTTGGTCCTCCACCAAGGAACCAGTGGTAGCACTATCATCCTGTGAAGCAGAGTATATTGCAGCCTCAGAAGCTGCATGCCAAGCTGTGTGGTTGGATGCCCTGATTAAGGAGTTGCAGCTGGAAAAATCAGGAAAGGTGAAGTTGTTGGTAGACAATAAATCTGCCATTGATTTAGCAAAGCATCCAGCTTCCCATGGAAGAAGTAAACACATAGAAACAAAGTTTCACTTCCTAAGAGAGCAAGTCAATAATGAAAAGCTGAAGATTGAGCACTGCAGAACTGAAGTTTAACTTGCAGACATACTCACTAAGGCTTTGAAGCTAGAAAGATTTAGATGTTTAAGAGATTCCATTGGAGTTGTTTGTGTAAATGCAACTTTGAATTAAGGAGGAATGTTAGGAATAATTCAAAGTTTTAAAAAGTTGTAAACTGGTAGTTATAAGGTTGGTTAAATTTGCTTTCTTACAACCAACAAGTAGTTACTATTAACCTGCTATATAAGCAAGGTTCCTCCTGTAATCAATTGAGAAGTGAATAAGCAATTCAATTCATTTTTTCTGTAATAGTTAACATTGAAAGATCTTCGTATCAGTAAACAAAAGATCTTTATATCTTTAGAATTATTTATTCATATTTTTAGAAATTACTTATTCATTTGTTCATTACATAATCAAGCAAAGACTATATTTGGCTAGTCACACTTGGAAAGATAATAGAAAAAAACATTGGCCAACCCAATATACATAGTTGCAATGATATTATAAAAGATTTATATTTTTAGGTTCACATTGCAAATTAAATAGGATTTATATTGGTCAATCCAGTATACATACTTTCACGGTAGAAAGATTATCTGTGTCTCCATTTTTATTGTGCTAAATTTTATATAATTTATCTTATTATTGGATTATAGTATAAAAAAAATATATGTGATTATTATATATAGATAAAAAAAAAGTTATAAATACAATGGGAACACAGGTGTTGTTGTTGTGTTTATATGTCCACATTTCTATTTTACATTTTTTCACTCATTGAAATATTTATCTTATTATTGAGTTATAATATAAAAAAATGTGATTACTATATACATAGATATAAAAAAAAAGTTATAAAAAATTTATAAATATTAGGTAAATTATTCTTCTTATTTCTTAATTTATTTATTATATTCAATTTGATTTTTTTATTTTTAATAGGTTTAATTAAATTTCTTATTTTTTAAGAAAAATTAAATTTAGTTTCTTTATTTGTAAAAGTTTCAATTTGATCTCCTATATATATTATGTAAAATGAATTCGATTTGGTCTTTTTTTTTTATTATGTTAACTTCAAACATCTTTTTAAAATATTGTCAAATTTAGTTTAAAATATGACTAAATTGATTTTTTTTAACAAGAACTTAATCCAAACTTTTAAAATAAAAGATAAAGTTAAATATATTTTAAAAGATAAGGACCTAATTAAAACTTTTAAGAATAAAGGGATCAAATTGAAGCAGTAAATGAATTTCTATATTTCTTTCTTGAAAATTTATTCAAACTATTTTTAATATCTATTTTATGTTAAATTACTTAATTTTTTTTTAATTGCTCGATTGCATATATATAAAGAAGTAGTTTTTTTTTTTAATTGCTCGATTGCATATATATAAAGAAGTAGTTTTTTTTTTTAAATTTTAATGATAAACCATACAACCAATTGTTATTTGAAAAAATGTCTTATTCTTTATGTTAAAATTCCAAATTAACTCATTACTCTACTTGTTTTTTAAGAAATAAACCACTACTATTTGAAAATTGATTGCTTAATTTTATTTTTTAAATTTTAAGATGCTATTATTTTAAAACTTCCAATTTTTGTAATTTAAAATTTCAACTCACTACTTTTTTTGGCTGTAAAAAGAGTGAAAGAAAAGAGATCACTCAGGTTTCTTAAAAAAAAACTGAATTAAAAAGATATAACAGATAACAGAATTAAAAACAAAGAGATAACATTTTTTTATTTTTATAAAATTACTAAATTAAAAGATTATAACAGTAATAATTTCAAGTTGACTAGAAGTAAAATAATATCAAAATTCAAATTCCTTTCGCAATCAAATTTGTTATAGAATGGAATAGGAATTAATACCAATAATTTGAGATGTTGTTAATTGTAGGTAAGATAAATAATAAAATTTAAATTAACAATTTGAAATTTTTGTTACATAAGGTGGAAGAAATATAAAAAAAATTAAAGTGACACCGTCTGAAAGCCCCAACGTTACAAATACTTAGGTAATATATATGCGAAAGAGGAGTTACAAGAATAACAGAATGGATTGATAGTGTTCATTTTTTTAAAATCGAATATCCTAGTATACTTCCTAACAACATAGTACACCCATAAAAAGACAGAAAAAAAAAAAAAGAAACTCCACATTTTAACTTTTAATTCTTTTAACTTTACAAAATAAAATTTGGCAGAAAAAAAAAAACTAACATGAGGAATTTGAGGAGGAGAGAGAGGATGAGTGGGGGAAACTAAATTAGAATGAGAGTGATGAAATAGTTTCAGTTAGAAATTGAGAGACAAAAGAATCCTAAGGTCATCATCACCAACAGAAGTTATAATATAATTTCACATGATAACTACCAACAAAGATAATTAAAATAGGAGAACCATATAGCAGCAACAAATATCAAAAATCGATGCTGTAGATTTCTATCGCAACAAATCTTCAGAACCATATTCTCTTTTCAACCTTAACAATGCTTCCATAACTTATAGGTTTCTACAAAATGAAATAAAAAGGGTAAAACACTTATACAGTGTATTGCGATTCAACAATTCAAAATGCATGTCAAAATTATTCTTATATGACAATAAGTAACACAATGAAATTACAATTTATTTTGGACAATGACACAAAAAAGATGACAAGTCTTTTTTGGAACTGCATGTGTCTTCCACCAATTTTTATTCCTCTTTGTCAATTCAACTGCTGCATAATATTTAACGTGAAAGATCAAAAAGAGGTTAAAATTAAGAAAACGAAATAAAAAAAAATTAGAGAGATGGGTAGAAATTTAGAGAGGTCAATTAACCCTTAAACATGCTCTAAAAACTCAATATCTATGCCACCATATAACCACACAGATGAATTCCACACGCTCCATATATATGTTAGTTAGACCTTGTAAAATCAAAATTGACTCAAGGATATTGTAGGATTCATAAACCAATCCTGAAAAGATACAGAAAATCCCTTGTATTGTTATGATTTTATTTCTTAAAATTTCTCTTTCTATTGTTATGATTTTATTTCTTAAAATTTCTCTTTCTATTGTTATGATTTATTTGGATTCTTGTTCTTTTTCTATTGTTACTACTGCCTTCATTTGGATGTGTGAATAGAGAGGTCCTGGCAGAAAAAATGGGTCTATTTCCATCCTTTACAAAGCTGTTTTCCTATTTATAAAAGAGGTAAAATTCAGAGAGTTTAAATACACTGATATTGTTTTTATATACAAATGTTTATTTTTAAATATATCTCTTTTTTTATTTAGGATATCTATATAATTATATATATCATTTTTTATTTCTACATAATCAAATAAGATAAAAGCAAAATCAATAATTTTTTCTTTTATTTACGCTTCTACTGAGCAAACTAAAAGAATAATTTTATTTTCTATTATTTTCATTTCCCCTTTTTCTAAACAAAATACACCTATCCTTTTAATTCATAACATTATTTATATAATAAAGTATATAATTTTACTATCAACATTAATCAAAATTTTAGTTGTACAAGTAAAATATTTAGAATTTGTTATTAGTTTTTTTTATAAAAAAAATTGGTCTATCATTGAGTTAATAAATAAATGAAGAAAAGATGAAATTGAAATAAACAAAAAAAGAAGCAAAACAAGATAGAAAAGTAGAAGATTCGGCTCTAAGTCTGCTGACCTTTCGTAGCAATAAGAGAAGAGAATGCCTCCCAAAATTAACAAAAAGGTTCCTTCTTTATTTAAAATAAAATCGTAAATATACAAAAAAATGTGTTAACATCTTATATGCCTTCTTTAAAAAAAATAAAAAAATCTTATATGCCATTATTGGTCAAACAAAAATCTTATATGCTAGTATTTACAAAGAAACAATAGAGAAAAAAAATGATAATGCTCTCCAAAAGAAAAATAATAAAAAATAAATGTTGATAGAGTACTTTATAATTAAAAAAACATTTAAATACAATTGTTTGTAAAGGATTAACACAAAACTGTTGGATTTAGGTTCAAATCCGCCTCCACACTCAATCGAAATCCGAAAATTCCATTGTTTCCATTGAAACACGGTTTCTCCAAAATCAAAACCCCCTTTCTTCTCTCACCTTCTCCAATTCCCCGTCATGATATCATCGCGGCAAGACCAAACCGGCGCGCCGCTCAGCTCCTCCACCACCACCACCACCCCCGTGGTGGCGCCGATCAGCGTGGTGGACCACGGCCTCCCCTACGACACCCACAACCTCTACGACGTCTCCTTCAACAACACCCACACCATCTACACCCTCCTCACCTCCGACCCCTCCCTCGTCGACTCCTGGATCTCCACCGTCCTCCGCGACCACCAGCAGCGCGTCCTCACCGTGGGCCTCGACATCGAGTGGCGCCCCAACACCCAGCGCAACATGCAGAACCCCGTGGCCACACTCCAGCTCTGCGTCGCCGAACGCTGCCTCGTCTTCCAGATTCTCCACTCCCCTTCAATCCCTCCCTCTCTTGTTTCCTTCCTCGCTGACCCTAACATCACTTTCGTTGGTGTTGGGATCCAAGAAGACGTGGAGAAGCTTCTAGAAGATTATAATCTTAACGTGGCGAATGTTCGTGACCTTCGCTCCTTCGCTGCGGAGAGGCTTGGCGACCTTGAGCTGAAACGGGCCGGGCTCAAGTCTTTGGGCCTCCGCGTGCTGGGCCTGGAAGTTGCCAAGCCCAAGCGGGTCACCAGGAGTAGGTGGGACAATCCCTGGCTCACTGCCCAGCAGGTTCAGTATGCCGCCGTTGATGCCTTTCTCTCTTACGAGATTGATCGCCGTTTGAGTTCTTATAATTAATTCATGCCTTTTGTTTTTTTTTCCTTTTCTCACTTGTCTTGTGTAGGAGTATTTGGTAATTTTGTGAATTGTAACACTTGGTGTTGCTTGCTATGTTACCATTCGAATGCTTAATTTGATTTTTCTGAAATTTGGACCTTGGTTCTAATACATACGATGATTCCACTGATTTTATGCCTTCTTCGCCCTTTTTTTGTTGTTTGATGTTGCTTATTTGCTCCGTGACCTATGAATTAATTGATAGAAATCGATTTTTTGGTTTTTTTTTATGTGGGGAAATGAATTAAAAAGATTTTTAGTCTAATAGGAATAATACTTTTTTTGTTGTTTGATGTTGCTTATTTGCTCCGTGACCTATGAATTAATTGATAGAAATCGATTTTTTGGTTTTTTTTTATGTGGGGAAATGAATTAAAAAGATTTTTAGTCTAATAGGAATAATACTTTTTTAAAAAAGTTTAAATGACGGACGGGGTGAATACAAAAGCTGGACAGGTTATGGAATGATCAAATAGTCATCCTTTGAGCCGAAAAATGCTTCCATTGTTAATGTAAAAATAGAATAGACATGCTTTTATTAGCAACACATACACTGACAAAGCCGTGGGTTTCACTAATGAAAACATCACGTGTTGTGTTGCACTTGCATGAAACAATGCTAACGATCGATATCGATCCATTGAAGGAAATCAACGACCATACTAGTAGTTTCAAGGGAATCTACTAGAAACTGCTTTAACAATTGACACAACAATCCTTTCTTACCCACGATGATTTACGCGAAACATAACGAAATATACTTGATAAAACAGAGTTCACCAAATACAAAGCATAATAACAAAAGAAAGGCTCTGATATATGTTAGAGTGTATTTTGTAGCACCCAAATTCCTTAACCAAAGTTTTAAATTTTGGTTCCGGTCTTGTTGTTGCAATCTTTGATGTCCTAAGAAATTGCATACACATGCCACTATGCAACCGCAATTGCAGTGGTGATACACTGCAAGGAATCTAAAAACTTTGAAGTTGTGGCTAGAATTAAAAACCTTATTTATAAATTTAGACCAGACGGAAGTGATTGATTCATTCTCCCCCTTAGTGGTTTTAATCAAGTGTTTCAGGTCGTTTATCAAAGCAAATGCTGAGGTCAATGAAGCTTTCAATATTCCAAGACCCTGCACCATTCAATCAGAGAATGTGATTTAATCTCATGCATACAAATAACAACATGTAATGAAAGAAGCCTCGCACAGTTTCTTACCTCCTTTACACCAATTGTGATGACCCTTTCCTCTAAGTCAGAGAATGGTACTTTCAGACTATTTAGATATGAAACAGCAATAATGTATGACATTGGAGTCACAACCAAGTTATCAGTCATCATGTACATTGCTGGTCCTTTCAAGAATCTTAGAAGACTTGATGATTCTCCAATAGAGGACTTAGGATCAACAATATTAAATGATTTCCATAAAATGAATAAGTAAAAGGCAAACTTTCTGCCCCAATTGGTAATATCTGGTTGCTGAGATTAAATTGTGGAGCACATAGAGGGTTAGCTCTGAGTCCCTCTGAGCTTAAATATCTGTCTGTCTGAACTCAATTCATTCATGCTACCATATAATTTATCTATGCAGCTTACAGAAGAAAATCCTTCAAGCATGTGAAGCACTCTTCCCAGGGGAAAAGTGAGAAAACTAAAAAGAAAGTCTACAAACTCTTCCTCCGCTTCAGCAAACAGAATCTTCTTATTTGTATTTTCACAACCATTTGCCTACCCTCCGATAATATTTTTCCAAACTGAAACTGGTTTTGATTTTTTGGGTTAAAATTAGAAAGATATTGTTCCTTTCGTAAGATTAAGTCTGACATAGGGGTCATTGAAATCAATGAAAACTTGAGCAAGTCCACTACCTACAATAAGAAATGAACAAACCAATGAAAAGAAAGAATGTAAAACTAAAAAAGAAAAAAAAAAAGTAAAAATAACAACCAATCTGAGAAAACATACCTCCTTCTTGCTGATATCCACAGTTCGTTCCTCAACAGCTTCCATGTCTTCAATTCCAAGCTTCTGAAACAGATTTATACTTGATCCAAAACCATTAGGCGTTATGTAAAGATCATCAGAAACTATAAAAGAAGCAGTCTCCTTCACAAAGCCATTTTCTAAATTCAGTTTATCTGAGGATCCCACCACCCTGTTCATTAGTTTTCCACAACAACATCTTCGATTCCTGAAAGTGCTCAAAAGGGACGGCTTTATAGTACATTTCGACCAGTTCTCACAAAAGTAGTAGTTCTTAGGCTCAGTGTCATCAATATTCAGCTTCAGTTGTTGACAATAATCTTCCATAAGTTCTTTGGCTGCAGTAGAATTGTTAATAACTCAAATATGATGATTTTGGAATAGACAAGTGTTGGTAAATATTTGTGTTTTAATTTAAAATTTATAAGTATATATTAATTATATTAATTCTATTTTATAAAATAAAATATTTATTTTAGATTTTCTTAAGATTTTGTTTTAATGAGTGAACTAGTTTGTTACTGTTTGTTGTGACAACTGTAGGTTGGTTTTCAACGGTCATATTTTGTTGTTGCAAAATGTCTATATATATGTATATATCATAGTTTGTTGTTGCAAAATGCATTTTTCTTTCTTCCAAAAAAATTGTCTCCTTCTTTACCTATAAAGAGCATTAATGTTCATAAGGTTCATGCATCCTGCACACAATCGGAACACAAATCAAATTGTCGTATCTTGGAAGAGGAGCACAAATCAAATTTTCCTACCAGTGCAGTGGGACATTTTCTCTCTAAGGATAACGTTTACGCGCTTCAAACGAGGCTATTTAATTCTTTCCCTTGATTTAATTTTTCCTTGTGCTTATTGTATGTTATAATACATTATTGATTCATGTGCTGTCAATTAAAATTATTTTGTTACTATTATTTTATTATTTAATTCAAGACTGTGCATCTTCTTTCGTATTTATTTTCTTTTATTTTTATTTTATTTTCTAACAACAAGAAGGACTGCTTTATCAGCTGCAGATAAGCTGATAAAGTCCACTAGGAAAATATTATTAATCAGTAATCACTACGTTTATAATTAACGTAACAATCACAGGTTATTGATATTATGCTGCTTCTTGAAAATCTTGAACCAGTAACAAACTCTTGTAGCATAGGAAAATAATAAGATATTTTAAAAAATTAATGTATGAAATGTAATGTTATAATTTTCACTGTTTATTTTTTAAAAAAATTATAAGCTCAGTCATTCAAATATAGTGTAGGACTTTCCACTGGGCTTCGGCCCCATCCTTTTATTAAACAAAACAAATATACGTATCAGAGTTTATAAAATGATATATTCATGATGTCAAAAAAATACTTAACCGTTGAATTTATATTTCTCATAAAAGGTATTGACTAAAAAAAACCTTTCTCATGAAAAAATGACAAGTTTTCAAAAATTCATATAACATAAAAATCAATGGACACATTGTTGTACCATTTTATTTTAACATACATTATACTAATTAAAATATAAATAAATAATTTCATTACATATATATAAATTTGTAAATCATGCAAAATTCTATGTGCATAATCATTAAGATAATTTCATATAATTCTTCAATTATATCAAAAACTATTTTTAATAAAAAATTTATTAGAGGTATCACTTTACAAAGTTTAACATATTATATATATATATATATATATATATATATATATATATATATATATATATATATATAACCAAAATGACTATAACGTATAAATATAGTATAATTTGCCATATTTGCAAGTGTCATTTTCCTTCTCTTTTTTTTCCTGACGAGGGAGGAAGTGGTTTAAGGAGATTTTTTTTATCAGTAGGTTTAAGTAGAATATGACTAGTGTTATAGGTGATATCTTGTTTTATTATATAGAAAATAGATGAAAAGAATTAGTACTAACTTTTAAATTTTATAAAAATAATTTAATTTTTTAAGTAATTACTATGTGGTTTTATATAATTTTTAATTTCAACTACTCATATTACCTAAATTTGTTTCCTCATTCTTATCAACAAATAATTTATATAAGCTGAAGTCGAGGTCTAAAATTTATAATAACTTCTGTTACTTGGGCAAATCCCTACCTTTGCTATCCGGAGGAATGATGTTACCTGTTGTGCTTTTTCCTGAATTTCGAGGGTTAGCACCTCCAGAAGGAAGAAGGAGAAGATAAGCTGGTTTCGAGGTTATCAGTGCCTTCAGAGGAAGAAGAGAGAAAGGAAGTTTTGTTATTTTCATTCATATTCCCAGCAAATGTCATTATATATATATATAGCTACGAAGGGGACAAGGGCTCGACATACACTAATAGAAAGGATAAACGCAAATCACAGTATCTCAGCTAACAGCAAATATTCTGTTATTACACTACACATCTTCTAGAAGGTACAGTGCTGGTCTAAGGTTTGCTGGTTTGCGCTTTCCACCTACTGATGCATGAATGCATGGGTCATAGCTAACCATATTGGGTTGAGGTTATTGCTTTCCCTTTGGGCCTTATACTTCTTGCTTCTTGCAGACCCTTTGCTTCCCACAGTACTATCCCTATCAAATGATGAAAACAAAAAAGTGGTTTTAACAATCCCATTAGAAAATGTATATCACGAGTTGTTTCTAGGAAAATGATGCTACACAACGTGGGTGTGGTAGATTATTGTGGTAAGATGCATTGATACAACGAGGAGAACTTTTGGGTTCACTAGACAGTCAAACTAACCTTTTAGGATTTGCTGCTAAAGATGACTAATTAGGAAATGAAATTATCATCCAAGTACTACTAATTATCCGCAAGAAAAAAAAGAAGATAATGCTCTATATATAGGAGGATTTTTGGCAATGGTTGCAATTTGCAAATGCAACTCGATCAGACAAACATTCCTTATTAGTTTTTATTTGCTTTTCTGTCATGGTCTCATGGAACACAAGCCACTTAAGAAGCTTCCCCTTGTTACTTGAAAAAAGAAGAAATATTACTATTAGGAGGGATTGCTACTCAGCAAAGAACCACAGAAACTTATTGGCAATAAAGAAACGAAACCAGAGCAGCAATTACATGAAACACAAGAAAATATTTGATAAAATAGTGTCCATCAACTAATTCAAGTATCACATTAATTAACATAGACTCAAATTGTTAGACAAAAACTTAAGAACACTGGATTCGAGGCCAGCATCTCCAGAAAGCTAGAAGAAAAGGAAAGGAAGTTTTTGAATTTTCATATATCTTTCAATGATTTACATTTGCTTTATTTATACTAGTTTCCTAATATCAGAATTTGTCTTTTTGTGCCTAGGGAATATTTGGAAATCATTGGCTAATCCATTTACGGTTATGTTGTCCCCTCTTATACCAACAAGCCAACAACTAGCAATTTGTATTCCATTTACGCAATCCTGGTTAGCTTCCTTTCACACAAATATTCTTCATATGTAATCTATTCTTCATATGTAATCTCTGAGGTAAGAGGGCCTTGTGATGGCCCTCTTGGATTTTCCTGCTATCTGTACCCCTGTGTCCTGTGACTGCACCTCTGTTTCATGCTTTTTGCTTTCTACTCCTGCCTTCATATACTTTGTGCCTGCTTCTATCTTTGTATCACAAATATACATAACTACATATTTTGTAGCACCTATGATTCTATAACCCACGCTTCAAAGGCGGAACAGTAGCTTGAACAAGTGGAGCCTGGACGGGTTTGCGGTCGCAATGGGTGACGACTATCTAGGAGTTTCTCCTCATGGAGACGCGCTAGACCTGCGGCCTGGACCAAAGTCATCGGTTGGTGCGCCTGAACCTCCCGACGTATCTCCGGTGTGAGTCCAGAGACAAAACAACTAAGCAGAAAGGGCGACGGAAGACCAATGGTGCGATTGGCAAGCTCTTCAAACTCCGACAGATAGTATGTCATTGAACGCCATTGAACTACGCTGAGTTAATTTGAATAAAGCTCCAGTAGGATCATAAAATTAGAAATTAAAAAAAATCATAGTTAAGACTAAATGACCGATATCTATAGTATTAGTTACTAAAGTTAATGAGTTACTCATTATAAATATAGCTCCAAGATAGGTTTTTTTTTCGTGAATACACTTTCTCTCCTATTTTTTTTCAATGTACACCACTTTGTAATTTAATTTTCAATGTACACTACTTTAGACTTTGTGTTTTGATTCACACCACTTTGTAAATGAACGTGACTCTTTTTTTTTTTTTTTTAATTTAAAATATTATAAAATATAAATATTATATTATATAATTTTTTAATTGGTTTTAAAATTACTCAAATTTTATAATTTTTTTATTTTTTTAAAAGAAAAATATACAGATAAAGCAAAATAAAAAAATTGGATAAAATTATAGTACAATTTTTTAGTTACGTTGTATGTAATTTTATAGTTAAATTTATGTACTGTTGATATTTTTTTGTTGTGTTCGTTAATTAAAAAATAAGAAAATTAGTTAGTAGTATTAAAATAAATTAAAAACACAATGAAAAAATATTTGATACATTTATCTTATATAATAAACTAATTATATTTAGTAATATAATTATATTAGAAAATTCAGATATTAAATAAAAATATTCACCTAAAAATATGTTAAGTAAATTAAATAATAAAACAAAAATAATTATATTTAATAATATTATTTTCTTTAAAAAAATAAAAACAAAATTATAAAATTTAATTTAATAAATAATTAATTTTAAAACCAATTAAAAAATTATATTATATAATATAATATTTATATTTTATAATATTTTAAATTTAAAAAAAAAAGGTACACGTTCATTTTTAAAGTAGTATTAATCAAAATACAAAGTTCAAAATAATGTACATTGAGAATTAAATTAAAAAGTGGTGTTAATCAAAATACAAAGTTCAAAGTAATGTACATTGAGAATTAAATTAAAAAGTGGTGTACATTAGAGAAAAAAATAAAAAAGAGTGTGTATTCACTAAAAAAAAACCTTCAAGATACCATGTTTTTCATTTACTTATAATAAAACAAGGTTTGGCTACAAGTATCACCATCTTATAAAAAAAACCTCTAAAACTTTTCTTTCTTTCTAACTTTTCTCTCTCTTTCTTTTAACTTTATTATATATTTTTATTGATAATTTATCATATTGTTATAACATTCTATATTTTTATGAACTATATCAAAACAATATTATATTGGACAACAATAAAATTTGGTTTTTTTATAGAACACACCACAATTTAAGGGGGAAAATTACTGCTCAAATTTCTCTATTTATTTTCATTTACTTATCTTTTTTTTATTTTCTCTTCCTTCTATTTTCTAAAAAACACAACTACTACCTGGCCCAACTCCTTCTCACTTTTTCCCTCTCATTTATTTTCCTTTTATTATTTTATTCTAACACAGTTTTTTTTAATAACTACTCATTTATTTGTATTATATTATATTTTATCCTTTATTTATAAAAAAAATATATTCAATAATTTAAATTATCATGTAGAATCATAAAAAAATTATGGTTTTGTTCAAATTATATTTAAATAATAATAATAAATATAAAATTATGTTATTATTATATTAATTAAACCATAAATATTATAAATTTAATAATTTTTAGAGTATAATTATAAAATGGTTAAATACTATGATTATTATTATTATTTAAAATTTGAAAATTTCAAGAATACTTAAATTTAACAGGAGTTAAATCCTTTTAAATTTTAAACATCAATTTCTCGTATCATTTTATACATTTTTAAATAAAATAAGAAATAATTGTGTTATTATAGTTAAATATATTTTCTATGTTTCATTTCTCCTACTATTTCTGTATTTTTGAAAAGTTTAAGTAGTTAACTATGCTTTCTAAAGTTATATTTAATCTTTTTACGAGGGTATTATTTTATTGTAATGAATTGACTTTATCTTGTAAATCATTATATATTTTTTTATGGTTTATTCAATTTAATGACATCAAAAATTAATTTAAAATTTAAAATTGGATAAAAAATATCTAAAAATTTATTATTTTAAAGTAATAGTATTTTTTATCCCTTAAGGGACATCCAATAAAATTATAAGTAATAGTTATTCTTAGTGGAAAAGGATGGAAAGGGAACTGATATACTTGACCCTAAGGGACCGGATTCGTAAGAATTTTTTATTTATTTAATTTGTTTATTTTTTTTCCGCTCATTCTTCCTCTTGTTCAAACAAGTGAAAAAAAAAACATTTTCCATTTCTCTCATTTTTATCCATCCAAATAATACATCTTATTTCTTTTATTTCTACTATTTTATTTCTATCTTTCTTATTTAATTTCATTATATTTATTTTTCTGTATTTCACTTTTAATCCAAATAAGCATTAATGGTAGCCAGCCAGAATGCAAACAAATAAAAACACCCAAGAAATTAATAATATATTGGAAAGCTGATATATGAAGTGTACAATTTGGGTCTCTGATGGAAAAAAAATTATGAAGCAAGTCATGGCCGTAATGCAAACGCTGCACGCAATTTCCTTGATGTGGAAATCAAGGTGCTGCATTTTAATTTGTAGGATATTGAGAAAAGCAATAATAACAAGAGACGAAAATTAATAACCCGCGTCAACCACGTCTCCATCTAAGTTTAGGGATGCAGAACCTTTGCATTATAGACCTTTTCTCCTTATTTTCTTTCTGACTTTAGTTCTACAAGATTACTTCTAGGTATCATATAAAAAACTTAAGAAACAAGAAAAGTTCAACAATATTACTTCTTGAAATTGATTTAAAATATATAATGAACTAAATAACATGCATGAATTAGACTCAAAATTCAAATGATAGATTAAGAATTGCAAAAATACATGAACAAGTATATTTAAAATTCAATCAACAAAATCAAAATTCAACATAATTTTAGAACATAATGTGATAATTATTATGACTAAACATAACTTTAAGACAACATGAATAAAGTAATTTATATTTAGATTTTCGTGTTTTCTTTTTTAATCAATATTTTACAAGAAAATTGAGATTTAAAGATTCAACACAAAAAGATTTGAATATATTCTAAAGAGAATCAAACCACAGAACAGGAAATACATGAAAAATATGATAAAGAACAAAAAATTAAAGTGAATTGACAAAACAAAAAATAGAAAAAGCAAAAGGTCGCAAAACCCTTTGAAATGTGTGTTAAATGATGTTAAGCAGCTCAATTCGTCTGAAAAAAATTTAAATATTTGTAAATAATTGTCCTCGAACAAAATTAGGATATGACAGGTACTTTCTTAAAATGAAGTCATTACATTAAGAAAACTTATAATTTTATATATATTTTATTTCTTTTAATTTAATCTAATTAAATTCTAGAATTAACATATTTAAAGTATTATCAAGAGATAATTTACTTAATTAATAATTAAAATATAAAAAAAAAGTATACAAATTGAGAATTAAATCAAAATTACATATTTTTTTAAATAATAAAACTAAAATGTATGTTTAAAAATTATATGGAGATTAAAATTGTAATTTAGTTTATTGATTTATCACATTAATAATTCAATGTAATTTTTTTCTTTTACTTTTACTATGGTAAAACTAATTATAAAAAGAGTTGTAAGAATGCAGTGTTTTTAAAAAAACAAAAAAAGACATGTGTAAATAAATTTCGGATTTAATTTTTGTTCAGGTTGTCTATGTCAAAAATGGCAATATTTGATTGACATGAAGTCAGTAGTTTATGGGTTGACTGTAAGTCAACTCATGTTATTTTCTTTTATTTTTATTTTGTTGGACTTACAAAGTTCAATTCATTTAAGTTGATTTTTTTTATTTTTGGTTATTTATTTTATTTAATTAGTTCACACTTTTATTAAATGTTTCAATTTGATCTTGTATTTTTTTTTCTTTCAAAATTATTGTAAAATGTTATCCTTTTCGTCCAACAATGTTAATGTGTAGGCCGAGCTTCAAAATCGCTACTATTTAAAATTCAATTTAATAATTTTTAAAATTTATATGATGATAAAATAATTTAAAAAATAGTGGTGATTAGAAATTTGACACTATTATAAAAATAAAAAAATATACAAAATTAGAGTAAAAAAAAATCAATTTGATATTATACTAAAATATTTTATTATTAAATATAGAAAATAGTTTATATATTAATATTTATATGATAATATTATTTAATATATTATAGTTATCATTTAAAAAATAAAAAATATTCACTTTTAATTTCATAATTTTTACATATAATGAATATAAAATTTTAAATATTAATATTAATAATATGATAAATATTAAAGTAATTATTTATTTCAAAAAATTATTTTATTATATGTAAAAATTAAAACTAATATATTTTCTTAGAAGAATGTAACGATATATCTACTTCAGCGAAAAAATCTAATGATGTTTACATGTAATTTATAATAAAAGGATCTAAATGATCAGCCGAAGCTAAAAGAGATATGACCAACCTCCCGCCATTTTTATTGTCATTATGAATGTTCATGGGGTGGCGGTTTTGCTCCACGACAACCTGCGATTTTGCTCCATGACAACTTGCGATTTTGTTCCACGGCAACTTCGTAACTAATTGTGGTTCTAAAGTCTTGCTCACTTGTACTTGATGGTGTTAGTATATGAAAGAAGGAGCGGTGACCTTATCAGAGGGTAACACACACTTTATATAGAGTTCTGGCCATCAACAAACTCAAGCATGTGCAAATATGAGAGATAATTGTGGGATAATAATTACAACCGTTTTTCAAATATTAGAGTTGAACCTAAACAAGAATATAGACCACATCAGTTTTTTCCACATGATAACAAAGTATATTTAGATAACAAACAAATCACATATGCTTGTTCACGAAAACATGGGGTATTTACGTGAAAAAATTGACATTACCTGCATAATTTCCCTCTGAATTTTAGTAAAGATGTTGGAGACATGAAATAGTTTATCTTCCATTGATGTTAATGGTTAAGAAAAACTTTTTTATAAAATTTTTAAGAACAACTTAACAAAATAGAAGGTGTTATTGTCCAACACTGTTCCAGTGCTCTACTATTTGACATCATGTTGCAAGTGATGGGTTCATACAAGAAAACAAAGAAATAATAATAGGGAACAATATTGGATAATCGTCCAATTTGGTATTAAGAAATAATATTGTTTAAATTAAAACACATAATTTATTTTTGAAAGATATTATTTAAATTAAAATTGTTGCACATTTTTTGGTATTTCAATATAATCTGATGTGTAAGGTTTTAAAATAAAATTTAACATTTAATTTAGAATTAATTAAACATAAAAAGTAATATTTGAGAACAATAAGAAGATATAGATAAAAAATAAATAGATATTTAATGCATATAAGGGCATGTGAATGAAAGTTGCTTAACAACTTTTTAAACTTAACAACTAATTCTTATACACTTTTACTATTAAAGTTAATTAGATAAATAGAGACTGATATGCATATACTTCTATTATATTAACCTATTTTTAATATTAAAATAGTTTCTTACTAGACCAATTAAAAAATATAAATATTTGTAATAATTTATGATATCTATTTTCAGTTAAATTTGAAAACTTACAATTTATTAAAGATGTTATATAATAGAGTTCATAAAAATAAAGTTAAGCAACTCTAATGGTCTAATAATGTTTAACATTAAAGATGCTCACAAGAGAGGAATCATGTCTCTTAATTATTTGGATTATCCCGCCAACTTGATCTTTCAAAGAATTGATTCGCTACTCAAGTATTTACATCATAGATTATATTAATGTTTGGTGGGTGCTAATGGATTGCATGACTGACTTGACCCTTCAGAGAACCATCATTGCACATAATTAACTTAAGCATTTAAGTCCCTTGGAGGTTTGTGAAAGTCTGATTGACTCAACCCCTCACATAATTGAGTCTTACCCTTAATTTCCTTTATTATAAGAGTCAATCATCAACATGCATCAATAACTAATAGTCATTTTTAATAGTCTAATGACTCATTCTAAATAGGCTTTATACTATCGTGTATATAACCTCCAAAATCATTGGAGTGTGGCAACAATGTCAAATAACATATCACATCTTTGACACAACATATTCGTCCTGGTACAAAGCCAATAAGATTATGTTTAAACAAACAAGTGATCTACAAAAACTAATACTAAGAAGATATTTATAAAGGATTCTTGAGGACATCAGGTAGAGGTGTTCTAACATATTAAAAATTCTTTTTTTTTTAGCAAAGAGAAGAAAAAAATAGAGAACTGACGTAGGATAAAATAATTAAAGTATCAAAGCTTATTTTGAGAAGGGAAATATGAATGATGAAAATATTTTTGTAGGTTCCACACACAAAAACAATTTGTTTTCCCATAATTTGTCACTAAGGAAGACATGTAGGTTGTGTATTATTATTCTTTTTTTTCTATTTTAAAAATTAAATAATTCTGTAAAAATAGAAATATTAAATATTTTTTTTTTGTGAAGAACAACTCATGTAGTAAAACGTTTAAAATTTCTAAGTTAAATTTAATTTTTAATTAGCATAATTTTTTTATTTTTTCCACTCATTCTTCCACTTGTTCAAACAAGTGTAATTTTTTTTTTTCATTTCTCTTATTTTTATCCATCCAAATAATGCATCCTATTTATTGTTTTTTTTATTTTATTTCTTTTTTCTGCATTCCACTTTTAATCCAAATAGAGCATTAATGGTAGCTAGCTAGAATGCAAACAAATAAAAATACCAAAGAAATTAACAATATATTGGATAGCTGATATATGAAGCGTACAATTTGGGTGGGGGCTTTGATCGAAATGAAATTATGACGCAAGTCATGACTGTAATGCGAACGCTGCACGCAATATTTAATTTGTATGGTATTGAGAAAAGTAGGGGTCGGTAAATGGGTCAGGTCCATGGACTGGCCCGTACGGTTTGCGGTCCGCGCGAATAATGAACTAATTTTTTTAAACGGTTTATGACTATGTCATATCTTTGGGTTCGTCCTACTTAACCCGCGGACTATGCGGGTTTGGTCGGCGGAGTCCGCGAGTTGCCCACATTAAGTTTGATTTGTATGACCAAGTTACAAGCAAAAGATTAGAATTAAAAAAAAAACAGATAAAGAAATATATTAGATAAGATAAAGATTTAAAGATAAAAATAAAAGATGATAAAGATAAAAAAGATAAGATAAGAAAAGTAAAAGATAACAGAAATCAAAGATTAAGATAAAAAAAGATAAGCGATATTGTTGGGACCTGACCTGCTAAAAATCTTCATGTTTAATATTTTTTTAATCTCTTTTCTCTTTTAATTTTTCCTTTTCATATTTGCAAACCATAAATAATAAAAATATCAATTCTTATCATTTAAGCAAAAAATAACTGTTAAATAAATTTTTTAAAGATATTTTAATAAATTTTTATTATAAAAAATAACTCATATTTAACACTTATCATTGCAGCAAGCTAAAAACACTTTTTCTCCTCATAGTTCTTCTCCACCACGCAGTCATGCACGTGCGCAGTCATACGATTCTTTCCCTTACAAGGAAAACAGAACGCGACTCACGCTCACGCAGCCACGCGACACACCACAACAGCACAGTCTCGGTCCACCACCGCACCACCACGCAAAGTACATCTCTTCTTAAAAAGACAATCAATTGCGTGCGTGTGCGTGTAAGAAAGAAGCCACTGAATTAACCTAGGTTCCTTCCGTCCTTGGGTGTTGCCCAGTGGCTTGGCCACCGACACAGTGGATCTTTGCTCTCTACAAACGCTAGGGTTCATTCTTCGATCCTTGGGAGTTTTGACTATCTCGGTCTCCAAAGCTTTTCCTTGTTTTTTCCAATCGCGTGCCCTATCACTTTTTCTCATCTTGGGCTATGAAGTAGTTCGTTACTACCTGTAATAGCCAGCTTGAACTGCTCCTGATGGGGAAGAACAAGGATCGTCAATCACACTCAGTTGCAAAGCAAATTATGGTGAAGGGTTCAGGTTCAGGCAAGGTGCTTGTAAAAAAGGCAAGGACAAGTTCTGCAAAAACTGATGATGTCGCACACCAAGTGTTTGATAATTTGTCGGAATGCAGTGTTGAATCTGAATCTTCCCCAGAGGTTTCTTGCACCTTAGGGGATAATGATTCAACTATTGTTGATGATTCATCTCACTCCTGTGGCTCTAAGTCATCACCGCAGCTAGACGACAATAAGGCTCCCACTCCTTGGGTTAATCTGTTCAAAGATAACAGAAACCCTTCCAAAGGTTTTGGAATAAAGTTCTCCCCTCCACCCTCTGATGATGAAGTGTTGTTGGAAGAAACTAATTTGCAACCCCTGGAAGAGGCTTGGGGACATAGCCTTATTGGCTATGTGACTGGCCGCTTCCTAGGAAAGAAAGCTCTGTTGGATTGTTGCAAAAAATGGGGAGTCAAGTTTTCATTCTCAGCTCATGAAAGTGGTTGGCTGATGTTTGAATTTGAGTTTGAGGACGATCTGAACCAAGTCCTCTTTGCAGGCCCTTACTTCATATTTCAAAGACCCCTACTGCTGAAGGTTATGCTAGCATTCTTTGACTTTGGCAATGAGGAGCTCAGCAAGATCCCTGTTTGGGTTAAACTCAAAAATCTTCCTCTGGACCTTTGGAATCCTCAAGCCTTAGGGAAAATCCTGTCCAAGATTGGTTCGCCCATTCGATCTGACCATCTTACTACTTCTAAGGGGTCTATTTCTTTTGCTAGAGCTTTAGTTGAGGTTGATGCTTCTTTGGAGCTCATCGATGAAGTGCGATTTAGACTTCCTACAGGGAAGACTTTTGTGCAAAAGATTGAGTATGAAAATAGACCTTCTTTTTGCACTCACTGCAAGATGATTGGGCACCGCCTCACTAATTGTAAAACTGTCACTGCGAATAAGTCTGCTCTCATCGCAGCCTCCCCCACCTTGGATCAGCCACAAGTGGGTGATTCAGCAATGCCCCCACATACCAATACAGCAGGCTTCTCTAATAATCCAAAGACTCTTCAGAGTAATTTGTCTGTCCTTCCTCACAGAAAACATGTTCTGGTTGCAAATCATGTTCTTGTCCTTCATAATTCTTCTAACCTCAAAGAAATAGGGAACACTGAGTTTGGTGATCCTATAGAAGAATGGTTTGTTCAGGTGAAAACAAAACACCAAAAAAAAGGTAAAAAAGTGCAACTCATTAAGACAACCCGTACTAAGGATATGCACGTTGATATCCAAAGAAGAAATCATAAAGTTGTAGCTAGGGTCGAGGAGGCTTCCTCCCATCCGAATCCATGATCATTGCCTATTGGAACATCAAAGGCTTTAATTTGTCTCTGAAGCATCATGCGATGCAGAGCTTCCTTCGCTGCAAGGAAGTTAACATCATGGTTGTGTTGGAAACTAAGTTGAATAAGGTTTCAGTTGAGGAAATCATGAGAAGAAAGTTTGGTGACTGGCACTTCACCCATAACTTCGCTTCTCATAATGCTGGCAGAATTCTTATCCTCTGGAAGTAGGATAAGATCCATCTTTCTATTTTGGAGTCAAATGCCCAATTGATTCATTGTGCTATTGATTGTAAAACAACTGCCAAGCGCTTTCAGGTTTTATTCATCTACGGTCTTCACTTCATTGTGGCAAGAAGATCTCTTTGGATAAATCTGACTAGTATCAATGCTAATATGAACTGCCCCTGGCTCCTCATTGGTGACTTCAACTCCATTTTGTCTCCCACCGACTGTTTCAATGGAGCTGAGCCCAATGCTTATGAGTTGTAAGATTTTGTTGATTGTTGTTCTGACCTGGGGCTGGGGAGCATCAACACTCATGGCCCCTTGTACACGTGGAATAATGGCAGGGTGTGGAGCAAACTGGACAGAGCTTTATGTAATCAGGCCTGGTTCAATTCCTTTGGAAATTATGCTTGTGAAGTTATGGAGTTTATTTCTATTTCAGACCATACTCCTCTAGTTGTCACCACTGAGTTGGTAGTGCCTAGAGGTAATTCTCCATTTAAATTCAACAATGCTATTGTGGATCATCCAAATTTCTCAAGAATTGTTACAGATGGCTAGAAGCAAAATATTCATGGCTGTAGCATGTTCAAGGTCTGTAAGAAATTGAAAGCTCTTAAAGCTCCCTTGAAGAATCTTTTTAAGCAGGAGTTCAGCAACATCTCCAACTGAGTAGAGCTAGCTGAGGCTGAATATAATAGTGTGCTTAATTCTCTAAAGCAAAATCCTCAGGACCATTCCCTTCTTGCTCTGGCAAACCGCACTAGAGGGCAGACCATTATACTTAGAAAAGTGGAGTCTATGAAGTTCGCTTAGCTCATCAAAAATAGATATCTCCTGCAGCCTGATAAATGCTCCAAATTTTTTCATGCTTTAATCAAGCACAACAGACACAACCGGTTTATTGCTACCATAAGGCTAGAGGATGGGCATAACACTTCCTCCCAAGATGAAATTGCCCTTGCTTTTGTGAATCACTTTAGGAATTTGTTTAGTGCTCATGAGCTGACCCAAACTCCTTCCATTTCGATATGCAACAGGGGTCCTAAGGTTTCCACCGATTGCTTTGCGACCTTACTTTGTCCTACTTCTAAGCAAGAGGTTTGGAACGTTATTTCTGTGATGGATGACAATAAAGCTCCTGGGCCAGATGGTTTCAATGCTTTATTCTTCAAGAAGGCTTGGAATATCATTGGTGATGATATCTTTGAGGCGGCTAATGAATTCTTTACAACTGGAAAAATTTTAAAGCAGATCAACCATGCTATTATTGCGCTTATTCCTAAGCATGATCGGACCTCCCAGGTTAACCATTTTAGACCCATATCTTGCTGTAATTTGTTATACAAGATTGTGTCTAAAATTCTGGCCAACCGCATAGCCCCAGTGCTTGAGACTATTATTGGGGAAACTCAAACTACCTTCATTAAGAATAGAAAAATGATAGACAACATTTTCCTAGTTCAAGAGATTTTGCGCAAATATGTCCAGAAAAGATCCTCTCCGAGATGCCTCATGAAAATTGACTTGCATAAAGCTTATGATTCTATTTCCTGTGAATTCTTGGATTGGATGCTTAAGTCCATTGGCTTCCCAACCCAGTTCTATACTTAGATCATGGAATGTGTTTCTTCCACTTCCTTTAGTGTGGCAGTCAATGGATCCATTTATGGCCACTTCAAAGGGCAGCAGGGTCTTAGACAAGGGGATCCTCTCTCCCCTTATCTGTTTGTGCTTTGTTTGGAGTACTTTTCCAGAGATATGAGCAGCCTCAAGGATGATGCCACTTTTAAATTTCATCCCAACTGTGCAGGTATTCAGTTATCTCATTTGGCTTTTGCATATGATATTATGCTTCTATCTAGAGGAGATATCCCTTCTGTGTCAACTATGTTTGCCAAGCTTCAGCACTTCTGTAGGGTTTCAGGGCTTTCCATCAGCTCTGATAAATTTGCCATATACTCAGCCGGTATTAGGCCTCATGAGCTTTCTCATATTCAGCAGCTTACTGGATTTAGCTTGGGTGGCTTCCCTTTTAGATACTTGTTTGTTCCCCTTTTATCATTTAGATTAAATGTATGCCACTATGCTCCCTTGCTTTCCAAGATTACTGGCCTGATTCAGGGATGGAGCAGAAAGTCTTTATCTTATGCAGGTAAGCTAGAGTTGATCAAAGCAGTTATTCAAGGAATTATGAATTTCTAGATGAGAATTTTTCCTTTGCCTCAATCTGTTCTGGACCGGATCAACGCTTCGTGCCATAATTTTCTGTGGGATAAAGCGAATATTGGCAAAAACAAGCCCTTGGTTGCTTGGTCAGTAGTTTGTTCTCCGAAAAAAGAAGGGGGTTTAGGCCTTTTTAATCTCAAGGACTGGAACCTTGCGCTTCTTTCCTGTATCCTGTGGGACTTTCATTGTAAGAAAGATTCTCTATGGGTTCGGTGGGTTCACCATTACTATTTCAGACGGAGCGATGTGTGGAATTACAATACTTCTTCATCAGATTCAGTTTTGATAAAGAAAATCATTCAAATAAGGGACTTTATTATCTCCAAAGAGCTAAGTACGGAAGAGGCCAAAAAGAGGATTCAATCTTGGAGCACCAATGAACAATTGCTTGTTGGCAAAGTCTATGAATACATTAGAGGTGCCAAGCCTACTGTTAGTTGGTGTTCTGTTATATGGAACCCAATAATACCTCCTAAGATGTCTTTCATTCTATGGCTTGCTAAAAGGAACCAGCTGCTTACTCTTGACAAAGCTGCTTTTTGAACAAGAGTTCCCTCTGCCCTTTATGTTCAAATGAGATTGAGTCAAATGCTCATTTGTTCTTTTCTTGCAGGAAATCTCTCCAAGTTTGGGCTCACATTTGTGATTTGGCTCCTTTTCGTAGGCGTTTCACTTCTTTGCAGCGCATTACTGACTCTTTAATTAGGGGCAAATCCACATCAGATGTTCAAGGAAAATTTCCTTGTCTGGCTATAGCAATTATAGTTTACTGCATCTGGCTGTCTAGGAACAAGCTGATTTTTGAAGATTATCAATTTTCTGTAATAGAGGTTATTAATAAAATTAAGTTTCTTATGTATAGACAAACACACCTGTTGCATTTGTTTTAGCATCTTGATATAGGCATTCTTGTATTAGGGAGACTTTTGATTTTCTCTAGCTGCGGGGTATGCCCCGTTTATTGTTGCATCATTTTGGATTTAATATAATTTACATTTTTCCCAAAAAAAAGTACATCTCTTTTCTCTCTAGAATTTGTTTTTATCTTATTTTTGTTGGGGCTGATTCATTGTTGTTGTACTCTTAAAATAAAAGAAAAATGTGAAAAACCTATAATTGTTGCAGAGATACTTTTGTTTTCACAAACTTACTACACCCATCTCATTCTATATAATGAGTGTGCTCAAATGTATTCCAAAGAAACAAGAAGCAGTGTTGGTTTAAGTCAAGGTTCATCACAAGAGACTATGGCTACTACTAATATTATTAGTATTACTCAAGTTGATGTTATGGATGTAAGTCAAGGTTTCTTTTAATTTTTTTTAACTACCAATCATTTATTCTTATTTACTTTGACTGACTATTTTTTATTTTTGTGGAATTAATATAGGAGTTTATACAATTTGAAGATGAAGATATGTCATAAGTGAGTAAATCTCAACTAGATACATATTTGGAAGAGGCAAATCTTTTAAATAAATATCATCCCAATCTTGATGTTTTACAATATTGGAAGGACAATAAAGTTCGGTTTCTAGATCTTTCATTATTGGCTTGTGATATTTTAAGCATCCAAATTACAACGATGACTTCCAAATTGGCATTTAGTATTGGTTTATAGGTGCTTAACAAATATCGAACTAGGCTTCTTGTTGACAACGTACAAGCCTTGATATGTATTAAAAATTGGTTACTAGGATTTGATATACATGGTAAATAATATATAATAATTGTTGTCTTTTAATCACTTAACTTGACTTTATTCTAATATTTATTATTATTTTGAGTTTTAAGAAAAGAAGATGAAGATGTGGAGATGGAGAAGGCTCAAGCTACTTCAAATATGGAATTATTTGTTGTTGGAGATGTTTAAGTTTCATATTTTAGATTGATTGTTTGGATTTTCTTTTGTTAAGACATTATTTATTTTATTGATGTAATTGACTAATTGTTGAGATTTTATATACATTTGTATTGAACTTAATTTGATTGTGTTGTATTTTATTAAAATTGAAATTCTTTTAAAATTTGGCCCGTGGACTGACCCATTTAATCCGCGGGGTCTGCGAAACAGGGATAGATCAATTTATTTTGTCCATGTAAGAATGCGAGACAGACTGACTCGGTTTATTGCCAATGCAAACTTATGCGGATGAGCCTTATACGGGACGAGCCGGCCCGCTTACCCACCCCTAGAGAAAAACAATAACAAGAGACAAAAATTAATTATGCACGTCAACCACGTCTCCATCTAAGTTGAGTGATGAGAACCATTGTCCTTTTTTTGTGTGGCTTTAGTCTCTATATTAAAAAAATTTACAATTTTGTTTAATTTTTAATTTTACATATATTTTATTTCTATTATCCTAGTCTAATTAAACTCAAGACTTAACATATTTATTTAAAATATTATCAAGAGATAATTTAATTAATTAATAATTAAAATATAAAAAACAAAGTATGAAAATAAAAAATTAAATCAGAATTGCATATTTTTTAAAATATGAAAACTAAAATGACTATTTAAAAATTATAAAGAGATAAAATTGTAATTTAACCTATTGTTTTATCACATCAATAATTCAATGTAATTTTTTTCTTTTACTTTTACTATTGATGGTAAAAATAATTATAAAAAGAGTTGTAAGAATATAATTTCTTTGAAATAAAAGACAAGTCTAAATGGATTTCAGCTTTAATTTTCCTTCAGGACCGGGAATGACGATCTTTGGATTGACATGAAGTGGATCTTTGGAATGACATGAAGTGGGTCTATGGGTTGACGTTGGTCAACTCGTGTTATTTCCTTTTATGTCTATCTCATCCGAATTAAAAAGTTTAATTAACTTAAGTTAAATTACTTTTTTTTTCTTTTTGGTTATTTATTTTATTCAATTAATTCACACTTTTATGAAATGTTTCAATTTAATCTTGCATTTCTTCAAAATTACTGTAAAATGTTGTCTCCTTCGTCCAACAATGTTAATGCATATACATGGAGCTTCAAAATTGTTACTATTTAAAATTCAATTTAATAATTTTTAAAAAGTTATACAGTGATAAAATAATTAAAAAAATATAGTGGTGATTGGAAATCAGCCACTGCTATAAAAAATTAAAAATACATAAAATTATAATAAAAAATCAATTTTATATTATACTAAAATATTTTATTATTAAATATAGAAAATAATTTAAATATTAATATATAATTTTTTAATATATTATAGTTATCATTTTTTTTATCATGATTATAGTTATCATTTAAAAATAAAAATATTCGCTTTTAATTTCATAATTTTTACATATAATGAATATATAACTTTAAATATTAATATTAATAAAGTATTTAATTTATTTTAAAATATTATTTTTTATTATATATGAAAATTAAAAAAATTAAAACTAATATATTTTCATAGAAGAATCTAACGATTGTGAATCCATATTATCTACACTTAATTTTTTTACAAAATAACAACACTAAAAAAATTACAAAAATATCTATTTTTTTCGAAAGATAACAATAATAAAAAAGTTTAAAAAAAATATTTCAACTTAAAAAATATAAAAAAAAAAGTCCGTATTAACCATACGGTATGACTTTTTTTTCAAAAAAAAACAAAATCAGCTTTCCATCGCCATTACGTCATTGATTCAAATCAAACGAACATTCATTCAGTTCAAACAATGAGCCAAGCAGAACACAAAGGTCATGAACAAGAAAACAACACCCATGAACCAAGAAAGCAGCAGTAGTGGGAGAAGCGGTGCGAGAGCGAGAGAAGAAAACTTACTTGGAAGAAGATGAACCCAAGAAGAAGAACCTGAAGTAGGAGAGGAAGCAGCCACCAACACGAAACAGAAGCGACGCGCGAGAGAACTCAAAGGTCACGAAGCTGCAACAGGAAATGAAGCAGCCACCAACATGAACACAAAGTCACTCTTGTTGTGCGTTTGCGTGAGGGAGAAAAGGAAACAAAAGGAGAACAAGAAGAAAATGGAGAAGGAGAAGACGAAGCAGTGACACACAAGGGAGAAAACAAGTGACTCGTACGGGCTGTTCACTTATATATTAAAGCTTCAAAGGTAGTTACAACATTTAGCTTAGGATGCTGGGTATTCCAACAAAAATGATCTGGGTATCCCAACAAAAATGCTGGGTGTCCAAAGTAACCCCTTTACTCTTGGGACGTCCAGATTGTTGTCAATAGGAAGGAGTCAAGTGCAACTCCTCCACTAGGAGAGTGGCCCAACTCAGTTTGTCGTTCTGGTGGACTCATTGACCAAACAAACTATATGTAATTAATTACTCAAATTTTGTTGTCTTCAAAGGTTTGAAGAACCTCTACTTGTCAAGGAATGGCATATCCGGTTGTACAAGGACTGAAGGTTAATTAATCTCTAGTACAAATTCTCTGTCTCTATATATATAAATATGATTCTCGTACAAATTATATGGCATACTCATTATTTCAACTTTGTTTTACATACTTTCCATGCAGCGCGGCTGGAAAATCTGGAAATCCTTGACATGAGCAACAACTATTTGGATAATGTTGCCATTCTATCTTGTTTGGATGGCCTTTCATCTCTTAAGTCTCTGTGTTTACGCTATAATAGATTCAATCTATGAAGCACCGACACCGACACCGACACCGGACACGACACGGACACGGACACGTGGACACCTGAAATGTTGAAAATGTAGGACACGGACACGGCTATATATATATATATATAATTCAATAAAATAAAATTACATAAAATTAAATATGAGCGATATGCATAAAAGATCTAAATTGAAAATCAAGATTTATATATTCATCATCATCTCAAAAGAACTTTTCCTACGATAATGAGTCACAAAAAATACTAAAAATTATAAAGCAAGATGATGAATTAGCAACTTCAAGTCTTCAAGAATTCTACAAACTAGCCATCATCATTGAAAAAGACACCCTCTAACTCTGGTTCATCTAAAGACAAACTAGCAATTTCAAGAATACCACAATCATCAAGTGACCCAAAATCATCTCCAGCTACATCCCACATTTTAGTTTCCTCTTGATGATATTGTGGAGTATTCCTTGAGAGAAGTCGTAGGTTGCTATGAACAAATACTAAATCTTCAGCTCTATGTGGTGTCATCTTGTTTCTCTTTAAAGAATGGATAAATGAATATGTACTCCAATTCCTTTCACAACAAGAAGATGAACAAGGTTGCGCAAGTAGCTTAAGGGCAATCTTTTGAAGTATTGGAGCATTAATGCCATGAACTAGCCACCAAGCTTTTGGATCCATTTGACCTCTATCATTTAAAGAATCAAGATCATCAAAACCTTCTCTTCCATCCGAGAAGTTGGCAAACTCAATATTCACTTTCCTTCTTACATCCACATCAAGAAAGAACCTCTTGAAGCATTTTAATCTTTCACGAGTGAGTTCCATGTCTTGATGTGGAGGAACTCGATTAGAATCTTCACTTAACCATTCATGACTATAATATCTACAATTAAAAATAAATATATACATGATTAAAATTTATGTAATTCTAAAAAAAATGTAAGTAAAAAAGTATAGAGTCAATTACCTAGGATTTAAAGAATGAGCTAAACAATGGAGAGGAGTGCTACTCTTAGTCCAACGGTCAATTAATATGGAGTGCACTACCTCATAAAAGGTTGATCCTTCACTCTCCTCCTTTCTCTCATATTGATATATGGCATTCTTCACCTTTTCAATCATTGAATCCCACATCTCATATACTAGATGGAGAGATGAAGCTTCTGTATCCGTTCTTCTAAGAACATCATAAATAGGGCTAGTGAAAGAAAGAATATAATCAACCTTATCCCACCATTTATCATCTAACAAAGTATCTTTCACAAATTTAGCCTTTGCAACATCATCTTCCTTATAAGAAGACCATTGGTCACTAATGACCATCTCTTGGAGTCCTTTCTTCAATTGCTTGAATCTCTTGAGCATTACAATAGTGGAGGCAAATCTTGTTGGAGCAATGGATAACAATTTCAATGAATTGAATGAATTGAAAATTGATAGTCTCATAGAGTGACTCATGACAAAGTTTTTCACAAACATTGCATCATCCGCAATTTGGGTGATCCAAGAACATTCTTCATAAGCAACATTATTTTTTTCTGTATTCTTGGCTGCACATATGTTCTTCAAAGCAAGATTTAATGTATGGACAACACATGGAGTCCAATAAATGGAAGGAAACTCAGCCTCAATTATTAAACCTGCTGCTTTACAAACGGCTGCATTATCCGTCACAATTTGCACAACATTTGAGTGTCCAACCTCCATAATTACCTCCCTCATATGTTTGGCAATGAAATCCTTGTCTTTGATCTCATTTGAACAATCAATGGCCTTTAAAAACATAGGTCCACTCTCTGTGACAACCATGAAATTAATAAGAGATCTTCTTTGCGGGTCACTCCATCCATCACTAACAATGCTCACACCCTTCTGGCTCCATGCATTTTTAATTGGTTGTAACAAATTCTCCACATGTCTTCTCTCGTTTTGAAGTAATGTTGTCCTTAATTTATTATAACCTGGAGGTTGGTAACCACTGATCTGATTGTTGGCAGCATAGGCAAATGCCTTCCTATAATGAGGATTTCTTGCTAAATGAAAAGGCAATCCCGAAGAGTAAAACATCCTCGCAATTTCATGATCAAGTGTCTCTCTAGCTTGCAAATTAAAGGCATTTTCTACAGATGATGTCTTTCTCTTTTTTGGATCAACACCAAGAGTGTTTGTATCCATTTGGTGTTGAGTAGAAACCGGAGGCAATGACACAGATTTTGTTTTTGACCTCTCCACCCTCAATGTAGCCTCATTGTCTATCTTCTTCAAATCTATAAGTTTGGCAACTGTTACCTTTTGACAAACTCTAACTCCTTTTCCTGTCATCTTCAACAAGTGTGCCCTCACTCTAGTGTAAGACCCATTAAAGGTAAAATCACAAATATTGCATTTTATCTCATAATTTCCACCACCAGCTACACTTTTTATCTTTGTAACATAGGTCCATAAAGGTTTGGTATCATCATCTTGTTCTTTAGCTTGACTAGGACTAGAAGCACTCATCTCTACAACAATTTAAAAAAATAAAAAATTAATGTAAATAATTTCTAAATAAAAAACAAACAACAAAAAGCAATTTGTAATCAATGTTGACCGGGAATGTGAAAATAAATACATTCCAAAAACATGTACATGACAAATACATAACAAATTTATCTCCAGCTTAACTAAAAAGAATAATAAAGATTTAGAAGTTCCTCGTGCTGCATAGTTCATGTATGGTTTGTTTGAAATTTGAAATAAGATGAATAAATAATTAAATAGTGAAGTTGACTATTTCACAGCAAAAAAAGTAAATGCATTTAGAAGCTCCTAGACGTTGGCATGTCATATTCTAATGAATAAGCCTTTGTAAAGTGGTATGTGTGTGTGAGAGAGAGAGAGAAAACAGCCTTTACAATAAAAAACATAAATTACTATCAATTATTTTAACTTTTTATAAAATCATGATTCAGTATTAGATCTTTATACAATAACATATATCTATGACAACTTTAATGATCTGTGTTTGATTATAAAAAATCAGGTTGAAATATAAACTAACACGAATTTAAGTAAATATTTGACTATTTACTTTCACATTGAAAAATTAATTTTAAAATTTAACTTTAGAAAGAAATTCTAAGTTGAGCATCTTTACATAACTTTTGGATTTAACAAAAAAATTCATTTTCAATTTTACTATTAACTTATTTTTTAAATAAAAATATCCAAAACACATGTGCAAATTGCTTCAATACAACTTGTCTCACAGCATTAAAGCACAGGAACTTAATAAAATAAAAGTTGCTTTTTATAATGAAAAGAGAAAAGAGACTACCAAAAAGCATCAGGCCTACGTGTTTTTTCAATGAAAAGTTGCTTTTTATAATAAAATAAAAGTAAATGCATTTAAAAGGGAAAAGTTGCTTTTACGTGCTATGTGTGTGTGAGAGAGAAAATAGCCTTTGCCTGCTATGTGTGTGAGTGAGAGAGAGAAAACAGCACGTGATGAAAAGTTGCTTTTTACTATAAAATTAAAAAAATGGAGAAACGTGTAATATCCAGCGGGTAATAGCCAAAGAGAAAGAGTGTGTAAATTTTTAAAGAGTAAAGTGGAAAACCAGAGGCATAAGAGGCATGGCAGCAAGAAAAGAAAAGAAGAGTTTGCGGGGAAGGAAAACCAGGCAGCAAGAAAAGAAAAGAAAAGCTTGCGGGGAAGGAAAGGAAAACCATGCAGCAAGAAAAGAAAAGAAAAGCTTGCGGGGAAGGAAAACCAGAGGATAAATAAGAAGCAAAGCTTACCTGCGCGGGGAAGGAAACCAATGCGGCAATGGCGGCGCTTGCGGGAAGAAGAAGGAGAAGACACAGAACAGCAGGTATTTTTTTTGTAAGCATTTTAAAATAAATAATAAAAAAACCTAAGGCTCTTAATGGGCCGTGACGCGCGTGTCTACGTGGTGGGCCGCGTCCAACTAGAGGTGTCCTCCTATTCAACCGCGTCCGGTGACGGCGCCGGCGACGGACACCGCGTCGCACCGGAGTCGTACGCGCATGGGTGTCCGGTGCGAGTCCGACACGGGACACGCCGGTGATGAGCCGCGTCCGTGCTTCATAGGATTCAATGCATCTTCATTTCATGATAAGGCTACCTATATTTGTCTTTTTCATCTTAAAGAAATGACAATATAAAACAATATTTCTGATTATTATGATGATGATGTAAGCCTCTTCTAATTTTTGGTACTATTTTTCCTCAATTTTTTGGCTTCTTTCACGTACAACACATGTACTATGTAAGTTTTTGAAACTCTGTCATCAAAGTTGCGTAATCTAGAGGTCCTTGACATAAGTGGCAACCCATTGACAAATGACATCCTGCCATCCCTCGGGGGATTCACATCTTTGAAGGAACTAAATCTGGCTTATATTGATTTGGACTCAGATCTTCATATTCAAGGTAGGACCATTTGTCCATTTCATTATTAATTAATAAAGCTAAGGCGTGTTGTTTTAATGGGGGAATTAGTTCATGATTGTTTCTGGGTAAGTGCATATACTTGAAATGTAACACACTATGTATTCAATTCCTTGTAGATTTATGCTCATCATTAAGGAATCTTGAGGTCCTTGATTTGTCTGAGAACAATTTCAACCACAGTGATATTATATCTGCTCTCAGTGAACCTTCATTCCTCATGTCTTTATATTTAGAAAATTGTTAATTGACTTATAGATCAATTTTTAGTAGAGTAAATATGTATTTTAGTCCCTGATTTTTGACCCCTTTTGCAAATTAGTCCTTATCTTTTTGAAATGTTAAAATAGTTCCTATCTTTGTATAAGTTTTGCAAAATAGTCCTTGCCGTTAAATTTGAAAGTAGCACCGTTAGTGAGATGCATTGTTGGTAATTTTAATGTCACATAGACTATCCAACATGACAAATTGTCCTAAATTGTAACACGTAGACTAAACTTTGATACAAAATTTAAAAAGTTGTCAAATATTTTCTTCTTCACTTGCTTCTTTTTCCTCAAATTAGGGTTTCTAAAGCTTCTCTCCTCTCAATTCCATTCTCTGGTTTAGGAAGTGTCAAATGAAATTTGCTTCTAGCAGTTTTCTGCTCAAGTGTTGGAGCTTTTATGCAGGCTTTGGTTTCTTCTCTTTCTCTTATAATTTACACATTGTTTTGGAGCTAGAGCTTCATGTATTTGAACATCCAATTAGAGAGAGAACCAGGAATGACCATTACTAAAAGCAAAAAAATATGTCAGCAAAAAGATCATTGAAAGTAGTGTCGAGAGAATTGGAACAATGTGAAGCATGAAAAAGGCATTGGAAAAAAAGGAGACTACTTGCAAGGAATCACTTACCAGAGCATAGGATGAGTCTACCAAGATATCTGAAGAAATATGTGAATGAAGTTCCTCAAGTTTTTGTATTCACAATATTTCTTCATATATCTTGGTAGACTCATCCTGTGTTATGGTCAGTGATTCCTTACAAGCAGTCTCCTTCGAAATACATGAAGAAATATTGTTTTTAGTAATGGTCATTCCTTGTTCTCTATCTAATTCGAAGTTCAAATACATGAAGCTCAAGCTCCAAAACAATGTGTAAATTATAAGAGAAAGAGAAGAAACAAGATATTAAATCATGTTTATTTTTCAAACTCTACAAGCTGTTGTAAGGTTTAATAGTGGTCCTAGTCCATATCAATAGTTTCTTATTGTCATGGAAATTGTATAGATCCAAAGGAATTTACTACCATAAATTGCTTCAAAGCCTGCATAAAAGCTCCAACACCTAAGCAGAAAACTGCTAGGAGCAAATTTCATTTGACACTTCCTAAACCAGAGAATGGAATTGAGAGGAGAGAAGCTTTAGAAACATTAATTTGAGAAAGAAGAAGCAAGTGAAGAAGAAAATATTTGATAATTTTTTTAAATTTTGCATCAAAGTCCAGTCTACGACTCACAATCTAAGACAATCTGCCACGTTAGATAGTCTATGTGGCATTAAAATTGCCAACAATGCACCTCACTAACGGTGATACTTTCAAATTTAACGATAAAAACTATTTTGAAAAACTTATGCAAAGATAAAGACTATTTTTAACATTTCAAAAAGATAGAGACTAATTTACAAAAAGCGTTCAAAGTCAGGGATCAAAATACCTATTTACTCATTTTTAGTACTTCAACTACTTTTTGTATTAGAATTTTTTTATCATTTCTTTTGGTTGAAAAATATATTTAAGTGTGATAGTTATATATAGTTTTAGATATATCAAGACTCACTTCGTTGGAGACCCTCGACTTATCTTTAAACAAGTTGAATAAGAATATTCGGTGGCATCAAAGTTTGTTATCATGGTCCCAAAATTATATTAAGATTAGACATTTATTTCTTTTAGTTAATAATTTCATAAGATTTTTACTTTATTTCTTGATTTTGCAAAACATTATTTACTTTAATCCTTTTTTATGCATAATGATAATGAAAATAAGATGAAAACTATAAAAATAAACTAGTTGAATGCCTGTGCGATGCACGAGGCGGTATTTTACTGTAAGTGACATAAACACTATGTAGATTGTTTGTAAAAAGGATTGATTGTGTTGGAACCTTTTAAATAAAAATTATAAACAAAGATGACCATTAAAAGAGATAGATTCAAACAATAAATATAGACAGTTATAAAAAATGTTTCTGGATGTATAAACCAAGTTTGAGTGTGTATTAAAAGTTCCAATCATCAATTGTATTGTTTAACAATAATCAATAGAATGAATGCATAAAGATAAACATTATTGTTATTATCATATTTTCGTGCATCATTAACGAATGGATAACGGGGAAAAAAGGAAAACAAAATTATCAGGTTCACAGCGGTCACACAACGAAAAAATAAAAACAAATGCAAGACAATGAAGCGGAAGTTAAGATCCATGGATTTTTGTTTAAAATTGACGAAGCAACAACGATTGGGTAAATAATAGGAACCATGTATGAGGAAAAACATAATAAAGTAAATTGCATACCATTGGAGCTGATATAGTTAATATGTTGTCGGATTTGATAAGAAATGGGATAAAATGATGATTAAAAAAGGGAAAATTGTTCAAGCTGTTAAAAATAACAATAAAATAACTCAGTCGTCGAAGTTGATCTCTTCGTTGTCCCATTAGATATCTTTTCTGATGAGCACTTCCCATGCATGTTCGTCAAAACGGTAGTAGAAGACTACCACATCTCCGGGTATCAATTTATTTTCATGAAGAAAGTGAAACCCACCCCAAGATGAGTGCTCTCTTATTCCGACTTCCCCAGAGCCTCCGGTAGCACAGCCGAGACAACGATGGGTTCTCTGCCCCAGCGGGGATGGAGCGAAAGAAGTTTTGAGAATTCAAGAGAAGGTCACGGCGAGACGAGCCGTTTCTAATTAATGATAGGTGTCAAGTGGAAGTGCAGTGATGTATGCAGCTGAGGCAACCTAACAGACCGGTAGACTTGAACCTTGTTCCTACATGATTCGATCAATTCGATCAGGCACTAGTCATCCATTTTCATTGTTCAACTCTTTGACAACATGAAAAAACCAAAAACTTTGCCCCTCCTCTCTATCTATCCAAGGGATGGAAGGGCAGAGGCCTTTGGTGTCCCCTCCAGTCGAGAATTAGGGCCTCACAATGAATAGCCAATATATTTGCTTTTATCTCATGCCTTTCTTCGTTCATGGTTCGATATTCTGGTGTCCTAGACGTAGAGGAACCACACCAATCCATCCCGAACTTGGTGGTTAAACTCTACTGCGGTTCTGCAATTGCTGGGACATCATTGTGGATGGTGATGTCCTACTGGGTGCGTTTTGGAAGGTCGCGCTGTAGGGTAATAGATTTTTTTGAACCATAGACGAATCTGGAAGATGCTGCGGGAAGTATCTATATGAACAACACAAAGGATGGTCAAACAATTTGATGAGGAATGAATAATCAGGCAATGGAAGGAAAAAAAAACAACGACAAACTATTATAAATGATAAAAAGTGCAGTAAAACCCACCAAAGGGAGGTTGCTTTGTATCATGTCTTTTGTGATATCAGTTGTAAAAATGTATCTTCTAGTTGATATAACGGGCTTTACACGCGACTGGCGGTGTGTAGGTCCGATGACATCAACCGAGAAAGTAGTATTTTTGACACTCTCATTTAGATCGTGTACCCTTCTAAATTCCTTTAAACCATAAGCAAAGGAACATTTGCTACCATTTGTCCTTACTCGAATGAAATGTTTGTTGCCATCAAAGTGGAATTAAACATAGTTTGGGTATTTGCGCATCCATTGCCTATGATAAGAGAATGGAACTTGCAAAAGGTTCTGCATGGAAAAGAAGTCAACCAAAGTAGTTGATAATAAATGGAAATGAAGTTAAGTGTAAGATGGTTAAGTGTGAATCCTGACCTTTTGAACACGGAATGGTGCAGTAAATCTGATGGTGGCCATGCAATCGGATGGAGACTACACGAATGATGTAAAAATAGTAAGTAACCAAACGAACAGAGCAAATAGATATAACAAAGATGAAAATGAGAAAGCGTAGGAAAAAAGTTACAATAGTTGAGTGGGAACCGAAAGTGGTCATGTTTTTTTGTTGACGTAAAATGCGAAGAAGTTGAATAGGTGATGTAGTGTATATATATATATATATATATATATATATATATATATATATATAGTATTTGTTGGGCTTGTAACTGGTGGTACGGTTAGTTCCATATAAACACCAATTAAATTAAATGGTGAGTCCCCGATGATCGGTTCAAAAAAGAGTTGTGAAGAGTCACAACTGATAGATGTGAACAACAGTGACGGTTCCCGATATTAATATTGTTGAGTACAAATGTATGATAATGATTACATCTAATGTATTATAGGGAGATACAATTGTAGTAATTGTGCAGTGCATTTATTAGGAACGGGGCCTGAGTGGTGTAACTTTGATTTGGGAGGGGGAAGTGGTTTTTTTTGTAGAAAAAGTGGAAGTTCAGAAGGCAAACCCATAGGAGTGTAAGGATGGATAGAAAGCGTGCATGAGAGGTGGAGGGAGTGGGAAAAGAAAACGTTCAGCAGCAATTGTGCAGTGCATTCATTAGGAACGCGGCTTGAGTGGTCTAACTTTGATTTGGGAGTGGAAAATTCATTTTTTTTTTTGTAGACAAAGTGGAAGTTCAGAAGGCAAACCCATAGGAGAGTAAGGACGGATAGAAAATGTGCAGGAGAGGTGGAGGGAGTGGGAAAAGAAAATGTTTATTTTTAATTTTGCACATGTCACAATCAGATATAATTGACAGCTCAGGTTTTTAAAATGCAACGTAATTGAATTGTAAGATGAAAGGATACTTGTTTATAAATTGGCAAATACTTCGTTGTAAACAACATTAGTGGTAATATTTTTTGGATTACCATCATTGTCATGTATGAGAATATGAAGTCCATATTTGCTTTTAACTCTTGAAAGTGCAACATATAGTTGGCCATGGCTAAAAATTGGGTGTGGCAAATATAGTCCTACGCGTTGCAATGATTGTCCCTGAGACCTCTTTATAGTCATAGCATAAGAAAATATAAATGGAAATTTCCTCCTAATAAGTTTGAATGGCCATGGAGATTTAGAAGGAGACATATTTATTCTTGGTATGTATGTTCTATTTCCTGTATTAGGCCCAGTAATGACTTCTGACTCAACCACATTAGAGCCAAGTTTGATGATAATGAGCCTAGTTCCATTGCACAGTCCATCAGTCTGGTCGAGATTTCGTATCAGCATGATTGGAGTTTCGACCTTAAGTTTTAATTTATGATTAGGTATGCCTGATGTTTGCAATGAATTCAGAAATTCAGGTGGCAATAATCCGAAAAGCAGGATTGAGTAGTTCGTCTAATTTATCGATACTATCCGTGCTGCAATACTCCCTTTCGTTATTGGATATAAGTGATAAGACATAATCATTTATTTTGTCAACAATTTCTTTTTTAGAGGCAAGAACAATTCTTTTTTGCAAGTAATCAGTGTTGCTATAGTTGCGTATCAAGTTGGGATATGTGGCTTCAACAATAGCATGGATAGGATCGGTATAGTCCTTTATAAGAAACTCATCTGGGATGGTGATTTCAAAAAATTTGTCATTACCTTGTCCAATTTTGTCATCTCCTATGTCAAGTAGCCAATCTGAAAATTGTTTGAGCTCTTGATTGTTGGGCTGCTCGTGAGCACTTGATAGCAACCTCATGTTTTTTTGTTAATCTAAGAATTTGACAATGGTTCCAAATGTATGATGCATTTATAGTTGCATGAACAATGTCTGAGCGATTGCCTTTTGGAACAATAGGTAATATCTGTCGGAAATCACCACCGAAAACTACAATTTTGCCTCCAAAAGGCATATTGTTGTGCATGATGTCTTTAAGGCTTTTATCTAGTGCCTCAAAAGCAAATCTGTGACACATTGGAGCTTCATCCCAGACTATTAGTTTTGTAACCTTCAATAATTCAGCTAACTCGCTGCCTTGATGAATATTGCATGTTGAATTCTGTGTTGCAGACACTGGTATAGCAAATTTGGAATATGTTGTCCGACCACCAGGTAATAGTAATGAAGCAATTCCACTTGATGGAACTGTACAAACAATTCCACCATTGGAGCGTATAGCAGATGATAAGGTTGTCCAAACAAATGTTTTGTCAGTTCCACCATATCCATAGAGGAAGTAAACTCCAGCTGATTGAGTGTTAACTACACGAATAATGGTATCGATAATAGATTTTTGCACATTTGTATTTATATATTGACATATTAAGAAATAGTAACATTCACTATTGTGATTGCGGAGTAGCTTAATAAAATCTGTAATAATTTGTGAATACCTGTGAGCAAATGGTATGTTCTGTTGAATTCTGCTGCCAGCATTTATTTTTCATATGCCATTTCATTGTGGATAAGTTTATTATGGTGTTGGTTGGGTGCATATCCTATTGGGTATGGCATGGATGAAAAATCTCGCAGGCTTCTTCTGTTGGCTTGTAGCATATTCTCAATCTCAATCAAGCATAAATGAATTGTTTCCTTTTCAGTAAGTTGGATACCTGTGATTAGTAAAGTAATAAACATAATGATTATGAGTAAACAAAAATTATTTAGAATATATAGAATTACCTTGTTTTCTATGATTGAATATGATATCATCTGTCATCCATTGCCATGTTTGTTGCCAAACATATTCTGGTCTGTCCATGGTGTTCATAAATAAAAGCTTGACAAATAATTTCCTTAGGTAGCGTGCAGTGCCCCAATTATTAGCTTCTTGTTAAGCACTAATAAATTCTTGATCACTACCTAGAAAGCCTTTTGCAAAACATGCTTTCCTAAATGTATCATATACCACACCATTGACTGTTTTAATGTCACTATAAGATTGTGCACCTTTGGCAGTGAATAGCATCATTCTGAGGTAAAACAATTCACCAGCTGAAGGTGGGACCCATATGAGTCTGCCTATTGTATTCCCTTGTTTTCTAGGTTACCAAAATCTTTTGCGGGAAACATAAACAAATCTTGACACATATTGATGATAAGTATGATCCCGTCCATAAGAACATATTTTGTTAGAATGCATCCAGGCTGTGAACATGGATTCTTTGATTGTATTTTTTGATAGGACTTCACCAATTTATTGATCATCTGTCCAGTAAACATGTTGTTGATTTTGAAGGTGGAAATATAGCCGCTCCACTATTGGGGAACGTCCGTGCATCGGGAATGCAAAAATTTTCCAACATGCTTTTGGGGGAGATACATACCTAATGATTCAAGAAGGATAGATATATTCTTAAAGATACAGTCGGATGTAGGTAAGTTTGAGATAAATATATAATATTATAATAAATAAAGTTTTGTGAAATGATGTTGTTATTTTAGTGAGGTGAGAATAGAAGCATACCTGCAATCAAGATATTGTTTAATTTCATCTTGAACCTGAGAGTGGCCACCATTCGAGGTGTGATCATTAAGAAGAGTGGTTGTGATACAGTCAGAACCTTTGTTGATGTATTTGAACAGATATTTGATTGATGTACTTTGATTGCACCATTCCACATTTAAGTGTGTTTTATATTTCAATAACAGTTGTGGATTGTATGGTACAACAAATCTGTTATTTAGTTCAATACAATTTTTCATCACTGTACATCCATCATTTCTTCTCCTATAAATTGGGAATCCATCTTGGTCAACAATTGTTGCTCCATGGAATTTTTTTGGAAAACATCTAATACACTTCCCATTGACCATACACGGTGATCTTTTATTTGCAAACCCATATGGTCCATGCATCATATGGCTGGAGACTATTTCAAATAATTCTGCATGGGTGTGTTTGTTAGGTATTTTTGCTGAAATGATGTGATCAATATCCTCTGGATTTGGTAATTTGTTTGAAGGGTGCAGAAAGATTAAAATGTGGGCATGTGACAATCCTCTTTTTTGCCACTCAATTGTATAAATAACTGCAATAAAGTTGGATCAATGATACTATAAACATCAATTTACAAAGTAGGAGAAAAGTCATAGATCTTTTTGTTACTTACATCCAATCATGTTACCAAAGATATTGCCATGTTTTAGGTCGTTCATCAATTGATTGAGTTTTATTTTGAAAACTCATATGATAATATCAGGGCAATTATGAGGGGTGAGATTGGATTGTGTGACCTTGCGTTGTATTTCTGGCCATGTTGGATTACATGTTATTGTTAAGAATAAGTCTGGAAATCCAAGATGTCCACAAATTGTCATCCCATCAAAATAGAGTTGCTCCATATATCTTTGACTACCAACAAAACTACTTGGCAGTATGATTCTCTTTCCTTTATCCCTACCAAGTGATTGAGGATGATCATTAGAGGCACTTAAATTGATGTATTTGTCAACCCTGAGTTGTTGTTGATGTTGCCTCACATAGTTCAATTTTTTAGACTCAATCATACAATATCCATCAACAATTCATTGCTGAAATAATCTTCTGGAATGAAGTATAGTCTGAGCTTCGTTGGTTCTTGACTGTAGCCTGAAACAAAAATATTCTCATAACGTAACTTTTTTTCTCTTTGCAGTATGTATATTGGCATGATCTTTATGAGGTATATCTACTCTGTAACCATCTTCTCCTTTTGGGTATAAAAGTGGATATTTCAAAGGAAAATATGCAGGATGAAGTTCATGTATTCTCTTCAGAAGTCCATATTGTTTTTCTATTATGATATCTCTTTTATCAACTGAGTGTTCATCACCAACAATCAAAGCAGCAACTTCAGTGGTAGTTGGTAAGTTATATAACCTTCTGTCTGTTTGTCTTTGACTAATCAATTTTAGCTTTAGGTATGGAAGTGCAACAGATTGCAATTTTTCCCTTGCCATCCTAAACTTCTGGGCATAATGATCGTGATGATCAAGCATGTTTTTGATTGCAATGATAATTTGTTCATCAAGCATTTAGTCAGAGCAGAATAGGCAGACATTTGAAAATGTAATTTTTTATAGGTGTAACATAAGTATAAATACTGACGGGTTCTGTGAAAGTGTATTGTTGATCTCATTGTCTGTATCATAAATATATAGTTGTGCAAACTTGGGTGGGTTATTAGGCATAGGAAGGAGGCTTCCAATAAGATGATGTGTTTGACCATGTATACGGAAAGTTGGAGGTCCCTTTCCAGTGTTATAGGATGTGTCAATTTTGATACCGGGTGATGTGAACGCAAACATTAGATTATACATTCGTATGTGCTGCTGAAAATTCTTAGTTGTAGGATCCTGGTTATTGAAAAGTAAGTAATTCAATGGATGGGGTGGTTGTTGCAACAGAGACAATTGTATTTTTCCATCAGAACAACATAATGAAAACCTTGGTTTCTTGGTTTGTTTGTCTTTATTTATCCTCTCATCATACCACATCATAGCTTTACAATGTGGGCATTTCCCTACAGGATCTCCAATATCAATGTAAGCACCACCTAAAAATAACTTATCAGTAATTATATATATCAAACACATTTGAATGCATTTTTAAGTTGGAAAGTAAAACCTGTATTTTGATATGCAGATGAGGCGGTTAGAATGGTTTGCTCATCATAATCATCAAGATCATCTATCGTTGGGTCATTCAATGAGTATTCTATATATATTTATTTAGTATAAAACACATCAGCCGAAAGTATTTGATTGATTTATTTGATGATGGAAGAAGCACAATATAAATAATGGATGATTACCTATATCGATGTTTTCCTGTGTCATATTCAGATCATCATCAATGGAATCTGAGAGGTCATGACTGACAAATTGATGATCCTGTGTAGTGTTAGATGGTGTGTGATTTTTATCTGCATAATAAACACACAATACGACATCATATGTATAAGTTGACTGTAGAATAAGATTTGAAAATGATGCAATAATAAATAAAATGTGTCTATGTAGATATGTAACAATAACATAACAATAAAAATTACCTATATGAATGTCACACTGTGTGATATTGGAATAATAATCACTGACTTAACATGTGAATGTAGAAGGGGTTGTTCTATTTTTTTTATTGTCATAACATGACATCAAATTCCTCTGGATGGAAGAAAGATTGACTGTATGGTTTGTCGAGCAATGTCCACATTGATTCATAGATAAAGTTCTGTGTGTTGGTGGTGTACATTGGGAGCTTGTAGTGGGGTTATTATTATGGTTAATGGTTGGGCTACATTGTGAGGTATACTACAAGTTGTCTATAATAATAGTCTTTGTAAGTATAATGTTAATTTGAATAATGTATAAATGAATTAATAATTTGTATTAATTGTTACCATTAGTGACTGGACATTGTGTTTTTCGTTGTAAAGTAATTTTTCTACGCTTCCTTCATTTAGTATAGTTGTCCATCAGAAGTTTGATTTCTGCAACAACTGGTTTATAATTGTCAAACAACATGAAAATCAGACGTTGAAACTGACTTAAATAAGTAGTTGTAGTAGCTGGATTTTAAAATGATACCAATATTACAGCCATTTGGATGAGCGAGTAAAGGGATATGTATTTGCAATTGAAAAAACACAATAGCATAAAAGAATACAAAAATTTGTAGTAAAACTCGCATTAAATTTCATACTCGATGGTTTGCAAATTCTTTGATGTGTGAACATTTATGATCATCGTCCTTGTTTTTGAAGTTGAATACATTCAGTGTTTGATGAGGGAGGAAACAAAATCTTTGAAATTAAATGGTGCATTGCCAGATGAATTGAAAGTAACAAAAGTTTTTGAAGAATAGTTTCCATAGCATTAATATTGATATTGATTGATTGACATCAATGGAGGATTGACAAAGGCCGCCGAATGAGGGAAGTAAGTTTGGGTGGTGATTGATTATACACTAGGTGAAACCACCTAACTAATCAAGGTTAGTCAGTGTTGCTGGTAAAGCTGTATCTAAATTTGCTTCATTAAATGCATGGAGCGTGGCATCCCAAAAAACAGCCGCCTATAAAAGGCAGAACAATCATACCATACGTTTTTTAGTTGTACACATTAAATGTGTTTGCAGCTAATGAGATTAGTGACAATATAACAATAATTTTAAGTATTGAAAAATTCACAAACCAATGGACATATATTAACGGCATTGTCGTAACTGTTTTGCATATGATTAATAATTTGTGGATGCCTGGGATAGCTTAAGCATGGGATATTAATTATTAATATAACTGATGTGATGAATTCATGAACTTTTATTGTGTTGTGTTATAGGCTAGGTAAATAGAATTGATTCTGTGTCTCGGTAGACAATGTTTTACGCAGGTATATAATAGTAATAATTGAATTAAAATTTAAGATCACAAAAACCAAGAAATTGAACAGTCGATTAAGAAACATGTTTATTATAGCATATATAATATTGATTCAAGTGGAACAACAAATATGATATTGTTTAATATCTCAACACATATGAAAGCAAAAAAAAAATATAAATTTTCTAATGGACAACCAAAGCAACGAAACATTGTTATAACTGTTATCCCTCTTATTTAGGTAGACTCCTTTTCATCACATCCGATGTCTTCCCTCAAGATGATCAGCCATAGACCTCGGTTTGGGTGGTAATAAAATACAACCTCATGTTGAGGCATTAGGTTATTGTGTCTCAGGTCAACAATAAGATATTGAGATCTGTGATCAATGATATGCACGCCATCTGTTGGCAACAATAATATTTAAACAAACGCAGTTAAATATAATAGGATGGATGTGTTTTCGTATATCAATATTTCCATGTGAAGATATGATGGTCATCTTACCTGCAACAGAGAAATGATTGCAAGCTATAGCTATTGTGGTCACTGACAAAGGCAGAACCCCAAAAATTGCTATATAAATTTCCTAAGAAATATAATCACACACTACAAAGAATGGATCTTGATACTTTCCGTAAGTTTCGATTTATTTCAAAGTCATACTGGAAGCTGCATCCCTCGTAAAGTAATAAGCATCTATGACATTAAAGCACAACAAAAGTAAATATAATATAGTATAATATAATAATATATAATATAAATATGAATATTTAATATATATATATATATATATATATATATATATATGTATAATATAAAAATATAAATATGAATATAAGAATAAATAAATAAAAACATTAAATCACATAAGCTAATATTTGGATATATCCCAATATTTGGATCTATAATAAGACGATAACACATTGTAATAATATTAATTTAATATTCTGATAATCTTGTGGAAATAACCAATGTTAGTAGTAAGGATGAGTTTATAACTGTCACCAGTATGACAGGAGGATAAAGCAACGAAGGAAGTATTTTGTTCGTGACACAGTCAATGTAGACCTAGTAACATCCAAACAAAGCAAATCGAATCGATTTATATGTTATTATATGGTAAAATGTACAGTCAATTGTTATGCTCCAATTTAATTGATTTAATAATTATGATGGCAATGGCGATAGTAAAGAGTATGAGATGGATGAAAAACAAACAAAAGTCAAAGGATAAATACATATTCACATATATATTTGACATTTGATTGTTTATACATCATTGGTATTAAATGATGGTGAACTTCACAAAATATATTGTCATATGTACTAAGTTAGCACATTCAAAACAATCAAATTGATGTAAAACAAAACATACAGGCTGATACCACAGGATTGTGTAACCACTAATTACTCAGCTTTGATATGTTTGTTAGTTGATAGCTGATACTGTGTATACTCATCAGAATCCGAATCAGAACTGGTTTGCTGACAATTAATCCTTTTGGTTGGAGTTAAACAAGTTGAGTTTCCCGGATCGTAATCAGCGGACTGTGACAACGATGGCTGTGGACCCATTTAGCAATATATATATTAACAACAATATGATAAGGAAAAATTTGTCATCATATAATAATAGTTTAAAACATCTGTCAATCCTACACCCAGAAAAATATTGAAACAAAATACCCACCGTAGGATGGAAAATTGGCAGTGAACTTTCAGGCTCAATAGCTATTGTAGAAGCAAAGCTTCATGGTGAATCAAGAATGATTCAAAGAAGTTTTGATGATAATAATGATGATAACAAAAGATGATGACAAAGGTGATGACAAAAAGCTCAAAGGTCAATCAAAGAATGAGTTCAAGATATTCAAGATAGAATCAAGAACACTTCAAGATTCAAGAGGAAAGTTGATTTCAAGAATCAAGAATCAAGAATCAAGAGATCAAGATTTCAAGAATCAAGATTCAAGAGATCAAGATTCAAGAGATCAAGATTCAAGACTCAAGATTCAAGAATCAAAAGAAGGCTTAATCAAGATAAGTATGAAAAGGTTTTCTCAAAAATTGAGTAGCACATGATTTTTCACAAAACATGTTTACCAAAGAGTTTTTACTCTCTAGTAATCGATTACCAGATTGCTGTAATCGATTACCAGTAGCAAAATGTTTTTGAAAAAGTTTTCAAATTGAATTTACAACGTTCCAATTAACTTCAAAAAGCTGTAATCGATTACAATGTTTTGGTAATTGATTACCAGTGCCTTTGAACGTTGAAATTCAAATTCAAATGTGAAGAGTCACATCCTTTCACATAAAAGCCTTGTGTAATCGATTACACTAATTTGGTAATCGATTACCAGTGATTGTTTCTGAATAAATCAAAAGATGTAACTCTTCAAATGGTTTTTGACTTTTTCAAATTGGTTTTAAGTTTTTCTAAAAGTTATAACTCTTCTAAATGGTCATCTTGGCCAGACATGAAGAATCTATAAAAGCAAGGCTTTGATTTGCTTTTCAAGACACTTATTCAATCAATCTTTTACAAGCCTTGAATGTCTTTGAACTTCTTCTTCTTCTTTGTGCCAAAGGCTTTCCAAAGTTTTCTGGTTTTCTAAACCTTGAAAACTTGTGCTATTCATCTTTTCATTCTCTTCTCCCTTTGCCAAAAAGAATTCACCAAGGATTAACCGTCTGAATTCTTTTTGTGTCTCTCTTCTCCCTTTTCCAAAAGAACGAAGGCTAATCGCCTGAATTCTTTTGTGTCTCCCTTCTCCCTTGTCAAAGAATTCAAAACGACACAGTCTGAGAATTCTTTTGATTCTTCCCATTCCCTTATACAAAAGTGTTCAAAGGACTAACCGCCTGAGAATTCTTTTGTATCCCCATTCACAAAGTATCAAAGGTTTAACCGCCTAAGATCTTTGTCTTAACACATTGGAGAGTACATCCTTTGTGGTAGAAGTAGATGGTACATCTACTTGGGTTTGACTGAGAACAAGAAAGGGTACATCTCTTGTGGATCAGTTCTAGTGGAGGGTACATCCACTAGGTTCAAAGAGAACAAGGGAGGGTACATCCCTTGTGGATCTTTGCTTGTAAAAGGATTTTTACAAGGTTGAAAGAAATCTCAAGGACCGCAGATCGCTTGGGGACTGGATGTAGGCACGGGTTGTTGCCAAACCAGTATAAAATCTCTTGTGTGTTTGTCTCCTTCTTCCCTACTCTTTTACTTTCCGCTGTGCATTTTAATTTCCGCTTTTACTTTCTGTTAAGTTTCTCTTCTACTCCTTATTCTCTTAACAACATAGTAAAAACCTTAGAAGAGTAATTTTTAATTAGTAAAGGTTTAGGAATAATTAATTCAACCCTCCCTTCTTAATTATTCTGAGGCCACTTGATCCAACAGCTATTGCCTTTCCCTTACTTGATTCTTCATGTATGAAAAATATCAACACAGGAGAAACACCATTTTTTTTGTTGACCTTATATTCTGATAAACTTAATTAGTTATTACCTTCAACCCAAGGGTGGCTGTCAATGTTTGAATATGATGGGGTTCTTTATTGACATCTAACACAGATGATTGGTGCAATTGTGAACGAAACTTAAATCTGACAGCCCAAGTTTTAGACAGAATTTCATCAACACAGGGTGGAAACACCTTAATATCGTCCCCAGCCTACACAGGGGAGTTAATTTGTGTCAATCACAAACCACAGTATTATTATTTAATCTATGATTGTATCATGCAGAACATACCGCTATCAATTCATCTTGACATTCTGCAGTAGTCTTACCAAACAGCTTGATACATGTTGCATCCCAGAAAAGGAAGTTTCCTTTGTCCCCATTATGCTTCATCCTAACATTTAACTTATACCTTGGCATCCATAGCAGTATCAGCAAAATTTGGTAATTCAATTAAACGTGTAAGCAAATAATTAGTGCAAAAAACAATCGTGGCTAACTGTGGAACTGTATCGGTCACACTATTTTGGCAAGAACGGCAAGCTGAGCCACCTTTCGATGGATCAAATGTGGTGGTACAGTTAGGACAACTGTCATAACTCCATGGAGCATCAATGATGATTTCATCAACTGTCCCAACAGTCAAGCAGTAACAATCCTGAAACACGATAAACAATAGATGACGAAACAAAGATGGGGTAAAGCACACATAAAGGAAAGCATTGTTCAATCAGTAACCTGTCTGAGGTTGTTAATTTCACCTATACTGACCACCTGAGCACTATGCAAAAACTTCTCCACCAGATTACTCTGGCTAGATTAGGACTGAGAACCACCTTTATCATGGGTTATTCCACCATAGTAAAATGGGACACACAAAATGAATGGACCGCAAGTAAAAAAGTTAGAGTTGTAGCATTACAACATATAAAAAATGCAAAGAAACTAGAAAAATGAGAGCTGCAGCATGACAACATTTTAAAAATGTAAAATTAATGACAAACCTTTGACGAAATTGTTGTATCTCTGCAATGTCAGTGTTCACAAACAATCTAGATCCAAATTTGACATTTTGGACGCTTAGAGGATACTTGTCTGGAATGATATATTGATATCCGTCAACATGATCAACAACATATATATTTATTAACCAAAGTGAATAAATCTGTAAAACAAAGACCAACCAACACCACACTGACCTGTAGCATCCTTGATTTTACCCAGGGTCAACATAACAACCAATGGTTCCTGAAGCAGAAGGTTTTTGTCAATAGCATCATGGAGCTGAATAGCATAGTCCTCCCAAACAGTCATTAGAATCTTGCAGTTACTATCACCAGACAATCACAATTAGCATATTAGTTGTTGCTAACCCATTGATCATATAAAATAATAAGGAGAAGCTGGAATGGTCTGATTTGGTTAGTCTGAGAGGATATATATGTTAAATTAGGACATTTGAATACCTGTTATCCCTGAGCCTGACTGTCATCCTATGAGGGGGATTAACTGTCTTAACATTAATGAGATCAACAACCACGCCAACGATGTCTTGCCAAACATGGCCACCCAACACAAACGTTAGTCCCAAACAAAGATGTATATCAAATTATTGGTTATATGAAAAACTAAACAAACTGACCCATTAAAGTATGGTGGGGTGCCACCCCAGAGATTATATCAGCAAAAGGAGTAATCAAGTAAATATTAGAAGGAATTTCTGGACACTGGATTTCCTTGACAGATGTAGTTTTCAGGAAATAAACCAAAAGTGGAATTGGGCTGACTCTGTATTCAGACTGGTTGTCAACAATCCTCAGGTTCTTAATCAAATACGAAGAACCATAATGTAACTTGTCCCGCAACTCAATGAACAATTCTTGCCAGAGAGTAGCCCCAATTTTTGTACCCTGAAACACTTAAACCACAAAATGAAGTGACATCACATACAATACAAATGACTAATAACAACAAACAGAAAGAACACAACAATAACCGTTTGGTCCATCAACACCATCTCAATTGCTTGTTTACTATTTTGCTTCTGAACTTGCCAAAGATCAGTGATACGAATAACTATTTTCCATGTTCCTTTTCTGGTGTGTAACTCAGATATGAGATTTTTTTTCCGAGACATGGCTACAACACAGATAATGAAGACCACAGGAAATCACGAAAAAATAGACAAATATAGAGAAAATAGAAAGCACATTCATTCGATAGATGAACCAACAAAGAATGTACAAACTCGGGTAACACAGTAAAACCAAAGTTGAAGTGAAAGCCTGGTCATTAAAAACCCTCTGGTTAAATTAAAATTAAAATAAAACAAAAACAAATAGGTACCTTGAAAAAAGTGGCAAACAGGAACAAATAATGGGAAGGATACCAACATCCAAAACCTTTTTGTTTAGAATGAAAACAAACAAACACAGATCAAATACAATGGAAATAGTAGGAGACCAAATACCACTGACAATGGAAGACATAGACAGAGCCATAGGAAAAAATAGGATATAATACACACCAAAGACCACGGAAATAGTAGGAGACAAAATACCACTGACAATGGAAGACATAGACATACGCAAACCCAAAAATAGTGTATCTGCAGCATTTGGTGATTAGAGGCGTTTTTAAAAACCAACAAATGGGCAGAGAATCAAAAGGAACCAAATACAAACTTGGTCAATGAAAGCAATCGAAAAAGAAGAGCAAAATCGTAGTTCCAAACCTGGATAGGAGAACAAAATAGCAACAGACGTTAGCAAAACCCAAGAAAAAAGGTAAAGAGTAACCAGAAAAGAAAGATGCAAAAAAATAGAAACCTAGATAGGAGAACAAAATAGCAACAGACGTTAGCAAAACCCAAGAAAAAAAGGTAAAGAGTAACCAGAAAAGAAGGATGCAGAAAAATAGAGGGAATAAAAAAGGAACCAAATACAAAGGTAAAAGCTTTTTAGACATCAAAACGAACAGAAACACAAAATCACAGAGGAGGCAAAATAAACAGTAGACAACAAAATGAGAATCAGACAAAGGTCACGCTGGATAGGAGAACAAAATAGCAACAGACGTTAGCAAAACCCAAGAAAAAAAGGTAAAGAGTAACCGAAAAAGAAGGATGCAAAAAAATAGAGGGAATAAAAAAGGAACCAAATACAAAGGTAAAAGCTTTTTAGACATCAAAACGAACAGAAACGCAAAACCATAGAGGAGGCAAAACAAACAGTAGACAACAAAATGAGAATCAAACAAACGTCACGTTTTTTTCCAGTCCAAAGCAATATAAAACCAAACCAAATACAAAGGTGAAAGCTTTTAACGCATGAAAACGAACATAAAGGCCAAAAGGAACAAAATACAAACCTGGAAAAAGAAGAACAAAATCGTAGTTTCAGACCTGGATATAGAAGAACAAAATAGCAACAAACGTAAGCAAAACCCAAGAAAAAAAGGTTAAGTGTAACTGGAAAAGAAAAATGCAGAAGAATAGACGGAATAAAAAGGAACCAAATACAAAGCCAAAATTTTTTAGACATCAAAACGAATAGAAAGGCAAAACCACAGAGGTGACAAGATAAACAGTAGCAAACTAAATCAGAATCAAACAAAGGTCCCGCCTTTTTTCAGTTTTTCAGTCCAAAGCAATATACATAAAAACCAAATACAAAGGTGAAAGCTTTTAACGCATGAAAACGAACATAAAGGCCAAAAGGAACCAAATACAAACCTGAAAAAAAAAGAACAAAATCGTAGTTCCAGACTTGGATATAGAAGAACAAAATAGCAACAGACATCAGCAAAACCCAAGAAAAAAAGGTCAAGTGTAACTGGAAAAGAAAAATGCAGAAGAATAGAGGGAATAAAAAGGAACCAAATACAAAGCCAAAATTTTTTAGACATCAAAACGAACAGAAAGGCAAAACCACAGAGGAGGCAAGATAAACAGTAGCAAACTAAATCAGAATCAGACAAAGGTCACGCCTTTTTTTTAGTTTTTCAATCCAAAGCAATATACATAAAAACCAAATCAAAAATAAAACGATGACATGCAAATTGCTGAGAATGAAAAGGAAGCAAAATACAAAACAAAAAGTTGAGCGAGCAAGAAGCAAAACAAAAACCCATCAACAAAAACCCAAACCGAAAAAGGAAAACAGAGAATGAACACGCAATCGCAAAAAAAAAAAAGCAAATGCAAGACAAACTGAAAGTTCAAAAAGCAAGCCCAAAGGAGAGAAAGAGTGAACAGAGTGAGAATGGGAAAAGAAGAAATGGAAAAATCCGAACAAGACACGTGGAGGGATGGGCAAAATAATGGGAAGGGGAAAAGGAAAAAAGCAAAAATGGACAGGACACGTGAATTGAAGTGAGAAAGGAAGATTAGAGGATTTATTATTTTTTTATTGGACAGTGTCAACAGGAGATACAACAGGCGTCAAAGCCTTGCTTGTATATAAGATAGAGATAGAGATAACTTTTTTTTTTTATAAAATTTGGAATTAAAAAAAATCAAAGTTAAGACTCAATGACCGATGATATCCATATATTAGTTACTAAAGTTAATGAATTATTCAATATAAATATATAGCTCCAAGATACCATGCTTTTCATTTATTTATTACTTATAATAAAACAGGATCTGGCTAGAAGAAGTATCATCGTCTTATAACAAAAATTCCTCAAAAACTTCTGCTTCTTTCTAACTTTTCTCTCTCTTTCTTTTAGCTTTTTTCTTTGTATTTTTTTCCCTTTTTTATATCTATATTTATATAAAAAAATCTTTATCATTTTATTAGCAAAAAAAATTATTATATATTATTGTTATAATATTGTATATTTTTATGTACTATAATAAATATTTATGCACTATATCAAAATTACAATTATTGTATTATACAACAAGAAAATTAAAGTTTTTTTATAGAACACATATCACAATTTAAGGAAAAAAATTACTGCTCAATTTTCTCTAACTATTTTCTCATTTACTTATCTTTTATTTTTTTAAAAAATATTTCTCTCTCTTCTATTTTCTAAAAAACACAACTGCTATCTGCTGGCTCAACTCTTCTCACTTTTTCCCTTTCTCTCATTTTTTTTCATTTCTTTTTCTTTTATTATTTTATTCTTGCACAGTATCTTTAATAACTACTCATTTATTTATATTATATTATATTTTATTCTTGCACAGTATCTTTAATAACTACTCATTTATTTATATTATATTATATTTTAGATCCTTTATTTATAAAAACAATATATTCAATAATTTAAACTATCATGTATAATAATAAAAATAAAAAAATTAACTAAGCGCGTCAACCACGTCTCCATCTAAGTTCAGTGATGCAGAACCTTTCATTATGAAACTTTTCTCCTTTTTTTTGTGACTTTAGTCTTTACATTAAGAAAACTTATAATTTTATTTAATTTTGTATATGTTTTATTTCTATTATTCTAGTTTAATTAAACTCTACAATTAACATATTTATTTAAAGTATTGTAAAGAGATAATTTAATTAATTAAGAATTAAAATATAAAAAACAAAGTATGCAAATTGAGAATTAAATAACAATTACATAATGAAAACTAAAATGACTGTTTAAAAATTATAAAGAGAATAAAATTGTAATTTAGCTTATTGTTTTATCACATTAAAAATACAATTGGTGGTAAAAATAATTATAAAAAGAATTATAAAAATGCAATTTCTTTGAAATAAAAGACAAGTCTAAATGGATTTCAGCTTTATTTTTTCTTCATGCCCAGAAATAACGACGGTCTTTGGATTTGGATTGACATGAAGTCGGTCAATGGGCTGGGTTGATGTTGACCAACTCGTGTTAATTTCTTTTATTTCTATATCTCGTTGGACTTAAAAAATTCAATTAATTTAAGTTAATTTTTTCTTCTTTTTGTTAGTTATTTTATTCAATTAGTTCACACTTTTATGAAATGTTTCGATATAATCTCGCATTTCTTCAAAATTACTGTAAAATGATGCCCATTTTGTCCAACAATGTTAATGCCTAAGTGGAGCTTCAAAATTGCTACTATTTAAAATTCAATTTAATAATTTTTAAAAAAGTTACACACTGATAAAATAAAATCAAAATATAGCGGTGATTAGAAATCTGCCACTATGATAAAAAATTAAAATTATATAAATTTATAGTAAAAAAATCAATTTTATATTATACTAAAATATTTTATTATTAAATATAGAAAATAATTTATATATTAATATTTATATAATAATATTTTTAATATATTATAGTTATCCTTTTTCGATCATGATTATAAAATTTTAAATATTAAAGTATTTATTTGAGTGTAAATAGAGAAGAAAAGAAATAAATAGGATAAAAATATTATTTTTGGTCGGTCTACACACAAAACAAAAAAATTCCCATAATTTATTAAGAAAGACATGTAGGTTGTGATTTTTCTATTTTAAAATTTAAATAATTCTGTAAAAATATAAATATTAAATAATTTGTTGAAGAACAACAGAAAATTAAAAATTTATAAGTTAAATTTAATTTTTTAATTTGCAGAAAAAGTTTTTTTATATTTAATTTGTTTATTTTTTCCACTCATTCTTCCACTTGTTCAAACAAGTGCAATATATTGGAATATATATTCCATTTCTCTCATTTTTATCCATCCAAACAATACATCTTATTTATTGTATTTCTATTTTACTTCTATCTATCTTATTTATTTTATTTTTATACAATATATTGGATAGCTGATATATGAAGCGTACAATTTGGGGCTTAGATCGAAAAGAAATTATGAAGCAAGTCATGATCGTAATGCAAACGCTGCACGCAATTTCCTTGATGAGGAAATTAAGGTGCTGCATTTTAATTTGTATGGTATTGAGAAAAGCAATAACAAGAGAGAAAAATGAATTAAGCGCGTCAAGCACGTAATGGGAACGAAGGACTTGGTGATTACGCTGTTAGTTTTCTTATTTAAAGGAGACCAAATGAATTGTGTTACAGAATATGATTGTGATGAGGATAATGAAGAGTACTGTTGGCGTCTGTTTCTTGTTTTTCCTTTTATCGGAAGCCATTCGCTGTGAAGGCTGTTGGAAGGAAGAGAGAGATGCTCTTTTGGGCCTTCATTCCCGCTTTGACCTCCCTTACTCTTGGGACGGCCCAGATTGTTGTCAATGGAAAGGAGTCATGTGCAACTCCTCCACTGGGAGAGTGGCCCAACTCGGTTTGTGGTCTGTTAGGCGAAACAAATATAGTACTCTAAATTACTCGGATTTTGTTGTCTTCAAAGATTTGAAGAACCTCAACTTGTCAGAAAATGGAATATCCGGTTGTGCAGGAACTGAAGGTTAATTCATCTCTAGTACAAATTCTCTGTCTTGAAATATATAAATATCATTGTGGATCTACTTAGTGAAAATGAACCTTGTTAATTATATGGCATACTCATTATTTCAACTTTGTTTTACATACTTTGCATGCAGCGCGGCTCCAAAATCTGGAAGTCCTTGACTTGAGCCGCAACGATTTGGATAATGCTGCCATTCTATCTTGTTTGGATGGCCTTTCATCTCTTAAGTCTCTGTATTTAGGAATTAATATCTTCAATACATCTTCATTTCACGGTGAGGCTACCTATATTTGTCTTTTTCATTTTAAAGAAATGATAATACAAAATTGTATTTCTGATTATTGTGATGATGTAAGCCTCTTCTAATACTTGGTACTATTTTCCCTCAATTTGTTGGCTTCTCCACGTACAACACATGTACTATGTAAGCTTTTGAAACTCTGTCATCAAAGTTGCGTTATCTGGAGCTCCTTGACATAAGTGTCAACTCTTTGACAAATGACATCCTGCCATCCCTTGGGGGATTCACATCTTTAAAGGAACTATATCTGTCTGATATGGATTTGGTCTCAGATCTTCATATTCAAGGTAGGATCATTTGTCCATTTCATTATTAATTAATAAAGCTAAGGCGTGCTGTTTTAATCGAGGAATTAGTCATTGCTTCAAAGTACATATACCTGAAATGTAACACTATATATTCAATTCCTTGCAGGTTTATGTTTATCATTAAAGAATCTTGAGATCCTTGACTTGTCCGCTAATGATATTACTTCTGTTCCCAGTGGACTTTCATCCCTCAAGTCTTTATATTTATCAAATTGTCTATTGACTTCAAAATCAATTTTTAGTACGTCAAATACATTTCATATTAGAAAATTTCATTATTTGTTTCGATTGAAAAATATATTTAACTGTTATAGTTATGTATATTTAGATATATCAAGATTTACTTCATTGGAAATTCTCGACTTATCTTCTAACCAGTTGAATGAGCGTATCCCGTGGCATCAAGGTTTGTTATCATCATCCCAAAATTATATTAAGATTAGACATTTATTTCTTTTAGTTAATAAATTCATAAGATTTTTATTTTATTTTTTGATTTTGCAAAACATTATTTACTTTAATCCTTTTTTATGCATAAAGATAATGAAAATAAGATGAAAAAGATTAAAATAAATAACTTTTTATAAAATTAGAAATTAAAAAAAATCAAAGTTAAGACTAAATGACCGATGATATCTATCTATTAGTTACTAAAGTTAATGAATTACTCAATATAAATATAACTCCAAGATACCATGCTTTTCATTTATTACTTGTAATAAAACAAGGTTTGGCTAGAAGTATCATCATCTTATAAAAAAAATTCCTCTAAAACTTCTACTTCTTTCTAACTTTTCTCTCTCTTTCTTTTAACTTTTTTCTTTGTATCTTTTTTCCTTTTTTTATCTCTCTCTCTGCTCTCTCTCTATATATATAATCTTTATCATTTTATTAGAAAAAAAATTATATATTATTGTTATAACATTGTATATTTTTATGTACTATAATAAATATTTATGTACTATATCAAAACAATTATTGTATTATACAACAAGAAAATTAGGTTTTGTTTATAGAACACATATCACAATTTAAGGGAAAAAAAATTACTGCTCAATTTTCTCTAACTTTTTTCTCTTTACTTATCTTTTATTTTTTTTAAATATTTCTCTCTCTTCTATTTTCTAAGAAACACAACTGCTATCTGACCCAACTCCTTCTCACTCTTTCCCTCTCTCATTTTTTTTTTCATTTCTTTTCCTTTTATTATTTTATTCTTACACAGTTTTTTTTAATAACTACTCATTTATATTATATTTTATATCCTTTATTTATAAAAATATATTCAATAATTTCAACTATCATGTATAATCATAAAAATAAAAAATATTATGGTTTTGTTGAAATTATATTTAAATAAAATTTTTAATATAAAAATATGTTATTATTATATTAATTAAACCATATATATTATAAAATTAATAATTTCTAGACTATAATTATAAAATATTTAAATGCTATTATTATTTAACATTTGAAAATCACAAGAATATTTTAATTTAACAGAAGTTAAATCCGTTTAAATTTTAAACATCAATTTCTCGTATCATTTTATAAATTTTTAAATAAAATAAGAAATAATTGTGTGATTATAATTAAAAATATTTTCTGTCTTTGATTTCTCCTACTATTTCTGTTTTTTAAAGTTTAAGTTGTTAACTATGTTTTCTAAAATTATATTTAATCTTTTTATGTGGACATTTTTTTTATTGTAATGGGTTGACTTTATCTTATAAATCATTGCATGTTTTATGGTTTATTCAATATAATGGCATTTAAAATTAATTTTAAATTTTAAATTAGACAATAAAACATCTATAAATTTATTATTTTAATATAATAGTCATTTTTGTTTCTTGGGGTACTTCCGATAAAATTAGAAGTAATAGTCACTCTCAGTGAAAAAGAATGGACACGGGACATATATACATAACCCCGAGAGATCAGGTGCATAAATTTTTTTACCTTTGATAGAGATGCAGGGCGAAGATAAGAGTGAGGATGGAGATGAAAACGTGGGATGAGATATTTATCATCATGCTCTATTATGCATATTGATAATTATTACTTATAAAAACAGCTGAAACAATTATAAAAACCAAAACAATTAAAATGACTGAAACAAAATAACAATTGTTGTTCAAGGTAGTTTCTAATTTCTCTATATAAATTAATGCCCTTTATCTTACACTAATTAAGCTTTGTATCATTTTCTCTTTTGTGCAGATTTTCATCGTTTAAGTAACCTAGAACATTTGATATTGGATGACAATAGAAACCTGGAAAATGAGTTTTTAAAAAATATCGGGGAATTGACATCTTTAAAAGTTTTGTCTCTTCAATATTGTGATATAAATGGCACCCTTCCTCCTACAGGTATATTTGATTTTTACTCTTTTGTTATTCATCACATTTATTGTATACAAGTTTTTCTTAGTTTGGTCAACTATTATCGCCCTTTTTCATTATTTCACAAATAAGATGGATTTATTTATTTATTTGTCAAAATTTCATTTTTCAGATTGGTTTAAGCTAAAGAAGTTGGAGGAGTTAGATCTATCCAACAACAAATTTGAGGGACCACTTCCCTCATCTTTTGTTAACATGACATCTCTCCGAAAGTTGGAAATTTCTTATAATCACTTCATTGGAAATTTTGATTCTAACCTTGCAAGCCTTACATCACTTGAATATTTTGGTTTCATAGGGAACCAATTTGAAGTTCCTGTGTCTTTCACTCCATTTGCCAATCTTTCAAAGATCAAGTTCATCTATGGTGAAGGAAACAAAGTCGTATTGGACTCGCACCATAGTTTGCAAACATGGATTCCAAAATTTAAGTTACAAGAGCTTATTGTGTCTTCGACAACTGAGACTAAATCTCTTCCTCTCCCAAATTTTCTTCTTTACCAAAACAATTTAACCAATATAGATTTGAGTGGTTGGAAGTTGGAAGGAGACTTTCCTCATTGGTTGTTGGAAAACAACACAAAAATGGTTGAAGCTCTGTTTAGGAATTGCTCTTTCACTGGTACTTTCCAGCTACCAATGAGTCCCCTTCCTAACATACAAACAATTGACGTGTCTGACAATACCATAAATGGTCAAATTCCTAGCAACAATTTCAATTCAATTTATCCAAATTTGCAACATCTAAACTTGTCTGGGAACAACATCCAAGGATCAATTCCTAGTGAGTTAAGCCAATTGAGTTTAATGTATTCATTGGATCTTTCTGAGAACCAATTGTCTGGAAAAATACCTGAGAACATATTAGCAGATGGTCACCCACTCCAATTCTTGAAACTTTCAAACAACATGCTTGAGGGACCTATTTTGAATATCCCTAATGGTTTGGAGACCTTGATATTGAGCCATAATAGATTTACTGGTAGACTCCCAAGCAACATTTTTAACTCATCACTCGTTTCATTGGATGTAAGCAATAATCATTTGGTGGGAAAGATTCCAAGTCGTATAAAAAACTCATCAAGGCTGAAGGAACTTTATATGTCCAATAACCATTTTGAAGGATCCATTCCAATAGAATTGGCAGAACTTGAAGATCTAACTTATTTAGATCTTTCCCAAAATAATTTGACTGGTCATGTTCCATCATTTGCAAATTCTCCCGTGAAATTTATGCATTTGAACAACAACCATTTAAGTGGATTGTCGAAAAGAATGTTCAATGAAAACTCTTCTCTAGTGATGCTAGACCTTAGCTACAATGAAATATCTAACAACATTCAAGATATGATACAGGACCTTAGTTATACAAGGTTGAATTTTCTCCTTTTGAAAGGTAATCACTTTATTGGGGATATACCAAAGCAGTTATGCCGATTGACAGATTTAAGCATACTAGACCTTTCTCATAACAATTTTTCTGGTGTAATACCCAATTGCTTGGGTAAAATGCCTTTTGAGGTTGAGGACTTTGACTTATTGTTGGGATATTTTTCTGGTTGGTTAGGTAATAGACATTATTGGTCCTATAGTACAAATGGGACCCTACATTTACCAAATGTTCAAGAGAAAACCAATTTCACTTCAAAGAAAAGAACAGATACTTACATGGGGAGCATCCTTGTTTATATGTCAGGAATTGACTTATCCCACAACAAACTGAAGGGAAATATCCCATCTGAGCTTGGAAACTTGACAAAAATTCGTACATTGAACTTATCCCACAATGATTTAACTGGGCAAATTCCAGCTACGTTCTCCCATTTGGTACAAACAGAGAGTTTGGATCTTTCTTTTAACATGTTGAACGGTCAAATTCCTCCTCAACTGACCATGTTAACCTCACTTGAAGTATTTAGTGTGGCACACAATAACTTATCAGGTCCAACACCTGAATTTAAAGAACAATTTTCCACATTTGATGAAAGCAGCTATGAGGGTAACCCATTCCTTTGTGGACTTCCACTGCCAAAGAGTTGCAACCCTCCACCTACTGTTATCCCAAATGACTCTAACACTGATGGACACTATGATACTTTGGTGGACATGTATTTTTTTTGTGTGAGCTTTGTCGTGTCATACACATCAGCATTGTTGGTAACTGCAGCAGCTTTATACATCAATCCTTACTGGAGACATGCATGGTTTTACTACATGGAATTGGCAAGCATGAATTGCTACTACTTTATCGTGGATAATTGTAGCAAGGTTTTTAAAATTTGAAATGTGTAATATATTAAGTTGTATATCTAGAATGAGTTGCATGTTTGTTTGCTCTAAGTTTGATACAATATAATAAAGGTCACATATATGCCGTATGAAAGTAATATGAATTGTAGGGCATTGAACATGTTCATCAATGTTTTTATATCACACTAGAAAGGCCTTCTTTAGCAATTAGTAGAGTTTTTCCTCTTGTTCATTGACTTGAAATCCTTTCACGTAATCTACAGAAATCTGCTTATTTGGGATATGTGATAACCTTTCCTGGGACATCACATAACAAATATTAAACTTCTTATTATATAGATTCAACTTAAAATTTTCAAACAAGTTAATTAATTTGATTTCATAAATCATGAATTTATTTATTTCTCTAACAAATAAAATGTAAATAAATATTACATGAGAACACGTATTAGGTGAAAAGGCAAAAACAAGGATATTGCACCATTAGTCATTAATTCTTAATGGAATCTCACATGCTCAAATAAAAAAAGTGTAATAGATAAACAAAATAGTTAGGTTTCTTGGCAAAATGCCCAACAATATGATTCAAAAACTGGCTCAACACTACACTAATCATATCATAATCTCAAAAGTCTTGACTCATTGACATTCAAAAACTGAAGCTACAACTACTTCCCCAACACCAGGGAAGAGAATGTTTTATCTCCCTCTCTTTAAAATTGCACATAATTAACTGATTGATCAATATTCACCTGTTTTGTACATAATGATAATGGATCATTTTCACTGCAAATAGAGTTATAATCGATTTATTTTGATCTCAGTTTTACTTGCGTGAAACATATTTACAATGTTGAGGCATGATTCTCAAATTTTTCATTCACTCGTTAATTGCTTTTAAGCAGCTTGCACAATGATTTGATTTTATGATAACTGTTCTCCATGCCACTTAATCTTTTAAATAATTTGCTTAACTGTTTTTAAGCATATTGTGTAAGATTGATTTACTAATTCTAGTAAACCAAAGACAACCTTCAATTAGAACCATTTTGTCTAAAATTAAGATTTTCTTTTTCTTTTCCATTTCCTTATGTATAAAATACCCAAGTATTTGGAAATCTGCAAGATCATTGTAGGACAATATATAGAACACTTTTAATTCTCAAGGCAAGTCAATTACTTCACAATATCAATTAAACCTAAAATGAGAATGTACAATAAACGAAAAAGAAAACAATTTCAAAGGAGTACAAGTAACTATCCTGCTAAAAATAGCATTTGTCCATGATGTGTGCTAAACACAGAACAATATTATTAATTACTCAGTTCTCCTCCTTGACGTTGGGTTAATAATATTGAGAATAAATTTGTATTGAGAATAAATTTGTATGTAACATGATCCAAGTCATCATGTAATCAATTCTAATTTTAATAATAAAGTATTATTTTATTTTTATTATTATATTTCACTATTTAATTAAATGATCCATTTGATAATGTTCTTGACTAAAATTAAAGACTTTTTATTATAATAGAGATTATGATAATGAGAAACAAGTTTGTTCTAATTTTAATCTAAATCGTTTTTTACCATAGAATTATTATAAATAAGATATCAATAATCCGGATAGATTAATATATATATGTGATAGTATTTATTAGATAAATATTAATAGATATCATTTATTAATTTGCATATATAGATGAGTCACATTTGATGTGATCATTGAACTGACTCAATGAAAATTTTCTAATGATTAAAATTTACCATAAACTGTCAATAGAAAATTCTCAAGAAGAAGTATAATAGCTTTCTTTGAATTGAGATTGTCATAGTAATTAATAGATTTTTTGTTGTATTTTGATTCCAGACACCTAATGCTTTAGAACACTTGTTGAATGGATATTAGATATGATTAAATACTTGTAGAATTAATGATTAATCAAGAAGGAATCCATCAACTCTTGATAATGAGTTTGAGTTCTATGAATAAAATTATATCCTGACCAAGAAAATTAAATGAAAGAAAAAATGATTTTCTTAAGTCATTATGAGTTAACTCAGAAGGGTTTGACAGTAATAACATATTCTAGAGTTAACCTAGAGCTGTAAATATGGAATAAATTATTATACTACTCATCTAATGGTTCTTTAAAGTAAAATGCTACTTCATGCTATCTGAACGTTAAGGAGTGTTGCTAGACGCCTACCTTGATTACTATATTAATTTGATTGATATATTACCGACTTAGTATTGAACTTACGGGGTCACACACAAACAAATGTTCTAATATCTGTTAAAGAAATTATTTTAATATTTGATGATTAATTAAATTAGAAAATTTAATATGATCAAATGATTAATTGATTTCAAAAAGGTGAAATATTATTGTATTTTTGCTAGCACTGAAAGTATAAATAATATGAAAGATTTGGTGAAAAAAGAGAAACAACCATGTATAATTTTGTATTTGGAATTTGGGTTGAAAAGACGGCTAGATACAAGTTTGACTTGGTCAATTATTATTTCATTTTTAATTGCTAAATGGTTAGCAATAAAAGGTAACAAGAAATAATATAGCTTAAAAAAGGATACTATCAATAATGATTTTGATTTGATAAGAAATTTTGTATCCTTAAACTATAAATAGAGCCTTAGGTTGCACATTGAAAACATCAAAATATCACTTCTCTATTCTTTTTTTTTTCACTTGTCAAAGGGGAGTTGCTAGGTGCACCCAGCAACTTTTAAAAATACCCAAACTGCCCCTGCCCCTACTGCTGCTTCTTTCTTTCTTTTCCACGAACAGTGCCTCCATGAATAGTGCTTCCACCCAGCACCCAACATTTTTAAACGACACAATGCTTCCATTTGCGCATTCTCTCCTTCATTTCTCTCTTCAGTGTACAGTGCTTCCCCATAGTTTGTTCGTTTCCTTGCGATCGGTTTGGTTCAGTGAACTGTTAGGTTCCGTGAAGGTGAAGGTGTTGCGGTGGTCGTCGGCAACATACGAGGTATGCAATGTTGAGTGTGTTTTGGTGTACGGCAGTTCGTCCAGATCAAGTTGATCCGTAAGAAGTTTACGGATCAACTTAATCCGCATGTAGGTTTCATTGTTGCGGATCAAGTTGATAGTTACGGATAAACTTGATCCGTAAGTCATTCATAGATCAAGTTGATCCAGGCTCTGTTTTTTGAAATTTTAAAGTTTAATTTTGTTTTTAAATTATTACTTTGTTTGTATTGTCATTTTTTAATTGAATTGTTTATACGTGTAGAATGAAATAGGATTTTGGCTTTTTACTATGTTATTTGTGTATTTGTTTTTAAATTATTACTATGTTATTTGCGTATTTTTATTTGAATAGGGTTTTTCTATGCTTGTGTTAAAAATTTTGATTTATTGTTAAGATGGACGAAGATCAGTGGATGTATGAAGGTATAATGCCTGAAGAAGTGGATATGGATTATGAAAATGAAGAAGAATGTGGTGTGAATGAACCACATGTTGATTGTTCGAATCCGTTCAATACTTCTCAGGTAATAATGTTCATGATTGTGAGTGATTTAATAAAATGAATATGTTGTAGGAAACTGAAATTATCTGGATCGGTTTGTAGGTGTTTGACAGCCGAGAGGATGCTTTGAGGTGGGCTTGATCCGTTGCTTATGAAACTGGATTTGTGGCAGTAATTGTAAGGTCTAACACAAACACAGGTAGTAAAGGAAGGGCTTCGTTTGTGTTAATTGGTTGTGAAATGAGTGACGAGTATAGGTGTAGGAAGAAAGAATTTGTTAGAAGAGACACTGGGACTAGGAAATGTGAGTGTCCCTTCAAGCTTCGTGGCAAGCCAGTGGTTGGAAGACAAGACTGAATGGTGAAGTTGATTTGTGGGATTCATAATCATGAATTGGCCAAGTCATTAGTTGGACATCCATATGCCGAGCGATAGAGTAAAGATGAAAAGACACTTATTGCTGATATGAGGAAGTCAATGGTCAAACCAAGAAACATTTTTCTTACTCTAAAGGAGCACAATGCCAATAGTTGTACGACCATCAAACAAATATACAATGCAAGAAGTGCATACCGTTCAACATCTAATGAAGCTTCTTAAACGGGATCAATATATTCATTGGCACAGATTAAAGGATTAAGACGTGATTCGTGATATCTTTTGGTGTCACCCTGATGCAGTGAAGTTAGTCAACACATGTAATTTGGTATTTTTGATAGACAATACCTACAAAACAAACAGGTACAGACTCCCACTGCTCGATTTTGTTGGGGTGACACCAACTGGGATGACATTCTCTGTCGGTTTTACATATCTGGAGGGTGAACGTCTTAATAATGTGGTTTTGGCTTTAGAACGCTTCCGAGGTATATTTTTAAGATGTGATGTCCTCCTTGGAGTTATTGTCACTGACAGAGACCTAGCATTGATGAATGCAGAGAAAACTGTATTTCCTGAGTGTACAAATTTGTTGTGCAGCTTTCACATAAACAAGAACGTGAAGGCCAAATGTAAATCATTAATTGGTCAAAGAAATGCTTGGAAATATGTCATGAATGCCTAAGGAACTCTTGTTGATTGTCCTTCGGAGCAGCAGTTTGATGAGTGCCTAAAGAGGTTTGAAATGGTTTGTTCACCTTGGCCAATATTTGTTGATTATGTCAAGGATACATGGATAATCCTACACAAGGAAAAGTTTGTTACCGCGTGGACGAATAAGGTGATGCACTTAGGGAACACAACAACAAACAGGTATGAAATTGTTCACTTATTTCTATTAACGTTGATGAATTGATGAATTTTTATTGTTGTATATGTTTATTGTTATTTGTGTATTTGAAATGTAGGGTTAATCTACTCACTGGGCTTTAAAAAAAGTGTTACAAAATAGCCTTGGAGACTTATGCAGTGTCTGGGATGCCATGAACAACATGATGACGCTACAACACACGAAAATTAGAGCATCATTAGAAATAAGTACACATGTTGTTGGACATGTCTTCAAAAAAACCTTATACAAAAGGCTTCTTAGAATGGTTTCAAGGTATGCTTTAAATCAAATTGTTGCTGAATTTTAATGTGTTCACTATGCTGACAAGAATCCTTTCACTTGTGATTGTGTGATGAGAACCACGCACGGTCTTCCTTGTGTTTGTGAGCTATCCAAATATGTTGTTAGTTGCATCCCACTGGATTCAATCCATATGTTCTGGAGGAGACTCAGTTTTTCAGACCAAGGGTTATCTGAGCCCGAGGTGAGCATCAAGGAAGTAATGAAAACTATATCCAAAAGATTTGAAGAACTTGATGTTTGTGGTAAGTTTACTCTGAAGACTAAGCTTTGGGAGATTGCATACCCTGATCAAAATTCGATGTGTCCTCCTCCAGCAAAGGTTAACACAAAAGGTGCACCGAAGAAACCGATGAATAGAAACCCAAGGTCAACAAAGTGTGATCCATCTTACTAGGAGTATGTAGATGCTTTTCATTCTCAACAAAGTAGCAATTCATCAGTGAGGCATAGTGCATCATCTTCTGACCAACCCAATCCAAGAAGGATGATGCCTATGTTGGATCAATTTTAGTCATTTATCCATGACTTCATTGATAATATTGTTGATGTCGAAGCTGATGGAAATTATGGATATCGGTCGGTTGCCAGTTTATTAGGTATGGGTGAAGACTCTTGGTTGTTGATCCGCATCCATCTGCTTGTAGAACTTGGCACATTCTCATAAGACTATATCAAGCTCTTTGGTGGCACAGACAGATTTGAGGAATTAAGGATGTCACTACATGTTGATGGGTTAACCCAGGTATTTAATTTATGTTTTTTGATTTTTAAGGCTTAGCTTTAAAATTAACTTTGACGTCTATATTTGTTTCATTCAGGCCACTATGGATAAGTGGATGGATACAACTGACATGGGATATGTGATTGCATCGAGGTATAATGTAATCCTTGTATCCTTGTCTCACCAACAAAGCATGACGTTCTTTCCTCTTAGAAGTTAACCACCGGGAAATTCTTCGGTGCATCGCATAATTTGTATCGGTCACGTCTATGACAATCATTTTGTTCAGGTACATTGTAGATATAAAGTTTCTTTTTTATATTTATGCAATCAATTATGTACGATTGATTTAATATTTTTTTAATGTCCACAGATTTATTTAAAAGACCATTGTCCTTTACCGCCGGTAGCACTGTTATGGTCTAGCAATTGTCATCCTCAGGTGAGGTAGTGACCAACACCATATATTAGTAGAATGCAACACTGTAGAAGCTTCACGATGTACAAAAGAGACTATGTTGACTTAAATGATGATTGAAAATGTACCTTTGAATGACTGATCGTTTTGAATTTGAATCTGACATTAAAATTATTTGTCTTTGTTTATTTGTTATGTTAACAATACATTATCTAATGCATTTATGATAAATCATTGTCTAAGTTGACAATACATTGGGAAATGTAAGCATGTTATCATAAAACGTGACAGGACACTATAAGACTTGACTACGTGACAGGACACTGTAAGACTTGACTACACATTGGGAAATGCAACTGTGTTAACATAAAGCGTGACAGGACACTGTAAGACTTTACTACACATTGGAAAATGCAACTATGTTAACATAAAGCGTGTTACCATGTCACATCATTGGCGTGAGTTCACAACACAGACAGAAACCATGTGCACGTGTATGTATTTATTTTAAAAATTGAATCAATGATCCTGAAACTCATCTATATATATCACACATTCGAACACTGTAAAAAATCAAACTTTTATTCCTAACAAAACTCTTTGAATAAAGTATGACATTCTTGGGAGAAACAAGCAGTCAGACAATTGTGAATTCCACATTAGCTTTTATTTATCCAAATGGTTCCATTGTTCACAAAGACAATGGTGTTTATTTTCAAACCTCCACTCCAGTACCTTTTCGAGTACCTAACATTTGTGATTTTCAAACATTAAAACCCAGAATACACAATACCCTTCAACTAACTGACGAACAATATTTGGATGAAATTTACTACCGGCAGCCATTCACAGATACAGGTAACCATCTTCGCTTTCAATGTATGCAATTGAAAAATGATGATGATGTTAACACAATGTTAATGTGTAATCATCAATTTTCATGTATTGGTCCGATTGATGACCCCTACTCATGATGCCCTGTTATATTACAATGGGAGGTGGAACATGTCACGCCAAAATGAGTTTGTTGGTTACTCGTTCAAGGGATTTTTCTCAAATTGGTCAAAGCTAAAGAAGGTGGAAGAGTTAGATCTCTACGAAAATGAATTTGAGGGACCACTTCCCTCATCTTTTGTTAACATGAAATCTCTTGAGAAATTGGAAATTTCTTATAATCATTTCATGGAAATTTCGATTATAACCTTGCAAGCCTTTTTAAATTTCTTAGAATGTGAGTTTGGGCCTAACCCAACCCCAAAAGCTAACTCAAGGGGTGAGAGTTGCTCCTCATTTATATATTCTAATGTGGCTTTATTTTTAGCCGAGGTAGGACTTGAGTTTTTCTCAACAAAATCACTTGAATATTTTGGTTTTACAGAAAACCAGTCTGAGTTTCATGTTTCTTTAGCACCATTTGCCAATAATTCAAAGATAAAGTTCATCTATGGTGGAAGAAAAACAAAATCGTATTGGACTCACAACATAATGGATTCCAAAATTTGATTTACAAGTGCTTAGTGTGTCTTCAACACTAGAGACAAATTCTCTTCCTCTCCCAAATCTTCTTCTTTAGCAAAACAATTTAACTAGTCTAGATTTGAGTTGTTGGAAGTTGAAAGGAAAATTTCCTCTCTTGTTGTTGGAAAACAACACAAAAATGATTGAAGCTCTTTTTAGAAATTGCTCTTTCACAGATACTTTTCTACTACGATTGCATTACTTTCCTAACATAAGGAGAATTGACGTGTCAGACAATGTCATAAATGGCCAAATCTCTAGCAACATAAGTTCAATTTATCCAAATTTGCAATATCTTAACTTGTCTAGAAACAACATCGAAACTTCAATTCCTTGTGACTTGGACCAAATGAATTTATTGGATATGACAATCAATTGTTTGAAAAAATAACCGAGAACATATTTGGAGATGGACACCCACTCAAATTCTAGAAACATTCAAACAATAAGTTTGAGGGACTTATTTTGACAATCCCTAGTGGTTTGGAAACCTTGTTGTTGAACCATAATAGCTTTATTGGTAGACTCCCAAACAACATTTTTCATGCTCCCATCACTTCGATGGATATAAGTAGTAATCATTTGATGGGAAAGATTCCATGTCTTATAAAAAACTTGTCAGGATTGAAGGAACTTTATTTATCCAATGACCATTTTGAAGGATCCATTCCATTAGAGTTGGGAGAACTAGAAGATCTAACTTATTTAGATCTCGGCCAAAATAATTTTATTGGTCTTGTTACATCATTTGCAAATTCTCCCGTGGAATTTATGCATTGGAACAACAATCATTTAAGTGGATTGTCCAAAAAATCTTCAATGGAAACTCTTTGGTGATGATAGACCTTAGCTACAATGAAACATCTAACAACCTTCAAGATCTGATACAGAACCTTAGTTTTGAAAGGTTGAGTTTTCTCACTTTAAAATGTAATATCTTTACTGGGTATATACCTGAGTAGCTATGTCAGATGGTAGATTTAAACATACTAGACCTTTCTAATAACAGTTTTTATGGTGCTATACTCAATTGCTATGGTAAAATGCCTTTCGAGAATAAGCACTGGATGAAATTGTTGAAAATGATTTTTGGCTATGATGTAGATTTCAGAGATAGTATTTTGGTTGTTGCCCCAAGCGTGGCCCAACTACCAATATAATTCTGCATGAGAAAGCAAATTTCACTTCAAAGAAAAGAACTAACACTTACAAGGGAGCCTCCTTGCTTATATGTCAGGAATTTACTTATCCCACAATAAACTGAAGGGGAATATCCCATATGAGCTTGGAAACTTGATAAGAATTCGAGTATTGAACTTGTCTCGTAATGATTTAACCAGGAAAATTCCAACTATACAAATAGAGTTTGGTACAAATACAGTTTAGATCTTTTAACATGTTGAGCAGGTTAATCATGCTTAAAGTATTCAGTGTGACACATTCCAGTTTACTCTGATTATAGTTGTTTAGCAAGGACATTTTAAACAAATATCAATTAATATTAATTTGTTATAACATTTAAGAATTTAATATTTATGTATTGATAATATAAAATAATTTTACATTAATAACCATTTTAAATTATTTTACAGTGTATATATATATTTACATCAATAAATTAATTTTCAGATCACACCAATCGAATTTTACATATTTTAAATCTTCAAATCATTTGCATTGTTATTTAACATATCATTTGCATTGTTATTTAACATATGCCAGAAACCTGTCAATTCAATACCTCTTTTTGATTAAAAGGCTACTTAATTTACAAATATTATAATGACAGACTTTCTTAATTGATAAGGACCAATTTAATTGTTTTTATTTATTAAAGAAACAAATTGAAAAATCATTTATAACTGCAATGAAAATATAATAACAAAAATGATATTCAAGATAAGATAACGTACCTCTCCCTCTTGCGGATATCAACAGTTTGTTCCTCAAGAGCATTCATGTCTTTAATTCCAAGCTTCTGGAGCAGATTTACACTTGTTACAAGAACATTGGGCAACACGGAAAGGTCATCACAAATTATAAAAGAAGCAGTTTCCTTAACAAAGTCATTTTCAAGAATCAAATTTTCTGGGGGCACTTCTCTGTTCATTAGTTTTCCACAACTGCATCTTTGATTTCTGAAAATGGACAAGAGGCTCCCACTTCCCCTTCTACTACACCCACTTTTTCACAAAGAAAGTACTTTGTTGGTTCAGTGTCGTGGTCGATGTTCGGTTTCATCTGCTGGCAATAAGATTCCATAGAAGTCCTTGCGTGCAGTAGCATTTCTTTGCACGTTTGTGTCCGTATATGCTTTTCTTGAAAATTTCACACACTTTCATACAACGGACTGCTGCTGCCATGGTACCAATCGCAGAACACCCAGTCACTAAGCAATCACAGAACACCTAATAAGCAAAAATTTACTTATAAAGGGTTATGATAGAAATGAACCTAGAGAGTCCAAATAGGTCTAGGATAGAAGATTTAAATATTAATCTTTTATATTGGTTAGTTTTACTTTATTTTTCTAAGAAAATACTATATTGTCCTACTTGTATTTTTTTTTCTTTTTGAAAGAATTGCATTACTTGTGATTGATATTGTTTGTAAATTCTTATTTAATAGGGAATAGGGTATGCATTGTGTAAGGAATTATTGTTGTATATTTTAGTATATTTCAAAAGTTAATACATCCTTTTAATTAATTATATCATCCATTTTAATGTGAATTAATGCCTTGCTTTAATTGGAATTATTATGTTTTTTAATTGAATTAATTTTTCTGATTAATTACTAAATATATTTGATTAATTATCTTTAATACACATTATTATATGATCTTTAATTTTTAATCATAAAAAGATGATTCTCTCTTAGAGAAGAGATATTATTCTCTTGAGATCGTGGCTACTCCTTTAGTGAGTGGAAGATCTTAGAAAACTTAGATCTTGAATTTAATATTCTTGTTCAAGATCTATTGTTAAATATTTTCTTTGTTAAATTATTCTTTTGTCTTTTTTATTATTTATTTTTTCATTTAGTTCACACTTTTTTTATTAGATGTTTAAATTTAGTCTCGCAGTTTTTAAAAATTACTCTCTAATGTTGTCTTTTTCGTCCAACAATGTTAATGCGTAAGCAGAGCTTCAAAATTGCTACTATTTAAAATTAAATTTATTAATCTTTAAAAAGTTATAAAATAATTTTAAAATATAGCGGTGATTAGAAATCTAACACTATTATAAAAAAATAAAAATATATAAATTATAGTAAAAAAAATCGATTTTATATTATACTAAAATATTTTACTATTAAATATAGAAAATAATTTATATATTAATATTCATATAATAATATTTTTAATATATAACAGTTATCATTTTTTTATCATGATTATAGTTATCATTTAAAAATAAAAATATTCGTTTTTAATTTCATAATTTTTACATATAATGAATATAAAAGTTTAAATATTAATATTAATAATACAATAAATATAATAATATATATTTATATTAATAAAGTATTTATTATATTTTGAAATATTACTTTTATTATATGTAAAAATTAAAAAATTAAAACTAACATATTTTTTTAGAAGAATCTAATCATTTACCAACTTCAGCGGAAAAAAAAATCTAACAATTTTTAACTGCAGAATTTTCTTCCGGATTTTAGTAAGGATGTTGGAGACATGAAATAGTTTATCTTTGATCCATGATAACCGTTAAGAACAACTTTTTGATGAAATTTTTAAGAACAACTTAAAAAAATAGAAGGTGTTATTGTTCAACACTTTTCCACGGCTCCACCATTTGATGATCATGTTGCAAGAATGCAAGTGAGGGGTTCATATACGAAAATAAAGAAATAATAATAACGAATAATATTGGATAAGCGTGCAATTTGGGACTTGAAAATTATATTATTTAAATTAAATCACATAATTTATTTATGAAATATATTATTTAAATTAAAATTAATGCACATTTTTTTGTCTTAATTTCAATATATTATGCTGATAAGTCTTTAAGGATAATATGTCTAACAAATGTCTTATGTTTAATTTGTTTATGGTCATATTTATTTGTAGATTGTGTTAAAATATGGTCAGAAAATATGGTCGGTTCATGGTTCGTGATTCACCGTGAATTTGAATGCCAAGGACAACAATTATCAATGAAGAATATCAATTCTATCTTTATCTTTTCTAATTGTAGAATTTAGGAGCTAGTAGTGGTAGCACGACCTTTTTTGTGTCTAACAAGTTAACTTCTGTTGAGAATATAAATGTAAAGAGATCTTAACAATTTTGTTAATTAGAAAATGTGCATCGCGGAGTGTGGCCATTTACAGCGGTGATGATGAGAACGAGGAGAGTTGAACGGTGTTATGGAAAGAGGGTAATAATACCCCAAAAATCTAATTTTACCTCTCTAATGAAAGGGACAAAATAGACATATCAAGGAAGATAAAAGTCATGTCCAAAAAGCAAGGATGGCAGATGTAATTAAGTAAATCTCACAGGAGATTGATGTAATTTACTTAAAAAAATATATATTTACAATTACATAAAAAATATAACAGTAGTTAAACACACGTGTATTTTTTAATAAAATGTATATATTCAGATCATGTATCTGTAAAATCTCAACACTCAACTCAACTCCAAAGTATATAATGCTCCTCAGCAAGGGCACGCGCGATCAGGGTCCTACATCTATTGACTTACTGGCATATTTCATAATTTAACTAATACTAATATATAGATGTTGCCTAGCATGTAGGCTTAACATATAACGTATATTGCGACAGTTTTACTTACCTTAGATATTTCAATAAAATTAGGTGACATTAGAGATGATTTAAGTGTAATATAGTCATAAAACACCATATTATAAGCTTTTTTAAAATTGACAAAACACACCAAGTGTATAACTATATTACATGTGTTTAATTTTTATTTCTCACTCATGAAATCCAATCCGAATTCATGTTGAAAGTGAGACTGCATTTACATAAAAAGTGTAAAGTGGTCGTGATAAGTTTAAGGTCATAAATTCTGAAACATGACACTATAACGTAACAAGTAACAGTGAGAACTAGAAATCGCAAAACTACTAAACCCTATGAAACCAAACGCATTCGGATGCTAACATAACAACAGGTGACATTGAGAAATTACAGAGTTACAGAAGGGTCCGTCAACTTACGTCTAATCTCGTAAGAGAGAAAGGCATCAACGGTGGCATACTGAACCTGTTCGGCGGTGAGGCAGCGATTATCCCATTTACTCATGGTGATCCACTTGGGCTTTTGAACCTCCAAGCCCATCACGTGCTGTCCCAATTTCTTAAGGGGAATTTCTAGGGGCACCCAGCATTTTTGCTGGGACACCTAGCAAAACAGTGAAAGGGCGAAAATGTTCTTCACTTTTTCACGGATCACTACTCATACGAATGAGTTTTTTTTGTAGAGATTGTCAATCCGTATTGGGCCTACAATTTCCCAATCCCTACATGGATCATAGGATTTTTTATATTTTTTTTTCAAAAATATAATTTATGATTTAATTTAAAATTATTAATCCAAGCAAAGATCAAACTTGTGTCTCCTGCATTATTAATAAACACTCGAACCAACTGATCTAATAGACACATCATGTTATAAACAAATAGTCTCCCTATATATAAGACTAATGATAGGTTTAATAAGTATTTAGAGATGTAAAAAAATATCAAATTTATTTAATTACCAATTGCTATAAAAAAATATCTAAATACATCATTCAATTAAATATCATATTTATTTAATTTTAATCATTATAATAAACATCTAAATACATCAATCAATTAAATATCAAATTTTTTTAATTATCAAATTTTGTAAATAAAATAAATGAATAAAAATTTCTAAATTTTTTTTTAAAATTAAAACATATGGATTAATAAATAAATTTTAAATCTTAAATTTTGGTTTCAATATTTTTTATAACTACCAAATTTAATTTAAATTTGATTTCAATCATTAGCTTAAACTAACAATCTTATCATATCTTAAATTTTAAATTGTTATTTCAATATTTTTTATAACTACAAAATCAAATATTTTTTAAATTTAATTTCAATCATTACCTTAAACTAACAATCTTATCATATCTTAAATTTTGGTTTTCATATTTCTTATCACTAAAAAATTTAATATATTTTTTAATTTGATTTCAATCATTATATTAAGTTAACAATCTTATGATGTTTTAAATTTTAAATTTTGATTTCAATATTTTTTATAACTACATAATCAGATATATTTTTAAATTTGATTTCACTCATTATCTTAAACTAACAATTTTATCATATTTTAAATTTTGGATTTCATATTTTTTACAACTAACAAATTTAATATATTTTTAAATTTCATTTCAATCATTATCTTAAACTAAAAATTTTATCATATTTAAATTTTGGTTTCATAATTTTTATAACTAACAGATTTATTATACAATTAAAAATTATGTTTCAATATTTTTATAACAAATTTTAATTATTAAAAATTTTCATTTAAATATTTATTGTAACTAAAAAATTTAAATTATTTTTAATTATGATTTCAATATTTTCATAAGTAAAAAAGTTAATATCTTTTAAATATTTATTTCAATTTTTTTAAAGTTAGACAAATATAATATAACTATTAAAAATTAATTATTTCACCAATCTAATCTTAATTTTGACAATCTAATCTAATCTTAGTAATAATTAATATATTTTTTATAAACAAAATCAATACTTAACATACAAATAAGAAAAAATTATAAAATTTCATTAACATTACAAAACAACATTACACTGAAACAATTTAAGTAATAGTTGACAAATAAAAAATTTCCAAAAAAACAAATTTAGAAGAAGAAAAAATTGGAAAAAAAATTATTCAACAAAAAAAAAACCATATAGATTGTTGATCCGTGTGTTTTTTTTTTTTTTCAGAAAAATGTCATTTTTTTTGTTGGAGACGAAGAAGAAGAATCACGATGATGCGGGAAATGGAGGAAGAAGAAGAACCGCAAGGAACAACCATGAGCACGAACGGTGACAGAAAGAAGAAGTGTCGTAGGAAGAAGAAGAAGAAGCCCATAGGAAGAGGAAGAAGAAGATGAATGGGTCAACAATGGCTGTAGGAATAGGAAGAAGAAGGATATGCGCGATGGCCGACTGTAAGAATGGGAAGAAGAAGGATGCGCGTGCAGTGGCTAGCCAGAATAGGAACAAAAGGAAAAAGAAGGTCGTATGAACAAATACTATAACTTTATTTATATTATTAGAATGAAGGATATTTTTGACATTTCAACCTACGTGTTGAATGCCCCAACAAAAATGCTAAATGCACCAAGTAACTCCCTTTCTTAAGCCATCACTTGGGCTTTTGGTGTTTTGATTTTGGAGTATTGGTTATGTGTGATGATGGATGGGAGAAACCGTATTTATAGTGAGTGTGGTAGGCGTGAAGATTTGGAACTAATTCATGCGGTTTCTGACGGTTTACTACTTTGCGGGTATGTATCCTCCTCCCACAGTACAGTTGTTTTATTATTATTATTATTATTATTAACTATTTTTTTAATATAATTTATTTTATATCCAAATTAAATAAACATAAATCTTAAAATATTTATTAAAAAACATAAACTATTATCATTTATCATAACTATTGCCGATCTCTCTCTTAGATACATATTTTTAAAAATATTAATAAAATATGAATTTAAGATGATATTTTAAATCTGGTTATATAAATATATAGGTCCTAATAATCTATTTGACAACTATATAGTTAAGTCCTTGAATTATTTTTAATTTTAATTGGATTATTTATTTTGTAATTAGGTCTTTGTCTTTAATAGAGTCCATAACTCTTAAAATAGAAATAGATGTTCGAGACACTTCTTTCAAAAAAAAAAAAAATCAGCATCCAATTAAAAAAAGCTGTTTACGGACCTATACTGAAAATTTAAGAGTAAATTAAAACTATACAAAGAATATCACTTAATTAAAGAGTGTATTTAAAAGGAATGCATTACGTTTGTCTAAACAGAATTTGTAACAAAAAATTAGAAGTACGTTAAGGAGATATTGATGCTATTAGTTTGAAAATACTAGTTGAAGAATGACAAGTTTGAGAAAAGAAAAAGCTTAATTACACTTTTAATATTTCAGGTGTTGTAATTGTACAATTTTGGTCTATTTTTGTTTTAAGTGAGCCAATTGGGGGCTCAGGTAATGCTAATGTGCATTATTTCACATCGTCAACAGATTAAGTAATTTTTTATATCAAATAATGAATTTATATACTAATTTACTTGAATTTCTAAATAATGTTAATTTTTTTTAGTTACTTGGCAGGATAAATTATTACAATAACTTTTCTTAAAAGGGGAAAGCAATTTTTTAGCTTCTTAAAAATTAATTCTCCTTGCATATAATAATAAACATCAAAGTCAAATCCTCATACATATACGACAACCACTAGGTCTTTCAACACTAGTGGTTATATCTTGCATAAAATCTATGATAATCTAACTATGTGTAAACCCTTATAATATATAAGGAATGTTATAACTTGTTGCGTTAATTTTTTTTTATATAAAAAAAAAAAGTAAAATAAAAACGTTTTCTTAGCATACCAAAAAAATAAAAAATAAAAACATCTATTTTATTCAAAACAAAAGAATAAAAGAAATCAATTTATGAAAATCACGTGGCTACACCTTTTAAATGGAAAGTCCCACATATCATGTTTAAGACTTTAGAGCTAGTTGACATTAATCTTTAAATCAAATTTCAAGTTAATTTTTTAACATTCAAGTTTTTTTTTTTTTATCAATTTTTCAAAATTCAAGTAATTGCTTTTGTCCAACAAAACATAAAATAATAGTTAATAGCCACAAAACCACTATACTTAAACTAATAAATACAGTGCAAGTAATTTATAATGTAAAATATAAATGCTATATAAAAAATTCAAATTTTCTTATTGCGTGTCTATAATAAATACGCAATAAGAAGATAAAATTAAAAAAAAAAAAACTTTAGGATAAAAAACATTTACATTGGGCGCATAAAAAATACAATGGCCTTTGAGCTCATGTATTTTTTAAATGATTTTTTTTAATAGAATGCATATATTCAGATCATGTTTATATGTATTACGGAACCTCGATACTAGATCTATTGACTATTAGCATATTTCATAATTCATAATATAACTAATAGTTACTAAGAGTAATCATCTACAAGTATACATTAAACATTAAACATTTTCTTAATACTCATAATTTAACTAATTATTTATACTCATACATTTAAACCTGGGTCTTAAATAGTATTGGGATGTGTCCATAATTTTCTTTTAGATTTTTAATTAATATAAGTCAATGCCAATCTACGTAATTTCAATATTGAAGAAATGCGGTCCAAGCGATTATCATTCTCAGCAGCTTCACCATTAAGGCCTTTTTTTTTCTTAGAGGATCAAGTAAAAGGTTCAAATTTCACTAAATTAATTTTAGCGGATTTTTTTTATAAAAAAAATAACCATCTAAAACGAACCCAGCGTTAATTTTCTATCCTGCGTAAACCTTTCCTATCATTTTAATTATCTTCTTGGCCAATCTAATTGAAACAATTTTTTTTTTCTAATTTCAATTGAGCTAGAACTCCTTGAGTGCAATCATGTTTTTGAATTCTTATAGTTTAAAATACTCTGTGTTGGTTTCTATAATTGTAAATTGTAAATTTTATAATTTTTTTGGTCATAATTACCGTTTAAAATCGCATAACTATTTTAGCATTACAAAATTGAAACTAATTAGTAGTATTTTAGTGCTTTTTCACAACCAGTTTCAGTTTTGTAGCGGTTGTAAAGGATTCGGATATAAATGCATTAGAGCATTTCTAATTAGTGTAATTTAAACAATTCATTTTGAATTATTTATTTTATATTAATGGATTCCTATAATATCACATTATAATTTAACAACTCATATTTTTTGTTCGGGTATGATTTTAAGCAACTCTTGATTATGTCCCCTAAATGATCCATAAACAGAAACAAAATATTTTTTTTACTCAAATAATTCTTTAAATTAATTTTAAGCAATCGAATATGACACATATATCACTTTCAATTAATGGTAAAAAAAATTAAGCAACAATATCTAAAAATAAGCATAAAACATTGAAGATATTGTTAGGTGATTGACAACAACAACCAAGGGTTAAAAAAATGGGTATAAATAGGATCAAGATGAAATGTTTTAATTATAAGGATTAAAAATGGAAGTTGTTATAACAATAGACACAAAAGATGTTTCATTTTTTAAATTACAAAAAGATTGGTCTGAAATTAGAAACAAAAGAAATGTAGTATTTTGGAATTGGGACAGGTGAAATCTTCGGTAGTTATCTTGATTTTTCTTTCTTCATCTTAACTTGATCATGTAAACTAACAATAATTTTAAAATTAAATACTTTACCCTTTTATCAAAATTCAGGGTATTTTTAGAAAAAGAATTATAAGGCACACTATAACTAATTTTGTATTATAATTTATAATTATTTTAAAAAGACTATGTGATTAACTAAATATCATGCCACGATTTTAACGTCGATCTTTTGAATTATTTTTTTTCTAAAAATTAAAACGAACAAAACGGGAAGTGTTGGAAAAAAAAAAGATGGAAAAAAAGCCTCCATTCAAGAAATTAACCCTTACCTTTATAAGTAGATTTTGAATCGGGTGCTCTGTGATTGCTTAGTGACTCTGTGTTGAGTGGGTTCTACCATATCAGATGAGCAAGTTCACAAAGTTTCCTTGAAAGTTTTGGTGAACAAAAAGAAAAAAACAAAGCTCTTAATTGTACGTAACTACCAAATTGCAACACTATATTCACACTTTTCATAATCAAAATTAGTTACTCATTTAGGACTTATTCTCTAATATAATCATTACTGATTATAACTCCGAATGCCCCTTCATAGTTCATTAGCGGACCTACATTCAGCCATTTGACTCCTTACATTTTTAATACAATAACATTTGTGCATGAACATTTACACAGTCTTCATACAAGTCAATGTCAATCAACCAATTTTCATTAGGACCTGATTTTTTATTATTTTTCTGTTATCTTTTTTCATATTGTTTTTGTATTATTGTATTAAAATAACAATGTATAATAATTGTATTAATATTTAATGGTGATATTTAATTTTAAAAATCATGAAAATTATATAATTTTAAAGGAGAACTCAGGAAAAAACCAGTAAAGAAGCCAAATTCTTTTCATTATTCATCAAATGTGGTCCAGACGATAATCTAATAAGCTAGCAGCTATGCCACCAAAGCAAAAAGTTCAACAAACCATTTGTAGAAGAAGAAAAAACAAGTTCAATTATCCATCACCATAACGAACTAGAATCTTTTTCATTATTCCTTTCTTAAAGACCAAAAAAATTGAAAACGAAAACATTACCAATTTCTATCCACTTCATTAATATTCAATAAAACCCAGCATTATCCATCACAATCACAACAAATAAGACCCAAAAACAATACTAAAAAGGCATAAATCCGTGGAAACGTAGCTAATTACAGAATACTAGTCATCAACTGTATATAGTCGCCCTAAACAGTACTGAAACATCAGATTAAGCATTCGGATGCTAAAGAAATGACAAAATTATCAAATGACACGAAAACAAGCGCATGCAACTGAGTGAAAAAAGTCATTAGTTATTATTTTTACTAATCAATCAAAGCGCGTCCAATCTCACCGGAGACAAAGGCATCAATAGCAGCATACGCAACCTGCTCGTCAGTGAGGTAGCGATTGTCCCAGCGGCTCATGGTGACGTTTTCGGGCTTGTCAATCTCAAAGCCCAGGACGTAGTGGCCCAACGCGGCGAGCCCGGCCCATTGCAGCTGAAACACCTGAAGCTCCTCCGCGGCGAGGGAGCGAAGCTCTCCGACATTGGTGACGCGGAGATTGTAGTCTCTCAGAAGCTTGTCGGCGTCTTCTTGGATGCCGACCCCGACGAAGATGACGTCGGGGTTGTTGAGGAAGGAGGAGAGGGCGCGTGGGATAAGGGGCGCGTAGAGGATCTGGAAGATGAGGCAGTTGTGGCCGATGCAGAGCTGGAGGGTGGCGACGGGGTTGGGCGGCTGCATGTTGGGCCGGGTGTTGGGCTTCCATTCCACGTCCAGGCCCACAATCATGAGGTCATCCGCGTTGTTGCGGATGTTGGAGGAGAGCCAGGAGCCGACTTGGGAGGGGGAAGCGGTGACGAGGGTTTGGATGGTGTAGTTACCCATGGTGACTTCGTAGCGTTTGTAGTTGTTGGTGCCGGTGCCGTTTTCTTCTATCAGTATTGCCGTCGTAATCATTGTGGTTGAGAGAGAGACAGAGAGAGAGAGAGAGGGTTTTGGTCTTGGTGTGTGTGTTATGCGTGATGCATGGAGAAACCGTATTTCTACCGAGCCTGTGGAAATTTTGGTTTTTGATCAGTGTGGGTGAGTGAGGATCGTACGATTTTGGATTTTAGTTTGCTAATTCTTTTCAATTTTTTAGGGATAAATAAATAATGAACTTTTTGTGTGAGTTTTGGGAGTGAGAGTACATTGTAGTTTTTTTTTTTTTTTTGGACGAGTATTGTAATAGTGTATGTGTATCTCTTACATGTAAGTTTACGGTGTTGCTGGTAGGATCATAGGATGGAATTGATTTGATGGATTTGGCTTTTGGCTTTATTTTTTTTAATTCAAATTAATTTAATGATTCGATCAATCTTTTGATTTTTATTTAGTGTGTTGTTTATAAGATTGTGGATTTTTTAACTTAATTTTCTCTTATATTTGATAATTAAAATTTATGATAAATATATTTGTCGTGTAAATTTATTTTTAATGTATTTAGTATTTTTTTTAAAACTATTAAAATTTGATTTATTAAACTTTAAAAATTTTCAGCTAATTGAGTCTTTAATTCTTCACCAAAAAAAAGTCTTTAATTAATTATTTTTCTTTATAAACCTACTGGTTTCTAGTTTAGTTGATATCGTTTCATATACTTTTTTTTTTACTTCATACATCTCGTTTCATACAAGTGCGCATCATTCAGTACATAAAAATGTAGATTTATGTGATGATTAATATTGTTTCAACAATAGTATATTATTGTTAATCTTCATTTTAAATTTTGATTAAATTTTATCTTGATATTGTAAAAGTTTATCCATTTTGGATTATCATGCTCTTCTAGTACTGCATCTTTATTTACTTTTTTTATTTCTTTTCTTCCATCATTTTTTATCTCCCACAAAGTTTGGTCCTTTAGAATCTGACCATTTTATAATTAAGCGAAAAGTAGAAAAAAAATCAAATTAATTTTTCGACACTAAAAGTAATATATGAAATCCTCGGTTTTTTTTCCTCTATGTAAACAAAAATTACCATGCCAACACCCAATTCTGGTTTTGGCATTCTTTGTACTTTAATCTATTTAATCCTTTTAAAAAAACATAACAAAAAATAAGGGGATATGAAAAAATAAAAATTATTACTAAAGTTTATTTTATAAAAGGTCACAAAAAACAAAAAAGAAATTCAAAAACAAACATAGGAAAAGAGGAACAGATGTATGTATCTATATCATTAGGTACGACATGCATAGCCCTCCGTACGTGCATGATACATTTCTGCACTCCACCAACAATATAACCAATTCAGTGTAGCAGTATTTTTGTCTCATACATATCCTCAAATGAAGGAGAGAGAGAGAGAATACAACACACAATGGTAGCATGAAAAAATGCACAAAGATTTCATCACAACATGCTAGAGTGGAGAGCATAACGATGCTTTTGTTCATCATCTTTTCTACCAAAATTTCAATGACATTCCCTTATGTTTTAATCACCTTGAAGACATGAACCCAATTTGCCACACCCAATACCAAGTAATCAATCTCACTGCCATTCTCCATTGTAACTTGTAAGCCTTTCATCCACCATAAAATATGTGTACTTGTTCACCTCACGTTTTAGTTTGTCACATCCTTGATTAAATATACAAATTATTGTAAATTTTGAACTATTAAAATGAAAAAAAAAAAATTGGTCTCTATAAATTTAATATTTTAATCTTTTTGAGACTTGACGTTTGAAATCGTTTAACGTTTTCACGATTAGATCTTTTAAAACCACTACAGAATTGAAATTGTATGTCTAATTTTTTTGTGATTTTTCACCATCAAATTCAGTTATATAGAAGTTTTAAAGGATCTTAATATAATAAGGTTAGGTGATTTTAGATAGTGAGAATCAACAGAGTTTAAAAAATTGCAACTACAAAATTTAAAATGAGATATTTTATATTTTAAAGATTAAAAAAGAAAATTGTTAAAATTAAGAGATCAACATAATATTTAATCATTTTTAAATTACAAAACGATTGGTAAAAAAAAAAAGATTTGTAATAGTTTATTTTGGAATTGGGGAAAAGTGAAACCTACCGTACGTTCTTGGTTATGAAAAGTGTAAACTAATACTAATATTTTTATTTGGTACAAAAATTAATAATAATTTGACTTAGTTTAACTTTTTATCTTTAACTTCTTATTTTTTATAGGATTTTAATTTCAACAAATTAATTTAATGTATTTTAATTTTAATATTTTATAAATTTAACTTTTATTATTAAAAAATTGATGTGATATGTTTACATAATTATATTTTTTTACTCCAAATGTTTTACTTTTCTTTGAAGATTTCAATCGGTTTTTGTAATTTTTAGTAAATTTTATCCTTAATCTTTTTTTATTATCAAATTTTACCTTCAACTTTTACACATGTTAATGTCAACATCCACACCCAATTCAATGACAAAATGTAAAATCTGCAAGTTTTTTTTTAAAAAAATTTGAGATAAAAATGGACCAAATTAATTTGTTGGGTAAAAAAATAAAAAAAATTGAGAATAAAAAATGACATTAAACCTAATAATTTTAGAAATATATACTCTATACATTCACCAAAATTCACGGTATTTTGAGAAGAATTATAAGATACTATAACTCATTTTTTGTATTATAATTTATGATAAATTAGTTATAATATTCTTAAAAAATCTATTTAATTAAAAGGTTTTAACATATTTTTATTTTTTTTTCAAAAAATTAATACGAACAAAACGGGAAGTGTTAAAAAAATGAAAAAGAGGAAATGAAGCATCCATTTCAAGAGACCAACGCTTTGCCCCATATTTGGATTTTGAATTGGGTGTTCTGTGATTACTTAGTGACTCGGTTTTCAGTGGCTTCTACCATGGCTGCAACAAAAACAAAGTTCTTCATTGTGAGAAGCTAATTATAACCATATTCACATTTTTTATAACCAAAATTAATTATTCTTTTAGGATTTATTCTGTAGTCTAATCCTTACTTTCATTGTTCATCAAATGTGGTCCAAAATCCTTACTTTCATTGTTCATCAAATGTGGTCCAAAATCCTTACTTTCATTGTTCATCAAATGTGGTCCAAACAATAGTATGAGCAGAGCAACTATACCATCACACCAAACACTATTAAAAAAACATGTTTTAATGCCATTGAATTTAAGTCGGTTTTAGAAAAATCGATGTAGAAAAAATAAACAGTTACATTTTTTAAATTAAGTCCAACTTTTAAGACGATTTTATAAAAATCATATTTGCTAGATGGTGTTAACAACGGTTTTCATAAAATCGTCTCTGATTTGTAGGTTATCACGATAATTTTTTTAAAAAAACGTATTTGATTTTAAGCTGACAACAACGATTTTATGAAAATCCTCTTTAAGCTTACTACAAAATTATATTTCTAGTCTCGTGTCCTTTACTATGCAATTTCGCTTCTCGTGCCCTCTATTGCTTTCAACCTCCATTGTTCGATGAAGCTCCTCTTGAAAACTCAAAGAACACCGAGAAGACCAAGTGCTCTCAGTGCACACCATCGACAAAGGTGTCAGTCACAAACAAGGTATCTATCATCACTCATCATCTTTGTTTCCACTTTTTCCCTTAACTGATTCCAATGCTACTTTTACATTAGCTTCTATTTAAATCTCAACACTCCAAGGTCTTAGGTTTATGAGGGACTTCGTGGAAAATTTCTGCGAAACTTGAAACATCTCAATCTCGATTTTTAGCTCATTACTAACAAAAATGGTAAAAGGAAGCTAAAGATCGATGCCTGGTTTTGTTCTTAAAAAACATTTGCTGCCATTCACACCACCCTAAGCCATGTTGAGAATTTGTCATCGACGTCACCAAGGGCTACCGTTATAAGATGAGGTTTATGTATGCTCACTTTCCAATCAATGCTAGCATTGGCTACAACAACAAGTCTATTGAAATCTGAAACTTCCTTAGCGAGAATAAGATAATTTTTCATTTTCAATTTATTTATTTAATTTCTCTGTCATTTGCTACTAGGAAAAATTTGTGTTATTAGGCTTAGTTACTATATGTATTATCATTAGGTGAGGAAAGTTGACATGCTTAAGGGTATTTCCGTTGTTCGATCTGAAAGGTAAAGGATGAGTTGATTTTGGATGGAAACGACATTGAGCTTGTTTCTAGGTCTTGCACTCTTATTAATTAGGTATGCCCTTTCTATATGCACATGTTGTTAAACAAGTGGCCTTAGTAACTTAAGAGGAGGGTGAGTTTCAAAATTTTCCACTAACAAACTTTTAACCCCCCTTCTAAATGATAGGCTCAGAATGCAGAAAAAGAAGCAACAATCAATTTAATGATGTTCGTTAAACATGCAAGACAAAATTGATTGTAATAACATAAATGAGATAAGGGAAGAGAGAAATGCAAACTTGATTTATACTGATTCGGCCACTTCCCGTGCCTATGTCCAGTCTTCAAGCAACTCACTTGAGATTTTCACTAAATTTGTAAAAAAAAACCTTTTTACAACTTCTGAACACCTAAGCAATCCCTTTTCCTTGTGTTCAGGAAACTCATAATTCAAGAGACAATCAGTCTCTTGATTACAATTTACTTTCTGAGATGAACAGAACGATTTCTCTCATTTAGAGTGGATAATACAATTTTATGTTCTTGGATGAACTCTTAATAGATTTGCAAGTGTTTGACTAAGAGTTATTGAGAGATCATTCGATAATGAAGTTCTCTTGGAATATCTCTCTCATACTTTTTGAAGTCAGACACACACATATATAGGCCCTTCGTGCCTTTTCAAAATGGTTTGCAGAGATGTGTCTTTTCAAAAAGCTTTTTCTGAAATTTTTCACTGGTAATCGATTACAGGTTTCTGGTAATTGATTACACATTTATATTTTGAAGGGTCATGACTTTCAAATTGAATTTCAAGAGTTCCGTTGCTGGTAATCGATTACACATCAATGGAAATCGATTACACATTCAAAATTCAAATTTCAAACCCTTTTAAGAAGCTGATTTGCAAACTTGTCTTTTGGTAATCGATTACACTGCCTGGTAATTGATTACCAGAGCCTTGACATGTTGAAAACAATGTGTTTCGAGACAAAAGCTGATCTTGAATGAATCTTGAAGCAATGTTTGTTTGTTGAAGCAAATTTGTCTTATTCTTGAAGCAATGCTTAACCTTTGAATGTTTGTTGAAGTGATCTTGAAAGCAACCTTGTTTGATTATTCATTGACATCATCAAATTTATGTATTAATACATTCACAATCTCTCCCTTTTTTATGATGACAATCATTATCAATTGAATTCTTCTCAGCATCATCAAAACCTGCATTATGCACACATGCCACCACCCAAACTTTTCCCAATTTTGCTATTGGTTTAGCTTTTAATTAATTGTTTATTTGTTTGTTTTCTACATAAATGTCAGGTTAAAAATAAGGATATAAGGAAAAAAGTGGGTTCCTTTGGGTTGAAATTCGATTGGTTGAATTATACATGTCTGATATAATTTTGGAAGGAATTTGCATATCTTTAGTGACTCTAAAACATTTTGGTAAAGACTGATTCTTATATTTCCTTTTAGAAATTTTAGGAAACTACGTATTTTGAAAGGTGTAATTCCCCGGGAGCCCAAGAAAAAGTTCAAGGGAACTCATCAGACTTATTACCGTGTCAAGAATGTTTCCTTCCTTCGTCATGATCCTTTGGTTGAAATATGTAGAGCAATAAGAGTGCATGAGAGAAAAATTAAGAAAGTCAAGGCAAAGAAAAACCTTGAACGTGCAAATAGGTTGTGTGAGAAAACACCCAAACCCAAGATCGATAGGATTATTCGACAAAGGTTTTTTTTTTAATTTTTTCATTATAGTTTATGTATAGTAACCGGTGATGAATTTCCAATTTAATTGATTATTCTTTGAATTTACGGGTACCCGAGATTTGTGGATGCACTTAGAGATTGGATGACTGCCTTACAATGGTTCATCTTTTTGCAGCATTACCTACATCGGAGAGTAAAAAGTTGATGTGGAGTGTGTCCATAAATGTCCAAGGTATATTCGTGGAATTTGAATAACTTTGGATTAATATGTAATGAGAAAATCAACTTTGTGGATTTATATTTCCTTTGAAAATAAGGAGTTAAACATGTTTTGGTAAAATCTCATTGGTATTATCTTGCATTTTTTATAAAAAAATATGAAAATTTTCACGCTGATATGATTTTCATCTTCTATATATTCATCTAGATTAGCACATGAATGACAATCATTTGTATCTCGCACTCACAAGTTAAGAAAAACTTTTGAATCTGTGAAAGACATATACTACTAGGTACCGATTTGACATTTTTAAATGTTCAGTAATCTTAACTATATATGCTATCAATAGATATATTGATTTTTGTTGTTTGTGCAAGCTGTGGTTGAGGGCCAAAGAATAACATGGCTAACTCCTTATTCATCACAACAGGTTGTATATGATGATGTTGACATCACTACCATGCTAAACTTTCTGCAATTGTATGAGGTTAGTTTCATATTCATGTTGTATTTAATGTTTCCATTCGATGATATGCCCACATTATTGTCATCCCAATTAATAGGATTATAGATCTGTATACTTTAATCATGTAAGTAATTTAGCTACCTACCCCCTCGGTTGTCTTATTAGACGCACATCTCCTAATCCTTCATATTCAACAACATTATTTTGATTGCTGACTTTTTATTAATTTCTTAATCTTCTATAACGATAGAACTTCTTGTTAGTTTTGTCAATTTTTGCCTCTACCATTCTATAAATTTGAAGTATCCCTCCTTACTTGATCCTTGATTGGAAGCTTTGAGTACTATTTTTCCGAACTCAAATGGAACTTTAAAGATTTGTTTCTCTACAAATATTTTATGTATCTCGTGATTAAATTTCTTTTTAACTCATGCAGATTTATATGCTTTGTCAAGGTATGCTAGTACCAATATCAAACCCTCTGTACTGATTTCTAAAGTTCCTCAAGCTAAATCTGAACAAGTGGAGACCAAGCAAAAAGAGGTAGAGACTGGAAATGAAATATCTCTGAACTAAGACTTGCTCAACTTCCTTCTAATGAACCTGGTGCACTAATTCACCTTGTTGATGAAGTTACTGGTGAAGATGAAGAGGACTAGGATACAAAGGAATGTAAAAAGCTCTTTAAAAATATGAAATTCTTCGTAAGCAGGGAGGCAAGACCTTATGATGGTTATATCATCACTATTTTGAAAGTATTGTCAGTCAATAGTTGGGAATTTGTGCTCATAGTATTTCCTAAGTCATATTTCATTGTTTTTTAAGAAAAGTAAGAGATAGGGATTAGTGATGATAATAAGTAGGAGCATGTTTTAAAGAATTAAAATTAGAGCTAATAACATGTATATATATGGGACTTACTATAGTGACAATGATTCTCATTTTAAGAATGCAAGAACTTTAAATTTGCACTATACAATTATACATAGATGGTCAAACTTCAAAGTTTGTAATCACATGATCATTTAGAAAATTCAAGTTCATTTAACTTTTAATCTTGACCACTCAAATAAAATCGAATTGTGTATATTCATTTTTCTCATTTTTTTACTATAATAAAGTCTAGGGATATTGTCTGAATATGTATATTTCTCTTAGAATATGAAAGGTTGTTGAATTTTTGCTAGATGGTTTTGGTTGATATGTAAATATTATCTTAAATAGGCAATTAAATTGTTGGCTCAAACTACCTCAATCTTTAAGATTGAATATTGTTCACAAGGTCTTTGGTTTGATTCTTAATGGTAGACTTTTAGTGTAAAGTTATTTACTTATATGTTGGTACCCATTGTAAATGCTTGTTAAAGCTTTTCCTCTCTCCTAAACCTGTTTATACGAAGAAGAAAAATTCTTTTAAAGAGAATTAGTTTTATTTTTGTGGAAAACCATAGAGGTATAAGTCAAATACTTTGACATAATTAGTTGATTATTTTAATGTTTTGTAAATGTTGCAGTTGCTATTATTTGTAATTTGTTATTTATAATGTGAATTTGTGTACTGTTGTGACATGAATAATTTATAGAAATTTTCAACTTATTTATATTGTTTACATTGATGTCACATCACACAATACATCTTATTGCACTTTTGTTATAAAAAAAAGTGTTGCTTTTTTTTTTAACTCCATGTTAAAAATCTTGGTAATTTCCTCGTGGTTGTGTATTATTTGACATTATTTGTATTTGTTTCGGTCTAATGATTCAAGTACCAAGGGAATCAATGCCTTTTGTTATTCCTGCTTTTGGTGGCATAGTTTCCTGGGAGGGAGAACGACACCTTTAAGGGAATTTGATTAGAGCATTTCTTATGAGGTTTGTGACTAAGCATACCATTTAGGTGTCCTTCTATTTTATATCTTCAGTTTAGGTTTTCTTAGCTATTGCTTTCATGTGCTAGATTTTTGACAAGGAAGCACAAGGACATCAGTTTCTCACAAGAGAACATGTTAAACCATAGTGGGTATATGATTGTCCGAATGCACAAATTATTTTGCCAACCGAGAATTATTTGGTGGGAAGGTATGCTTCTTTAATAACTAATGTTTAGTGGTGATTGCATTAATTTACAATTTTTCTCTAGGGAACTCTTTAGTAATTGAAGTTACATTATTCATGCCTTTTTTTTTTGTTCATGGGGAAACTCTTACTTGTTGTAATGGTCTTGGGAGGAATGTGCTATTTTATTTGACTGAGAAAAATAAGTTTTTCTACAAGGATCATGATATTTTTTTGGGAAATCATGTCTATATATGCTTTTATCTATTCATTTTGTTTGATGAATTTGATACTAATTAAACATTTATTTCTTTATTATCATTCCTATTTTGTTATATACACAAAATGAGATTAGGAATGAATGCATTGGAAAGAAAGTTGGGTAGTATTTATTGTTACAAAATGATATCCCTATTGCTAAGGAATGATAGGAAAATTATAAGGAAAATCATTAGAAAACTATCAAATATGGTGCAGTGCATGCACTAGAAAATTGTCATAAAAATGCTACTTTCTAAGACAGTTGTCAGGAAAATTAACTTAGAAAATTTACATTCTAAAACGATTGTCTGAAAGAATCATGTTAGAAACATTAATTGTTTAACATTTTTAAATTAAAAAAACACATTCTAAGACGGTTTTGAAGAAAACCGATGTAGAAACCAAGATTCTAAAAGGATTTAGAAATCGGCATGAAAAGTTTTGACTTTTCACGACATCATACTCAAAGACAGTTGAAAACCATCATGAAAAGTCACAAAGTACCATCTTTGAAAGCACTTTTTGTAGTAGTGAAAGTAACCAGTTCAATTATCACTATAGAATCTTTTTCATTCCTTTCTTGAAGATAGAAAAAGAAAATCAAAAACGAAAAGAACATTACCGATTTCTATTCCATACATCATGAATATTCATTAAAACCCAATAGTCAACGTCATCCATCACAATCACAAGTAAGACGCAAAAACAAAATATGAATATAGTAACCAACAACCACATGCACATCAACAATAGAAAAAAAGCATAAATCCATGGAAACGTAGTTGATTAATCCTAAACATTGAAATTAGACATGTGAAAGCAATTCCACATGAGACAAAGGCATCAACAACAACATACTTAACTTGCTCCCCAGTGAGGGAGCAATCATCCCAACGACTCATGGTGATATAGTGGTGCTTGCTAACCTTAGATCCTACTGTGCAAAGGCCCAACGTGTCGAGCCCGACCTAATGCAGTTTTGACACGTCAAGCTCCTCCGCGATGAGGGAGTGAAGGTCGCAAACATTGGCCACACGAAGATTGTAGTCTTTGAAAAGCTTGTCCATGTCATCTTAGACCCCGAAGAAGGTGACATTGGTTCTGGCGAGAAAGGAGATGAGGGCATATGGAGGATATAGAAGATGAGGCAGTGCTAATCCACGTAGAGGTGGAAGGTGGTCACGAGATTGTTCATGTTAGGCTGGGTGTTGGGCCTTGTCGCAACCTACCCTTCGGCGGAAGGGCGACGCGGGGCTCACGGGTGCGTCTTCCAAGGGAGGAAGGCGCGCAAAGTCGCCACCAACGTTTATTCGAGGAAAACGTCAAAAAAACCAAATGTGTGGTCTACAAACTTTAAGTGTGAAAGATTTGGGAGTTATTTTTACGCACGGTGAAGGTATTAGCACCCCACGCGTCCGTCACAAAGGACGACAACCTTTAATCGAGTGTGCAAGACATGACTTCAAAATTATGTATTTTTCCTTTTTTATGTTTTTTTTTTAGCTTTTTATGGGTCTTTTTGTGTTTCTTATCTTTTTGTGATCGACAAGGGTGTTTCTCTCGCTCCTACGTATTCCTCAATTGTGATGAGGAAATTAGACCTACGTAGTTCTTTCAGAACTAAATGTTGGTTAAGTTTTTTTTTTATCTTTTTTCGCAAGATATATTTTAATCAAACAAAATTCATTTAAGGCGTTGGACCATTAAAAAATCTTTTGATTTTTGGAAAGGAGAGAAACGTTAAGGCATTGGACCATTAACGATCTCTTGATTTTGAAAGGAGAGAAATGTTAAGGCGTTGGACCATTAACGATCTCTTGGTTTTTGAAAGGAGAGAAACGTTAAGACGTTGAACCATTAACGATCTCTTGGGGTGGTTGACAAAAGCGGGGCTTTTGCTCCTACGTATCCTCAATTGCGATGAGGAAATCAGACCTACGTAGTTCTTGCAAAAGCGATAAAGTTATGTGTTGATTTTATGTTTTGAATGGTCCATTTTAACCAATAAAAACAAAGATGACCGTTTTAAGACGTTGGACCTTAAAACGGTTTTGAGACAAAGCTTGGTTTGTGAGTTGATTTTAGCCTTAGTTTCACTTTGATTATTAGTCAATTCATTCAAGGAAACTTTCAAAGAAAAACGTTTGATTGATTTTTTTAATTATTTTATTATTATTTTTTCTAGATATTTTGATTATTTTATTATTATTTTTGCCTTTTTTTATTTAACCGAAGTTATAGCATGAACAATCAGTTGAATTTTATTTTAACAGTGATTAAACAAGATTACAACACAAATGATCGGTTGAAATTCAGTTTATCAATTATTTGGTGAGATAACGGCTTAAATAAACGGTTGAAAGCTCATTAAAAGTGGAAGAAAAGAATACCGATAGTAAGCGAAATGAGGAATGAAAGCGAACAAAACAAGAATGAATTGAAAGCCTCGGATTCAAAAACTTACCGGTTGAAGACCGAAGAACGAACTAAGAACGGTGAATAACAACGGAAAATCTTCACGGATTTGATCACAGAAACGTCTTGGAAGCATTACAGAAGCATCTCGACTTGGATTTTCTTCACGGAAACACATTTAATCACCCAAAATAGCTTAAATGCATAGCATAGGGGTCAGGGATAAATTTACACAGCCCCCTTACCCTATTTATAGCCAAAATGGGGAGGTCCTTGCCGCCCAAGGCTTCTTGAGGAAGATTTCTGAGTGCACCCCAATTACTAAGTTTACCCTTTTTCGTGCTTTACGAAAAATTATGGAAGTATTACGGAAGCGTTTCGGATTTGATTTTCCTCTTTTTCTCCTCCCTTTCACCAATGTTAAGTGAAATATGCTAACCCAAGGTTTTCAGAAATTTTACGGAAGCCCCGGATGTCATTTTTTAACAAAATGGAGGTGGTTGCCACCCAGAGGCTTTTTGAAGAAGATTTTTTAGTGCACCTGAGAATTAATAAGTTCACCCCCTTCTAGGATGTTTTGTATGAAGTTTCCTGAGCGCACCCTGATGTTTGATAAGTTCACCCCCATTTTGTGGTTGTGGCTATTTTCTTTTCGAAACGTCCCAAAACTTTATGGATTTCACGGCAATGGGTATTAAAAATTTTGAAGTGGTCAAACGGAGGTCTCATGCCAACAAACCATGGTCCCCAGACGAAATTAGGGTATGACAGACCTCAATTTCGTGATGAGGCCCACATTGAGGCCTGACTGGTAGTGGGTGTGTTGGTGGAAAGCCAAGAGTTGACTTGGGAGGGGGAAGAGGTGACAAGGATTAATTTGGATGGTGTCAATGTCATCCACAGTGACTTCATAGAGCTTGTAGTTGTGGGTTTCGTTGATGTTTTCTTCTATCAGTGTTATTGTCGACATCGTTGTGGATTGGAGAAAATTGAGAGACGGGGGGGGGGGGGGGGGGGGAGAGAGAAGGTGGTTTTGATCTTGGTTTGGTGTGGTGTGTTATGTGGGATGCATGGAGAAATTGTATTTCTACTGAGCTTGTCGAATTTCAGTTTTTGATCGAGTGTGGGTGAGTGAGGATCATACGATTTTGGCTTAGTTTACTAATTCTTTTCAAGGTTTAATTACGTTTTTAGTCCTCAAACTATGGGGTTTTGAAATTTTGGTCCCTAAACTATTTCTTTTTAATTTAGTCCCTAAAGAAATTGTCATTATTAAAAAATAGTCTTTGTCATTAATTTCCTCTGTTAAGTGTTGAATTGTTTACTTAAGTGACCATGAATATCACCATAGATTGTAGAAGAAGAGAATGAACTGTTGCTCTGCACCACATATCTCCTCATGGGTGATTCTTGTACGTTCATAAGTTCTTAGAGCATTAGGGTTCATCAATAACTTCGCTTTTCCTTTTGCATTTTAATAACATAATATTTTAATTATTTACCTAATGTATGTGACATACACATGACATTTTATCATTTAATAGAAAATATTAACGATAAAAACTATTTTTAATAATGATAAATTCTTTAGAGACTAATTTTTTGAAAAAAATAATTTAAAAACCGAAAATTGAAAATCCCATAATTTAAGAACTAAAAACCTAATTAACCTTTCTGTTCAATATTTTGATGATAAACATGACTTTTTTTTATATGAATTTTGGTAAGTACTGTAGTGTAGTAGTGTATTCTCTTGTAAGTTTCCTAAAGTGTGTGATTGATTTGGCTCGCTTGCCTCGGGCCAATATTTAGTTACATTTGAATTTGTTACCCAATTCTTCACTAATTGAGTCTTTAATTATTCACACACACACACAAAAAAAAACTGAATCTTTAATTAATTATTTTTCTTACGGGTTTTCTATTTTAATTGGCATCGTTCCATACTTACATATATATACTAATAACTCATGGATTTTACAATCGTACCTATATATATCATATATCATTCAGTACATAAAACTGTAGATGTACGTGAGGAAAAATCATGTATATGCATGCATCCGGTGCATCCCATAGCGTGAAAGAGGATAAATTGCTTTCTTGGATATTTTCGTTTTTTCTTTGTATCTTTTCCTCTTATAAGCAAAACATTAGGTACGCCTGCATATCCTCAAAGAAAAAATAAAAAAGAGATAGAGAGAACCCAACAGAGAGACTGGTAGCATAAAAACATGCACAAAGGGATCATTTAATACGCTTTAGTTCTCTCTCTCTTTACTTTTTTTTTTTGTTTCTATATAAACTTTCCTTCCTCTTACATTATGCTGGGATAAGAATTGATGAAATGAAAATTAAAGAAAAGATCTTGCTAACCTGTTCGGAGGTTATCACGTAGTTGTTCAATTGTATATTTTTTTTTGTTTTTAATGAAATTTTATAATGTTTTATGTCAATTAATTATCTTTCTTATTTTTATTGTTTAATTGAAAATTAATCATTTTTATGTTAATCAAATATATTATGACAACTATCTGCCTGTTTGATAAATTTAGGTAGAGAATATTTTATACCAAATTGTATAATCAATTTTTTTGAATAATCTCTGATAAATTAATTATTCCTTAATTGATTATCCTTTGTTCTAATTATATCTTTTGACTTGAATCAATATATTTATGATTATTGCAGTATTGATTTAAGGTAAAGAACATCATTAGACCTTGATCACATGCTTTTGATTGATTTTGGGAATTGATAATGAATTGTGGCAGAAATTTCATAGGAATTGGAATTATAATCTCAGTTGCTTTTAATATCACTCAAATCTTGTTCTTGTGATAGTTTATATGTTTTCTCTTAAATAAAAAACAAAAAAATACTTCAATCTCTTTTTAATTATTCTAACTAGTTAGTTTAATAATTTTGACTATTTGAAAATACAATTTAGGGTTCGATAACCATATTTTTAATTCATTGTTACTATTGCGTATGATACATTTTCCCTTGTGTGAGTATTATTTTTACACATACATCAAATTTTTGACACCGTTGCCCGAGACTAGTGGTGGAATTCCCAAATAATTTTTGTTTATAGAATTTCTTTTATTATTTATTTAATTTTCTATTATTTCTTGTTACTTTACTATTTTTATTTCTCATTGTGTTTGATCTTCACCTTTTGTTTTTAGTGCATGCAAATCAAGTCCCAAAATTCATCAATGCATTAGGAACCTGACATTGACAAGCTAATTTGAAGGTTCTATGAATAAATCCAAAAGGAGAGAGAGCAATGACAATCAATCCGACTCAGACCTTCATGGACTAACTACATTACTCCTGTTTAGGGCTAGTAAAATGGATGGCCCTGGCTAGCCTCACCTGGCCCATCAAGCCAAACAATGTAATTGGAGTGGCCTAGGTTCAATCCATATTCTTATGAATTGGAATTTTTTAAGCCTACTCTAGCACTACATGTACCGCAATTGGTGCATTGGTCTTTGTAGCCTTAATGCTTTTTACTGGTTGGTTTTATTATCAAAAAGCTACTCCAAAATTGGCTTGGTTCCAAGATGTAGAATCTATGTTGAATCACCATTTGACAGGGCTCTTGGGGTTGGGATCTCTTTCTTGGGCAGGACATCAAATACATGTATCTTTACCAATTAACCAATTTCTAAATGTTGCAATAGATCCCAAAGAGATTCCACTTCCTCATGAATTTATCTTGAATCGGGATCTTTTGACTCAACTTTATCCGAGTTTTGTCGAGGGAGGAACTCCCTTTTTTACCTTGAATTGGTCAAAATACGCAGAATTTCTGACTTTTCGTGGAGGATTAAATCCTGGAGGTCTATGACTGATCGACATTATACACCATCATTTAGCTATTGTAATTCTTTTCTTGATTGAGTTATTGGGCCATTGGACCTATTCAAGTTAATGTAGAAATGAATAATAAAAAAATGATTATATTTTTAAAAATAGAAAAAGTAAATAAAATAATAATAAAATGATAAAATAGGGGAAAAAGAATTATATGTTGATATTATTTGTATCTACTTTAATGATTTAATTTGACATCAATTATCCACTTTTTAAAATATAGACAAAAAGAAAGTATATACGAATAAAAAAATTAAAGTAACAATTCTATATAAAAAAATTTAAAATATCCTATCCGCTATATTTAAGAATAAAACAGATACAATTTCTTAATGCTTAATAATTGTAATCTGCCAATCAATTAAGGTTATAGTCAACTACAAATTACAATTAGTTATCAATCATAATAAAAATATGACAATCTACCGATCAAAATAGCAACCTACACATCGGGCGGCCGGATAGACCCATTTTACCAATCCTACTCCTACTTTAGGGAAGCCAATACTATCTTACTCCCCCGTCTACCTGAGTTTTTCAAAGTAAATGAATGGAAGAAAATGTGAATATTAGAGAGAAATTATAAAAAAACTCGAAGAGTAATTTTTAAATTTTACGAAAACAGAAAGATAAACAGAAAACGAAGAGTTAGCTTTTATTTCTTTTCTTAGTTTTCTTATGCAATAAAATTTTATCACTGGGATTTGGACAAAAGTATACTCATTGTTATTCTTTTCAGGTTTTAATTAATGAAGCATCCACTCCGTTCCCCCGAGGCATGAGAAGCTGCAGAGCTTCCATAACATGAGCAGACTCTAATAAAAACCATAAATTAATAAACCATTAAAAACCAAACGATTACAGTTTATACCAGTACGTAATAGCTAGCAATAAAGGAAAAATAATTACTAATTTTCTTAAAGTTACTATTTTTGTAAAAGTTATTTTTTCTAACTTCTGACCAAATACTATGACTGATTTTCGGTATACGGGTACTCCATGAAATGAAAACAAACAAACGGCCAGTTAAAAAGTAGTTCACTTCAAGAAGTTAACCATTTATAAGTAGATTTTGGCTAAGGTTATCTGTGATTGTTTAGTGTACGTGACTTGGTGGTGTTCTGTGTGGTTTTCTACAATGGCTGCAGCAACAGCAACTCCATCAGATGAGCAAGTTCACAAAGTTGCCCTAAAAGTTTTGGTGGACAAAGAGAAAAACAAAGTATTGTTTGCTGAGGCAAGGAAGGATTTCGTTGACGCTCTATTTGAGTTTCTTAACAATGCCTTTGGGGACTATTACTAGACTCGTGGCCAAGGACTCCAATATTCCACCATTTAAAGTTTTGGTAGCCTAAGTTCATTGTATGAAAGTGTGTCAGATCTTGAAGAAGAGTATCTGAGGACACAGACAAGCAAAGAAATGCTACTGCATCCAAGAAACCCTATGGAATCCTATTGCCAGCTGCTGGAATAGCACAAAGTATTTTCTCTGCCAGAGCCAGGAATGCATTAGAAAGGACAGTGGGAGCCTTTTGAGCATGTTCAGGAATCAAAGATGCCATTGTGGAAAAGTAATGAGCAGAGTAATATCCCCAGCAAATTTTACATTAGAAAATGGCTTTGTCAATAAAACTGCTAGTTTTATAATTTACGATGATATGCCTATGTGCCTAATGTTCTTGGAACAAGTGTGGGAATTGCTTCGGCGGCTTGGAATCTGATATGCGCTGGTTTTAGAGAGAGAGAGTGGAAGAAGAAGATGAAGGTCACGGGGAGAGATAGACTTTCCTTGATTCGAGGTCAAGGGCCTCCTTGCTAAGCTATTAGTTTCTGAAAGTATATTCCTTGTTTATTCTCATTCCCGAGCAAGCTTTTATACAAGGAGTTTAACGATGATAGCAGTTACAGACTCTAACAGTTTCGTAACTAACTACCCAACGGCCTAACCAACTAACCCCTAGTTTATACAAAGCGTGGCTTATCAACATGTGGCTCAACTCTATGCATGCATGCAGTCACGTGCTCACGTATTCTTCTAGATACTTAGGTCACGTAGTATTCCTTCTTGGCCTATCTTCGTGAGTTGTTGCAGGTGGTGGGGTTCCCTTCTCACTGCTGCTGCTAGCATTATCCGCCCCTGGGAAAACCACCTTGTCCTCAAGGTGGTGGGCGTGGCAAACGTCAATCCAATTTTCCTAGGTGGAGTCTTCGGGGGCCAAGCCCTTCCACTGCACGAGTACGAGACGTGTGGGTGGCTGTGGGGAGGAGTCAACACGTGAGTCGAGAATGGCTAAGGGCTCCATTATGGGGTGGTTGTTAAGTGCGTCCGGGGGCAGTGGGGTCGAAGCAGGGAGGAGTGGAATACGGGGTGGATCTTGGATCCCTCGGGTAACTTCAGACGATATGCAACATTACCTATTTGTTCCACGACAGGGTAAGGTCCGAAATAGTGCTTGGTCAGTTTGCTGGTTGGCTGGGATCGCAGGGAAGACTGGCGATGGGGTCTAAGCTTGACATGGACGAGTTGGTCTACCTCATAAACCACATCACGGTGCTTCTGATCCGCGAAATGTTTCATAGCCTCTTGCGCTTTGACAAGCTTACGTTGGAGGATTGCGTGGGTCTCTTCGCGTGTACGAAGTACGGTGTCGACGGCGTCGTTGCAGGATGAACCTTGAAGATACGTTGGAAGAGAAGGGGGAGGTTTGCCGTAGACGACTTCGTATGGGGTCATACCGGTGCCCGTGTGCCGCGAGGTATTATAGGACCACTCCATGAGTGCGAGAAGCTTGTACCAAGTAGCTGGTTGGTGATGTACGAAGGAGCAGAGGTATTGCTCGAGCGTCCGGTTCATCACCTCCGTCTGACCATTCGTTTGTGGGTGGTAGGTGGTACTCATGCGTAAGGTTGTACCAGTCATCTTGAAGAGTTCGCGCCAGAATGAACTGATAAAAATGGGGTCTCGGTCCAAAATTATGCTTCGAGGGAAACCATGGTGTTTGCACACGGTATCCATGAAAAGGGTAGCTATCTTGAAGGCGGTAAAGTGAGTGGGTAGAGCACCTAGGTGAACACTTTTAGAGAAGCGATCCACCACGACCATGACTGCGGTGAACCCATGGGAGGCGGGGAGATGGGTTACGAAGTCCATGGAGATGTTTTCCCAAGTGCCCGTGGGAATCGGAATTGGTTGGAGTAACCCAGCACTTCTACGTGTGAGGTGCTTTACTTGTTGACACACCGTGCAACGATGAACGAAATTTTTAACATCTGCGACCATGTTGTGCCATCGAAAGTCGGAGACGATGCAAGGTCTTCTTCATCCCGAAATGGCCTCCAATAGGTGTCGCGTGATATTCATGTAACAAGGATGGGATGAATGGGTTCTTAGAGTCTACCCATATCACGCCTTTGAAGATGATAAGGTCAACCGAGATGGAGAACTTGGGGTACTCGTGAGGATGGGAACGTATGGCTTCTCGCAGCTTCTGGAATTCTGGGTTAGCTAATAGTGTGGCCTTTAGTTGGACCATGAACTCGGAGTGAGGGGCTGAAAGAATGAGGTATTGAGCAGGGGGGAAAGGTCGATACGAGAGAGGGAATTGGCCATTATATTCGAGGATCCTGCTTTATATTGAATCTCGTAGTCATAGCCCAGCAACTTAGCTAGATAGAATTGTTGTTCCGGTGTTTGCACGACCTGAGACATGAGCTCACGGAGGCTCCGATGGTCTGTGTAGATGGTAAACTTGTGTCCCAGGAGATATTGCCACCACTTTCGGACGGCGGTGACAATAGCATGCAACTCACGAACGTAGGCTGAAGCGTGTTAGAGGCGTGGACAAAACGGTTTGCTGAAATAAGCTATGGGGTGGCCGTTTTGTTGCAGGATCGCGCCCATGGCTATGTTTGATGCGTCCGTCTCTAGTATAAACGAGATTGAAAAGTCAGGAAGGGCCAATATCGGAGCTGCAGTCAAGACGGTCTTCAATTTTTCGAAGGCAGTTTGAGATTCCGAGGACCACTGGAAAGTGTTCTTGCAAAGAAGCTTCGTGAGTGGGGCTGCAATGGCGGCATACCCCCGCACGAACTTTCTATAAAATCCGGCGAGACCGAGGAATGCGCGAAGGTCTTTAGGGGAACGAGGCATGATCCATTCAACGATGGCTTGAATCTTTGTTGGATTCGGTCGCACGCCACTTCCAGAGACGACGTGACCCAAGTAGTTAAGCTGTTGCTGGCCAATGAAGTATTTTGATTGCTTCAAGTAATAACGAGCCTGTAAGAGAGAGTTGAAGACGCACTCGAGATGATGAAGGTGATCACTGAAAGTCTCGCTGTAGATTAAGATGCCGTAAAAAAAAAACTGCCGCAAACTTGCGCAGAAAGGGCCAGAGAAGGGAGTTCATGGCGGCCTGAAACGTTAAGGGTGTGTTGCAGAGCCCAAACAGCATCACCCGATACTCATAGTGACAGTGGTGAGTGCGGAACGCTGTCTTGGGAGTGTCCTCTTCTGCCATTAATATCTGGTGAAATCCCTGCCAAAGGTCCAACTTAGAGAACCATGATGCTTTTCCTAGCTCATCGAGGAGTTCATCTATAGTTGGAAGAGGGAATCGATCTCAGACTGTTATTGCATTGAGCGCCCTATAGTCGATACACATCCGCCAAGTCCCATCTTTTTTCTTAACCAGTAGTACCAGAGAGGAAAATGGACTTCGGCTTAGCCAGATCAAACCAGCGTCGAGTAAGGCAGAGACTTGGCGTTCGATTTCTGTCTTTTGGAAGTGAGGGTATCTGTATGGTCTTACGTTAATGGGGTTTGCTGTGGGGAGGAGGTTGATGTGGTGGTCGTGTTGTTGGGAAGGGGGTAGGGACGAAGGCTGTTGGAATAAGGATTGGTATTTGTGAAGAAGGGTGTTAATGGCTGGGATATGATGGAGGGGTGGTGACGATGGTGTAGGGGAGTCTGCAGGGAGGAGAGAGAGATGGAATAAACCTGAGGTAGAACTAGTGGAGAGCATTCGTTTTACCTGGTTTGCTGAGGCTGGGTTGGGGTCCGATTGAACATCCGCGTGAAGGTTGATGGACTTGCCTGAGTATGAGAATTGCATGGTGAAGGAAGCGTAGTTGGTGATGACGGGTCCCAAGGTTCGAAGCCATTCCACTCTTAGAACCACTTCAGCTCCACTGAGAGGAAGGATGCGCAAGGTCACCGTGAACGTATGGTCTTGGATGAGAAGCTTCGTATCGGAGCACAATTGGTTGCAAGTCATTACTGAACCATTACCCACCATTACCCTAAGGGGCAAGGTGTCTTCAACAGGTAAATTTAGGAACTTAGCAACGCGGGGCTGGACAAAATTATGCGTGCTCCCGCTATCTATCAGGATAGTGACGCGTGTCTTATTAATGAACCCATAAAGGCGGAAAGTATTTGTGGCTGGCACACCTGCCATGGCGTGAAGGCTAACGTGGGGTTGGAGTGTGGAAGGATCGAAGGTGGGTTCAGGTTCGTGGATATCGGGTTGAGGTTCAAGTGGGTAGGTTCGTGGTGGGTCCTCGAGGGTTATTTCTGATGGAAGGGGTTCCTCAGAGTCTGCGATGAGGAACAAGACGCGTCCCTTGCAGCGGTGAGATGAGCTCCATTTCTCATCGCAATTGTAGCATAGGCCTTTTTCGCGCCGGTAGGCCATGTCTTCCTGGGTTCTTTGGATGAAGGGAGGTTTATGTTTGGGTGGTTGGCTCGTGTGGGTAGGAGGAAGAGATGATTGTGAGGGTGGGAGGGAAGGTGAGGTTCTGGAATGGTATCTCCTTCGATCGTTTATTTTGTCTTCCTGGAGACGTGACAATGAAGTAGCTTGGGGTAATGAAATGGGTTGAAAAGCCTATACCTCTCGTCGGATTTCTGGACTTAGGCCGGAGATGAAGCAGCTTAATAGGATCGAAGGGGAGAGGCCGATGATTCGGTTAGCTAGCTTCTCAAATGCAGTGAGGTACTCTGTGACGGAGCTCCATTGAACAAGCTTGAATAATGTGCCTCGTGGATCATCGTAAAAGGAGGGGGCAAAACGAGCTTCAACTGCCTGAAGCAGCGCCGACCATGACGTAATGAAGCCGTTTTGGAACATCCACTGGAACCAACTTAACGCCGGTCCGTCGAGGTAGAAGGAGACCACGGTAATACGTTCCTCTTCCAGTGTTCCTTGGTACTCAAAGAATTGTGAGATTTTAAAGATCCACCCAAGCGGATCGTGGCCGCCAAATCGAGGTACGTCGAGTTTGACTGGTGGTCTCGAGGGGTAGGAAGGTTGAGTTGCCGGCGGCGTGGGGGTGGTGAACTGCGAGAGTCGTTCACACATAGCCTCAACCTTGTGAGCGAGGTCTGAATGTCTTTCTGAAAGGGCGACAATGGCCTCTTCCAGACGATCGGTAATGGTACGCCTGGTGCCATGTTCCGCCATGGCAGGTCGGACCAATTGATATGCGTTGGTTTTAGAGAGAGAGAGTGGAAGAAGAAGATGAAGGTCATGGGGAGAGATAGACTTTCCTTGATTCGAGGTCAAGGGCCTCCTTGCTAAGCTATTAGTTTTTGAAAGTATATTCCTTGTTTATTCTCATTCCCGAGCAAGCTTTTATACAATGGAGTTTAACGATGATAACAGTTACAGACTCTAACGGTTTCGTAACTAACTACCCAACGGCCTAACCAACTAACCCCTTGTTTATACAAAGCGTGGCTTATCAACACGTGGCTTAACTCTATGCATGCATGGAGTCACGTGCTCACGTATTCTTCTAGATACTTAGGTCGCGTAGTGTTCCTTCTTGGCCTGTCTTCGTGAGTTGTTGCAGGTGGTGGGGTTCCCTTCTCACTGCTGCTGCTAACAGAATCAAAGACATGATGCTATTGAGCACCAAACTGTGGATATCACCAAAAGAGAGGTACTTTATCTTATCTTGAATATCATTTTTGTTATCATAATTTCTTTGTAGTTATAAATGATTTTTCAATTTGTTAACAATTAAATTGATCCTTATCAATTAAGAAAGTCTGTCATTATAATATTAATTTGTAAATTAATTAATCATAAAGTGGTATTGAATTGACAGGTTTCTGGCGTACGTTAAATAACAGTACAAATGATTTGAAGATTTAAAATATGTAAAATTCGATTGATGTGATCTGAAAATTAATTTATATATATATATATATATATATATATATATATATATATAAAATAATTTTGAAACAATTAATTTAAAAAATAATAATTATACAATGTAAAATGATTATTGATATAAAATTATATTACATTATACATATTAAACTCTAATTTAATTTAAATGTTATAACAAATTAATATTAATTGATATTTGTTTAAAACCTCCTAGCTAAACAACTTATAATTGGACTAAACTGAGCATCTTGTTTAAATTGTCTTTTCAATTCAGGTGTTGGGCCTCATAAGTTAATGGGAAAATGACACTCGGTTGAGGATTGGAGGAATTTGACACTTCAACATGTTAAAAGAAAGATCTAAACTCTATTTGTACCAAATGGAAAAATGTAGCTGGAATTTGCCCAGTTAAATCATTATGAGATAAGTTCAATACTCAAATTCTTATCAAGTTTCCAAGCTCATATGGGATATTTCCCTTCAGTTTATTGTAGGATAAGTCAATTCCTCACATATAAGCAAGGATGGTCCCCTTGTAAGTGTCTATTATTTTCTTTGAAGTGAAATTTGCTTTCTCGTGCAGAATTGATAGTTGGGCCACGCTTGGGGAAACAACCGAAATACTATCACTGAAATCTACATCATAGCCAGAAAACATTTCCAACAATTCAATCCGGTGCTTATTCTCAAAAGGCATTTTACCAAAGCAATTGGGTATAGCACCATAAAAATTGTTATTAGAAAGTTCTACTATGTTTAAATCTACCATTTGACATAACTGCTCTGGTATATCCCCGATAAAGATATTACGTTTTAAAAGGAGAAAACTCAACCTTTTATAACTAAGGTTCTGTATCAGATCTTGAAGTTAGATATTTCATTGTAGCTAAGGTCTATCATCACCAAAGAGTTTCCATTGCACATGCTTTTGAACAATCCACTTAAATGATTGTTATTCCAATGCATAAATGCCACGGGAGAATTTGCAAATGATGGAACACGACCAATAAAATTATTTTGGCAGGGATTTAAATAAGTTAGATCTTTAACTTCAACCAATTGTCTGACAACCAACTCAGGTACTTTTCCAGACAATTGGTTGTCAGATAGATCTCATTTATCCAATAAGTTCGTTTGGCTTAGGTCACAAGGAATTGAACCTTGGATGTTGTTTCTAGAAAAGTTAAGATATTGCAAATTTGAATAAATTGAACTTATGTTGCTAGATATTTGGCCATTTATGGTATTGTCAGCCACATCAATTGTCCTTACGTTAGGAAAGGGACACAATGGTAGCCGAAAAGCACCGGTGAAAGAGCAATTTCTAAAAAGAGCTTCATTTTTGTGTTGTTTTCCAACAACCAGAGAGGAAATTTTCCTTCCAACTACTCAAATTTAGACTAGTTAAACTGTTTTGCTAAAGAAGAAAATTGGGGAGATGAAGAGAATTTGTCTGAATTGTCAAGACACACTAAGCACTTGTAACTGAAATTTTGGAATCCATGTTTTCAAACTATGTTGTGGGTCCAATACGACTTTGTTTCCTCCACCATAGATGAACTTTATCTTTGAATTATTGGCAAATGTTGCTAAAGAAACATGAAATTAAAATTGGTTTTCTATAAAACCAAAATATTCAAGTGATTTAAGAAGGATTGCAAGGTTAGAATTGAAATTTTCAATGAAGTGATTATAAGAAATTTCCAACTTCTTGAGAGATTTCATGTTAACAAAAGATGAGAGAAGGGGTCTCTCAAATTCATTTCTGGATAAATCTAACTCCTCCAGCTTCTTTAGCTTTGACCAATCTGAGAAACAAATATTTTAAAAGGAAAAAATGCACCTTATTAGTGACATAAAGAAAAAGATGATAATGTTTGACCAAACTAAAGAAAAAAATGTATAAAATATAAATTTGATGAATAACTAAAAAATAAATCAATAAATACATGTAATTATCGGCAAGAGGAAGGATGTCATTTACTATTGTTGTCCAGTGTCAAATGTTTCTAGGTTACTTAAATCATGAAAATCTACAATAATACAAAACAAATTTTACTATGAGCCTAAATGTGACAAAATTTTTATCCAGAGAAATTCATAAATATTATTATCCAGAGAAATTCATTGCTCCTCATAGAAAACACCCTAAAAGATGATAAAACTTGCAATTACTTCCTTCGCTAGTTTCCATCAATCATATTCTCATCTAAATAAAGGGCTTTCGATCTGCATAGACTTTTTGAGCCGAAAAATGTAATGTGAAATAACTAAAAAAATGTAAATAAATTTTAATTAGGCAGATTGTGACAAAGTAGATAAGTAGTCTCTTCCTGCTAAAAAAGTAGATTAGTCTCAACTATGAAGGAGACAAATATATTTTGTTACAAATGAATTTCGACTAAATAAGGCACAATTAATTTTGAGATTTGTATTTATTTAAAACCAAAATATAAGAATTTTTTTGTTGCTTATATTCGTGTTTTGAAAGAAGTATCAACACTACTATAGACTTAAATTATAATTTAAAAAATGTCATGAAGTGAATATAAATATAAGAAAATATAATTAATTTCATCCTATTTAATTATGTAATTCTCAAAGATCATTTGTTTAATTCTAATTTTATTTTCAGATTTTTTTATTTGTGATATTAAGTTCTAATAAAACACAGATCAGAAAAAATATATTAATTTTCTTAATTAAAATTGATATATTTATTGAACTATTAACACCATTACTCGTCCATTTGTTAAAAAATTATCCCTTAGGAGTAATGTTATTATATCTAACCACCATTGGGCAGAGTATTTTAAATAAGGATCAAACCTTTACCAGTTCCCTTTCTTGGAAACGACTATCAATGCACATTCCTAATCAAATCGTTTCATTGTACAAGTGACTTAAATGGCACGAGATTTTCAAGATTAAATACGAATTGAAAAGTCAAAGGACACGGTTGAAATTGAAACACTCCGTTAATTTTCTTCCTTCATTTCCCAATTCCTATCCTTGAATCTCTCTTCACGATGCACATTTCCAGAAAATTCATTAAAAATAGAGTCAAAGTGACTTTACATTTCGATATAAATATTTGAGGTGCCTGGAAAAGCTCTTGGCAACACAAGAAAGTTATTTTCAACTCTTGAATAAAATAATTTGTACTCTCTTAGAAACTTAACTATTGCCTGCTTTACCATGGCTGATGTTAAAACTGAGGTTACCTTGAAGCTTGTGGTAATCATAGGTAGAAATGAAGTTCTCTTTGTGGAGGCAGGGAAGGACTTTGTGGATGCTCTGTTTAGCTTTCTAAAATTACCTTTGAGAACCGTTGCAAGACTTGTGCTTAAGGAGCCAAATGTGCAGCCAATTGAAGTTGCATCACTGAGTTCACTCTATCAGAGTGTGGAGAATCTTTACATTTTTTATATAAATATTTCCAGAAAATTCATTAAAAATAGAGTCAAAGTGATTTTAATGCAAGTGATAGTAGCAAAACCAACATGGAAATAATAAACAGAAAGTCAAATGGCCAGATAGTGTTTGCTCAAGGAAAAGAAGATTTTGCTGACTTTATTTCTAGTTTGCTGACTATTCCTTTAGGAGGAATGCTACACTTGACAGAAGGTTGTTCTTCTTTGGGCAGCGTTGAAGGATTGTATAAGAGTGTTGTTGATTTTGAAGAAGTTATTGGACTTCAAAGGAAGTAAAGAATAATCTTGTTGATCGTGTTCTTGCTCCACAGTTCAAATTAAGCAACCTCATGACATCAATTTATAAGGATGTTTCAAAATATTTTTGTTACACTGAGAACAGCTACACAAATCTTAGCCACGCTCATTATATCCGAGCTGTAATCACGTAACAAACCTTACTGTTTGCTATCTAACTTCTACAAAGGAAAATTGACAACAGCTAAGGAAGCTGTACGGCTTTGGAGTTTGTTGATAGCATATCTGAGACAGCTAATAGTAAAGGATATGTTAAAGGACCAATAATGTACATGGCAACAGATGATTTGGTAGTGACACTCATGTCCTCCATTTCTGTCATATCTTTACTAAGCAGTGTGTGCATTCATGTTAATGACTTGGAAGAGAAAGTGGTAAACATTGGCATCAACGTTGTAAGAAGAGTAAAAAAAAAAAAAAACATCACATCCCTTTTATGTTTTTTATTTTTTTGAAATTTGTATTACCTTAGCTTGATTTGCCAATAGACTTTCTAGAATTGCTGTGTTGGTGCAGGGTGTCCTCATACTACAAGCATCTTTGACATCTACATCAGTCCTATCAGTTGGTCTCGGCCACTTATTAACCCCACGTTAAGGAGGAGAACTGAGTAATTAATAATATTGTTCTGTATTTAGGACACATCATGGACAAATGCTATATTTAGCAGGATAGTTACTTATAGTCCTTTGACTTGCCTTGAGAATTAAAAATGTTCTATTGTCCTACAATTATTTTCTAGATTTGCAAATACTTAGGTGGTTTATACATTAGGAAATGGAAAAGAAAAAGAAAATCTTAATTTTAGACAGAATGGTTCTAATTGAAGGTTGTCTTTGGTTTACTAGAATCAGTAAATCAATCCCACACAACATGCTTAAAAACAGTTAGGCAAATTATTTAAAAGATTAAGTGGCATGGAGAACAGTTATCATAAAATCAAATCATTGTGCAAGTTGCTTAAAAGCAATTAACGAGTGAATGAAAAATTTGAGATTTATGGCTCAACATTGCAAATATGTTTCACGCAAGTAAAACCGAAATCAAAATAAATTGGTCAATATTTATATTTTCCAACACCCCAACTCTATTTGCAGTGAAAATGATCCATTATCATCATGCACACAACAAGTGAATATTAATCAATCAGTTAATTATGTGCAATTTTAAAGAGAGGGAGATAAAGCATTATCTTCCCCGGTTGGGGAAGTAGCTGTAGCTTCAGTTTTTGAATCTCAATGGGTCAAGACTTTTGAGATTATGATATGATTAGAGTAGTGTTTCATGAGCCAGTGAGATAGATACCTTAGTTGGCTGATTACTGGTTAATTATGTCCATTTTGCTCATATTGTGCATTTTGCCAAGAAACCTATACTATTTTGTTTTATCTATTACACTTTTTTTTATTTTATTTCAGGAGCATGTGAGACTCCATTAAGAATTAATGACTAATGGTGCAATATCCTTGTTTTTGCCTTTTCACCTAATGCTTGTTCTCATGTGATATTTATTTACATTTTATTTGTAAGAGAAATGAATAAATTTACGATTTATGAAATGAAATTAATTAACCTGTTTGAAAATTTTAAGTTGAATCTATTTAATAAGAAGTTTAATATTTGTTAATGTGATGTCCCAGGAAAGGTTATCACATCCCAAATAGCAGATTCATGTAGATAACGTGTAAGGATTTCAAGTCAATGGACAAGAGGAAAAGCTCTACTAATTGCTAAAGAAGGCCTTTCTGGTGTGATATAACAACATTGATGAACATGTTCAATGTCCTACAATTCATATTATTTTCATACGGCATATATGTGACCTTTATTATATTGTATCAAACTTAGAGCAAACAAACATGCAACTCATTCTAGATATACAACTTAATATATTACATATTTCAAATTTTGAAAACCTTGCTACAATTATCCATGATAAAGTAGTAGCAATTCATGCTCACCAATTCCATGTAGTAAAACCATGCCTGCCTCCAGTAAGGATTGATGTATAAAGCTGTTGCAATCACCAACAATGCTGATGTGTATGACACGACAAAGCTCACACAAAAAAAATTCATGTCCACCAAACTATCATAGTGTTCATCAGTGTCAGAGTCATTTGGTATAACAATAGGTGGAGGGTTGCAACTCTTTGGCAGTGGAAGTCCACAAAGCAACGGGTTACCCTCATAGCTGCTTTCATCAAATGTGGAAAATTGTTCTTTAAATTCAGGTGTTGGACATGATAAGTTATTGTGTGCCACACTAAATACTTCAAGTGAGGTTAACGTGGTCAGTTGAGGAGGAATTCGACCGTTCAACATGTTAAAAGAAAGATCCAAACTCTCTGTTTGTACCAAATGGGAGAATGTAGCTGGAATTTGCCCAGTTAAATCATTGTGGGATAAGTTCAATGTACGAATTTTTGTCAAGTTTCCAAGCTCAGATGGGATATTTCCCTTCAATTTGTTGTGGGATAAGTCAATTCCTGACATATAAACAAGGATGCTCCCCATGTAAGTGTCTGTTCTTTTCTTTGCAGTGAAATTGGATTTCTCTTGAACATTTGGTAGTTCATATCTTTCAGTTCCATCTCTGTTATCAGGTTCAGGAATCAAATGATAAAAATCTTGCAACAATTCGGCAGGGTCCTTAACCTCAAAAGGCATTTTACCCAAGCAATTGGGTATTGCACCAGAAAAATTGTTATGAGAAAGGTCTAGTATGCTTAAATCTGTCAATTGGCATAACTGCTTTGGTATATCTCCAATAAAGTGATTACCTTTCAAAAGGAGAAAATTCAACCTTGTATAACTAAGGTCTTGTATCATATCTTGAATCTTGCTTGATATTTCATTGTAGCTAAGGTCTAGCATCACTAAAGAAGAGTTTTCATTGAACATTCTTTTTGACAATCCACTTAAATGATTGTTGTTCAAATGGATAAATTGCAAGTTAGAATTTGCAAATGATGGAACATGACCAGTCAAATTATTTTGGGAGAGATCTAAATGACTTAGATTTTCAGGTTCTGCCAATTCTATTGGAATGGATCCTTCAAAATGGTTATTGGACATATAAAGCCCCTGCAACCTTGAGAATTTTTCTACATAACTTGGAAGCTTTCCCACCAAATGATTATTGCTTACATCCAATAAAACGACTGATGAGTTAAAAATGTTGCTTGGGAGTCTACCAGTAAATCTATTATGGCTCAATATCAAGGTCTCCAAACCATTAGGGATATTCAAAATAGGTCCCTCAAGCATATTGTTTGAAAGTTTCAAGAATTGGAGTGGGTGTCCATCTGCTAATATGTTCTCAGGTATTTTTCCAGACAATTGGTTCTCGGAAAGATCCAATAAATACAATAAGCTCATTTGGCCTAACTCACTAGGAATTGATCCTTGGATGTTGTTCCCAGACAAGTTTAGATATTGCAAATTTGGATAAATTGAACTGATATTGTTGCTAGGAATTTGGCCATTTACGGTATTGTCCGACACGTCAATTGTTTGTATGTTAGGAAGGGGGCTCATTGGTAGCTGGAAAGTACCAGTGAAAGAACAATTCCTAAATAGAGCATCGGTCATTTTTGTGTTGTTTTCCAACAACCAATGAGGAAAGTCTCCTTCCAACTTCCAACCACTCAAATCTATATAGGTTAAATTGTTTTGGTAAAGAAGAAAATTTGGGAGAGGAAGAGATTTAGTCTCAGTTGTCGAAGACACAATAAGCTTTTGTAACTTAAATTTTGGAATCCATGTTTGCAAACTATGTTGTGAGTCCAATACGACTCTGTTTCCTTCACCATAGATGAACTTGATCTTTGAAAGATTGGCAAATGGAGTGAAAGACACAGGAACTTCAAATTGGTTTCCCGTGAAATCAAAATATTCAAGTGATGTAAGGCTTGCAAGGTTAGAATCAAAATTTCCAATGAAGTGATTTCCAGAAATTTCCAAATTCCGTAGAGATGTCATGTTAACAAAAGATGAGGGAAGTGGTCCCTCAAATTCGTTTCTGGATAGATATAACTCCTCCAACTTCTTTAGCTTAAACCAATCTGAAAAATAAAATTTTGACAAATAAATAAATAAATCCATCTTATTTGTGAAATAATGAAAAAGGGCGATAATAATTGACCAAACTAAGAAAAACTTGTATACAATAAATGTGATGAATAACAAAAGAGTAAAAATCAAATATACATGCAATTACCCGTGGGAGGAAGGGTGCCATTTATATCACATTGTTGAAGAGACAAAACTTTTAAAGATGTCAATTCCCCGATATTTTTTAAAAACTCATTTTCCAGGTTATTGTAGTCCAATATCAAATGTTCTAGGTTACTTAAATCATGAAAATCTGCATAAAAGAGAAAATGATACAAAGCTTAATTAGTGTAAGATAAAGGGCATTAATTTATATAGAGAAATTAGAAACTACCTTGAACAACAATTGTTATTTTGTTTCAGTCATTTTAATTGTTTTGGTTTTTATAATTGTTTCAGCTGTTTTTATAAGTAATAATTATCAATATGCATAATAGAGCATGATGATAAATATCTCATCCCACGTTTTCATCTCCATCCTCACTCTTATCTTCGCCCTGCATCTCTATCAAAGGTAAAAAAATTTATACACCCGATCTCTCGGGTTTATATATATATGTCCCATGTCCATTCTGTTTCACTCAGAGTGACTATTACTTCTAATTTTATCGGAAGTACCCCAAGAAACAAAAATGACTATAACATTAAAATAATAAATTTATGAATATTTTTTTGTCTAATTTAAAATTTAAAATTAATTTTAAATGTCATTATATTGAATAAACCATAAAACATGCAATGATTTACAAGATAAAGTCAACCCATTACAATAAAAAAAAAAATGTCCTCATAAAAAGATTAAATATAATTTTAGAAAACATAGTTAACAACTTAAACTTTAAAAAAACAGAAATAGTAGGAGAAATCAAAGATAGAAAATATATTTAATTATAATCACCACAATTATTTCTTATTTTATTTAAAAATTTATAAAATGATACGAGAAATTGATGTTTAAAATTTAAACGGATTTAACTTCTGTTAAATTTAAATATTCTTGTAATTTTCAAATGTTAAATAATAATAGCATTTAACTATTTTATAATTATAGTCTATAAATTATTAATTTTATAATATATGTGGTTTAATTAATATAATAATAACATATTTTTATATTAAAAAATTTATTTAAATATAATTTCAACAAAACCATAATATTTTTTTATTTTTATGATTATACATGATAGTTGAAATTATTGAATATATTTTTTATAAATAAAGGATATAAAACATCATATAAATGAGTAGTTGTTAAAAAAAACTGTGTAAGAATAAAATAATAAAAGGAAAAGAAATGAAAAAAAATGAGAGAGAGGGAAAAAGTGAGAAGGAGTTGGGCCAGATAGCAGTTATGTTTCTTAGAAAATAGAAGAGCGAGAAATATTTTTTTAAAAAATAAAAAGATAAGTAAAGAGAAAAAAGTTATAGAAAATTGAGCAGTAATTTTTTTCCTTAAATTGTGATGTGTTCTATAAACAAAACCTAATTTTCTTGTTGTATAATACAATAATTGTTTTGATATAGTACATAAATATTTATTATAGTACATAAAAATATACAATGTTATAACAATAACATAATAATTTTTTCTAATAGATATAAAAAAGGAAAAAAGATACAAAGAAAAAAGTTAAAAGAAAGAGAGAGAAAAGTTAGAAAGAAGTAGAAGTTTTAGAGGATTTTTTTTATAAGATGATGATACTTCTTCTAGCCAAACATTGTTTTATTATAAGTAATAAATGAAAAGCATGGTATCTTGGAGCTATATTTATATTGAGTAATTCATTAACTGTAGTATCTAATATATGGATATCATCGGTTATTTAGTCTTAACTTTGATTTTTTTTAATTCCTAATTTTATAAAAAAAAAGTTATTTATTTTAATCGTTTTCATCTTATTCTCATTATCATTATGCATAGAAAAAGATTAAATTAAATAATATTTAGCAAAATCAAGAAATAAAGTAAAAATCTTATGAAATTATTAAGTAAAAGAAATAAGTGTCTAATCTTAATATAATTTTGGGATGATGATAACAAACCTTGATGTCACTGAATACTTTTATCCAACTTGTTATAAGATAAGTCGAGGATCTTCAATGAAGTAAATCTTGATATATCTAAATATACATAATTATAGCAGTTAAATATATTTTTTAACCAAAACAAATCATAAAAATTTCTAATATGAAATGTATTTGACGTACTAAAAATTGATCTTGAAGTCAATTGACAAATTGATAAATCTAAAAACTTGAGGGATGAAAGTCCACTAAGAGCAGAAGTAATATCACTATTATTGAAATTGTTACTGGACAAGTCAAGGATCTCAAGATTCCTTAATGATGAACATAAACCTGCAAGGAATTGAATATATAGTGTTACATTTCAGGTATACATACTTAACCTGAAGCAATCGACTAATTCCTCGATTAAAACAGCACGCCTTAGCTTTATTAATTAATAATGAAATGGACAAATGATCCTACCTTGAATATGAAGATCTGAGTCCAAATCAATATAAGACAGATATAGTTCCTTCAAAGATGTGAATCCCCCGAGGGATGGCAGGATGTCATTTGTCAAAGGGTTAAAACTTATGTCAAGGACCTCCAGATTACGCAACTTTGATGACAGAGTTTCAAAAACTTACATAGTACATGTGTTGTACGTGGAAGAAGCCAACAAATTGAGGGAAAATAGTACCAAAAATTAGAAGAGGCTTCATGATCATAATAATCAGAAATATTATTTTATATTGTCATTTCTTTAAAATAAAAAAGACAAATATAGGTAGCCTCACCGTGAAATGAGGATGCATTGAAGCTATTATCTCTTAAATACAGAGACTTAAGAGATGAGGATGCATTTCAAATCTTTGAAGACAACAAAATCCGAGTAATTTAGAGTTCTATATTCGGGCAAAGAAATATAGAGTTGGGCCACTCTCCCAGTGGAGGAGTTGCACTTGACTCCACCCCATTGACAACAATCTGGACCGTCCGAGGTGTAGTAAGGATTCACAAAGCGGGAATGAAGGCCCAAAAGAGCATCTCTCTCTTCCTTCCAACAGCCTTCACAGCGAATGGCTTCCAATAAAAGGAAAAACAAGAAACAGACGCCAACAGTACTCTTCATTATCCTCATCACAATCATATTCTGTAACACAATTCATTTGGTCTCCTTTAAATAAGAAAACTAACAGCGTAATCACCAAGTCCTTCGTTCCCATTACGTGCTTGAGGCGCTTAATTCATTTTTGTCTCTTGTTATTGCTTTTCTCAATACCATACAAATTAAAATGCAGCACCTTAATTTCCACATCAAGGAAATTGCGTGCAGCGTTTGCATTACGGTCATGACTTGCTTCATAATTTCTTTTCGATCTAAGCCCCAAATTGTACGCTTCATATATCAGCTATCCAATATATTGTATAAAAATAAAATAAATAAGAAAGATAGATAGAAGTAAAATAGAAATACAATAAATAAGATGTATTATTTGGATGGATAAAAATGAGAGAAATGGAATATATATATATATAGCACTTGTTTGAACAAGTGGAAGAATGAGTGGAAAAAATAAACAAATTAAATATAAAAAAACTTTTTCTGCTAATTAAAAAATTAAATTTAACTTATAAATTTTAAACTTTCTGTTGTTCTTCAACAAATTATTTAATATTTATATTTTTACAGAATTATTTAATTTTTAAAATAGAAAAAATCACAACCTACATGTCTTTCTTAGTAATAAATTATGGGATTTTTTTTTGTTTTTGTGTAGACCGACCAAAAATAATATTTTTATCCTATTTATTTTTTTTCTTCTCTATTTACACTCAAATAAATAAAGAAAATATGTTAGAACACCTCTATTTATATGTGATGTCCTCAAAAATCATTTACACATGTCTTCTTAGCATTGGTTTTTGTAGACGATATGTTTATTTACATATTATCTATCTTGTTGACTTTGTACTAGGACAAATGTGTTCTATTAAAGCCTCGAGATGCTATTTAATGTTGTTGCCACACTCTAATGATTTTGGGGCTATATACATGATAGTATAAAGTTTGTTTAAAACAAGTCACTCAATTATTAAAAATGGTTCGTCATTAATGCAAGGTTATGATTGAACTTAAAATAAAGGGGATTAAGGATAAGACTTGATCCTTTAAAGGGTCGAATCGATCATACGTCTAGAATCTTATGAGGAGCCAAGTCAATCAAATAATCCAATAGCATTCACCAAATATTAATATAATCTATGACGTAAATTAAGTTGAGGATCGATTCTTTAAGAGATCGAGTAGGTCAGATAATCTAAATCATTAAAAAACATGATTTCTCTGTTATGAGCATCTTCAATGTTAAACATCATTAAACTAATAGAGTTGTCTAACTCCATTTTTATGAGCTATTATATAGCATCTTTAATAAATTTAACAACTTTTCACTTTTTAATAATGTAACTCTTCATATCTAACTTAAAATAGATCTAAAAAATTATTATAGATATTTATATTTTTTTTATTGGCCAAATAAGAAATTATTTTAATATTAAAAACAAGTTCTTGCATAAGAAGTATATGTGTACATAGTCTCTAGTCATCTAATTAACTCTAATAGTAAAAGTGTATAAAAATTAATTGTTAAGTTTAATAAGTTCTTAATTAAGCAACTTTTATTGACGTGCCCTTATATGCATTAAATATTTATTTATTTTTGTATTTATATCTTCTTATTTTTCTCAAATATTATTTTGTATTTTTATTTATTTCTAAATTAAATGTTAAATTTTATTTTGAAACCTAACACATCATGATATATTAAAAGACAAAAAAAATGTGCATTAATTTTAATTTAAATAATATCTTTCAAGAATAATTTGTTGGGATCCCTCTTTAATTGGAGAGATTCTAGAAAATCCTAGAGCTTTTTAGAAAAGTGTAGAATTTTCTAGAATGTTTTGGAGAACTCTAGAGTAGTGTAGAACTCTCTAAAGGCTTGTGAAAGAATGTGAAAACCTCTTGAAATATTTTGGAGATGTGTGGAATCTTCTGAAACTTTATGAAAGAGTATGAAAGGATATGGAAGGGAGTAGAAGAGTATAGAAACTCCTAGAATGTGTGAAGTATTCTAGAGAATTAATTTTGTGGAGGTGAAGTAGTATAAATAAAGGTAGAAACGTTCATTCCTAACCATCCAAGACAAGAGTGAATCCACTCCTTAGAATGAAAAAGCTAGAAAGTTAGTAAGTCTCTTTGAGAGAGAAGATAAATAGTTTGGAAAATCTTTATCCTAAAGCTTGGGTGAGTCAACGTGGAGTGAGTCAATTTTGTAAACATATCATTGTAATCCTATTATTCTTTTGTATAGTGGAAGAATCTTGATATTGGAGAATTACAATGGTATGTTCTTATTACTACCTTTAATTACTAAGTGTCTAAATTCACAAAGTGGGAAAGTCTGAGTTTTCCCAACATAAATTATGTACTTTAATTTAAACAATACAATTTCTGAGTCCGAGAATGTACGCTTATCCAATATTGTTCGCTATTATTATTTCTTTGTTTTCTTGTATGAACCCGCATGATGCTCAAATAGGGGATCAGTGTTGGACAATAACACCTTCTATATTATGTTAAGTTCTTCTTAAAAATTTCATCAAAAAGTTGTTCTTAATAATTAACATGGATGGAAGATAAACTATTCCATGTCTCCAACATCCTTACTGAAATTCGGAGGGAGATTATGCAGGTAAAAATTATTAGATTTTTTTTCGGTGAAGTAGGTAGATCGTTAGATTCTTCTAAGAAAATATACTAGTTTAAATTTTTAAATTTTTACATATAATAAAAATAATATTTTAAAACAAAATAAATACTTTACTAATATAATATATATTATTATATTTATCATATTATTAATATTAATATTTAAAACTTTTATATTCATTGTGTATAAAAATTATGAAATTAAAAGCGAATAATTTTATTTTTAAATGATAATTATAATCATGATAAAAAATATGATAACTATAATATATTAAAAAATATTATTATATAAATATTAATATATAAATTCTTTTCTATATTTAATAATAAAATATTTTAGTATAACATAAAATTGATTTTTTACTATAATTTTATATATTTTAAAAATTTTTATCATAATGGCATATTTCTAATTACCGCTATATTTTTTTAATTATTTTGTCATTTTATAACTTTTTCAAAAAATATTAAATCGAATTTTAAATAGTAACAACTTTGAAGCTCCGCTTACACATTAATATTATTGAACGAAAAAGACAACATTTTATAGAAATTTTGAAAAAATATGAGATTAAATTAAAACATTTAATAAAACTGTGAACTAACTGAATAAAATAAATAAATAATAAATATAACAAAAAATTTAACTTAAATTAATTAAATTGTTTTAAGTCCGACGTGATAGAAATAAAAGAAAATAACACGAGTTGACTTAGGTCAACTCATACATCAACTTTATGTCAATCCAAAAAACATCCTTTCTAGTAGGGACCACCTCAAGAAAAACTAAATCCAAAATCCATTTAAATTTATCTTCTATTTCAAAGAAATTGCATTCTGACAACTCTTTTATAATTATTTTTACCGTCAATAGTAAAAGAAGAAAAAAATTACATTAAATTATTAATATGATAAAATAATAAGATGAATTATAAGTTTTTTAAACCGTCATTTTAGTTTTCATATTTTAAAAAATATATAATTTTGATTTAATTATCAATTTGTATACTTTGTTTTTTATATTTTAATTATTAATTAATTAAATTATCTTTTGACGATACTTTAAATAAATATGTTAAGTCTAAAGATTAATTAAACTAGCATAACAGAAATAAAAATGAAAAATTAAACAAAGCTGCAAATTTTCATAATGTAAAGACTAAAGTCACAGAAAAAAAAAGTATGGAGAAAAGTTTCATAATGCACAAAGGTTCTGCATTACTAAACTTAGGTGGAGACGTGGTTGACGCGCTTAATTAATTTTGGTCTCTTGTTATTGCTTTTCTCAATACCATACAAATGAAAGCACCTTGACTTCCACATCAAGGAAATTGCGTGCAGCGTTCCCATTACGGTCATGACTTGCTTCATAATTTCTTTTCGATCTAAGCCCCAAATTGTGCGCTTCATATATCAGCTATCCAATATATTGTTAATTTCTTCAGTGTTTTTATTTGTTTGCATTCAAAGTGAAACACAGAAAAAGAAATAAAATAAAAACAAATAAGAAAGATACATAGAAGTAAAATAGAAATACAATATATAAGATCTATTATTTGGATGGATAAAAATGAGAGAAATGGAAAATGTTTTTTTTTCACTTGTTTGAACAAGTGGAAAAAAATAAATAAGTAAAATAAAAAACATTTTATGCTGATTAAAAAATTAAATTTAACTTAAAAATTTTAAACGTTTTACTACATCATCAGTTGCTCTTCACAAAATATTATTTAATTTCTATTTTACAGAATTATTTAATTTTAAAATAGAAAAAAAGAATTAGAATACACAACGTACATCTCTTCCTTAATGACAAATTATGGAGAGAAAAAAATTATTTTTGTGTGTGGAACCGACGAAAATGTTTTCTTTATTCATCATTTCTTTATAAGCTTTGACACTTTAATATTTTTATCCCACGTCAATTCTTTATTTCTTTTCTTCTTTATTTACACTTAAATAAATAAAGGATGGTTAATATGTTAGAGCATCTCAATTTGTATGTGACATCCTCAAAAGTCCTTTACACATGTCTTCTTAGCATTGGTTTTTTACACCGCATGTTTGTTTATACATGATCATGTCGGCTTTGTACTAGAGTCAATGTGTTGTGTCAAAAGACGTGATATGCTATTTGACATTGTTGTCACACTCCAATGATTTTGGAAGGTATATACATCTCTAATAATGTAACTCCAATGTCGGTTTTTACTTTTCAATAATGTAACTCTTCAAATCTAACTTAAAATAGATCTCGCAAATTATTACAAATATTTATATTTTTTAATTGGTCTAGTAAGAAATTATTTTAATATTAAAAACAGGTTCTTGTAGAAAAAGTATATGTGTTCTATATTCATGTAATTATCTCTAATAGTAAAAGTGTATAAGAATTAATTATTAAGTTTTAAATGTTCTTAAGAAACTTTCATTGGGGTGCCCTTATATGCATTAAATATCTATCTATTTTTGTATCTATATCTTCTTATTTTTCTTAAATATTTTTTATTTTTAATTAGTTCTAAATTAAACGTTAAATTTTATTTTAAAACCTAACACATCATATTATGTTAATGTGCATTAATTTTAATTTAAATAATATCTTTTATTTTAAAATAGAAAAAAATAATACACAACCTACATGTCTTTCATAGTGACAAATTATGGGAATTTTTTTTTTTTGTGTGTGGAACCGACAATATATTTTCTTCATTCTTATTTTTCTTATCAAAATAAGCTTTGAAACTTAGATATTTTTATTTAACGTGAATTCTTTATTTCTTTTCTTCTCTATTTAAACTCAAATAAATAAAAGGTGATGTTCATATTTTAGAGGGTGTTAGAGAGAACAAAATGCTCCCTTAACTAGCCTAGTTTCCATTAGTGTCTCTTCATTCCAACTCTATCCAACCATGAACTTGAGGAAAGTCATGAAACTCACCTCTATTTATATGTGATGTTCTCAAGAGTTCTTTACAGATGTCTTCTTAGCATTGATTTTTTGTAGATTATGTATTTGTTTACACGTGATTTTGTTAGCTCTGTACTAGGACGAATGCGTTGTGTAAAAGACGGGGTGTGTTGCTTGACGTTGTTGCCATTCCTCAACAATTTTGGGGGTATATACTTGATAGTATAAAGCCCGTTTAGAGAGAGTCACTTAACTATTAGAGTCGGTCAGTCATCAATGCAGACTGATGACCGACACTTAGAATATAGGAGATTAAGGGTAAGACCTGATCCTTCAACGGGTTAAGTCGATTAGACATCTACAATTTTTTGAGGGGCTTAAATGCTTAAGTTGATTATGTGTAAGTTAGTCCTCTAAGGCGTTGAGTTAGTCAAACAATCCACTAATACCCACCAAACATTAATATATTGTGTGGTTTAAATACTTGAGTGGAGAATCGATCCTTTGAGGGAGGGATCAAATTGTTGGATAGCTTAAGTAATTAAGAGACATGATTCCTTTGTTATGAGCATCTACAATATTGATCATCATTAGATCAAAAGAGTGGCTTAACTTTGTTTTTATGAGTTCTATATAACATCTTTAATAAATTTAATGACTTTTCACTTCAATAATGTAACTCTTTAAATCTACCTTAAAATAAGTTTCACAAGTTATTACACATTTATATTTTTTAATTTGCCAAGTAAGAAAGTATTTTAATATTAAAAACAGGTTCATGTAGAAGAAGAAGTATATGTGTTTTTAGTCTCTACTCATCTAATTAACTCTAATAGTGAAAGTGTATAACAATTAATTTTTAAGTTAAAAACTTTCTTAAGCAACTTTCATTGTTGTGCTCTTATATGCGTTAAATATCTATTTACTTTTGGGTTTATATCTTTTTATTTTTATCAAATATTATTTTTTATTTTAATCAAATTCTAAATTGAAATTGAAATTGAAATTTTATTTTAAAACCAAACACATCAAATTATATTGAAAGACAAAAAACTGTGCATTAATTTTAAGAGAAAAAAATATTATACACTAATAGTGTAAAAAAAAAATTATACCATCCAAGGTTATCAAACTCGAGAATTTACGCAGACTCGTGAAAGTTCTATAGACTCAACTCTTAGACTCGTAAGAATCTTCTTCATATAAAAATAATAATAAAATATTTGTAAAAAAACATACTAATTAAACATTTCAACAATATAATAAAGCAAAACAGTAAATCATAAAGTTCTGAATATTTAAACCAAGTCTAGTAATAATACATCACTAGTAGACAATAACTTGTAAAGGTTATACTAGTGATAGATCATTCTTATCGAGGGTTTGATGTTATTAGAGAACAAGAGGTTTGATATTATTAAAGGTGAGAATTTTGTATTTGAAAATAACATGTTCAATGAAGATATGTTGAATGCTAAACACACATAAAACAATAAAAAATTATTTATATTTTGGTCTAATTTTTTTTAACTTACTAACTCGTTGACTCGGTGGTAAACTCGAGAGTCTACCGAGTTTACTTAGAGTTTATAGATTTTACTCTACTAAAAAAAGAGTTTGCTCAAGAGTCAACTCGCAGAGGACAAGTGGACTCGTAAGCTCGTAAAAGTTAGCGAGTTAACTTGAGAGTTGGATAACCATGATATCATCATCTACTCATAATCATATCATGTATGATAAATTTGTTTATTTTTGAAATAACTATCTTAAACTAATTTAAACGATAATTTGTGTGTATAAACATCAAAATTTAATTTTAATTTAAATAATATCTTTCATGAATAAATTATGCGCTTTAATTTAAACAATATAATTTATGAGTCCCAAATTGCACGCTTATCCATAATTGTTCGCTATTATTATTTTTTTGCTTTCTAGTATGTAAATCAGTCACTTGCAACATGATCGTCAAATAGTGGAGCCGTGGAACAGTGTTGGACAATAACACCTTCTATTTTGTTAAGTGGTTCTTAAAAATTTCATCTAAAAGTTGTTCTTAAAAGTCAACATGGATTGAAGAAAAACTATTCCATGTTTGATATCTCCAACATCCTTACTAAAATCCAGAGGGAAATTATGCAGATAAAAATCCTTATATTCTTCTAAGAAAATATATTTGTTTTTATTTTTAATTTTAACATATGATAAAAATAATATATTAGAATAAAATAAATACTTTATTAATATATATATATATATATCATATTTATTGCACTATTAATATTAGTATTTAAATTTTTATATTCATTATATGTAAAATTATGAAATTAAAAATGATTATTATTATTTTTTAATAATAATTGTTTTGATAATCACAAAGTTTCTCACATGCTAGGAGTTAAGGCTACATATCATTTATAAATATTCTCTCCTCTCAGCCCACTAACTCACCAAGACGTCTTTTATTAAGAACAAAATTATGACAGTTTATCGAATATTTTAATGGACAATATCTTAAATACAGAAATCCTAACGATGCATGTGGATTTGAGGTCGAAACATTGATATTAGAAGGAGGGTCTAGACCACTCTTATCCTTTAATCTCCATTGGGGGATTTGTTTTGGTAATCACTAAGTCATATATCACTTAGGAGTTGATGTCACAAATTGTTTATCAATATCATATTCTCTCAACTCATCAAGATATTTTTTTACTAAGGACGAAATCATGACAAATGACCGCGACCAAGTACCCAAGTAGACAATACATTTGATTTGAGATCAAGACAATAACTATAATATATTAAAAATATTAGTATATAAATATTAATATATAAATTGTTTTTTTCTATATTTAATAATAAAATATTTTAGTATAATATAAAATTGAATATTTTTACTATATTTTTAATTTTTTATCACAATGGTTGATTTATAATCACCATTATATTTTTTAATTCTTTTATCATTTCATAACCTTTTAAAAATGATTAAATTCAATTTTAAATGGTAGCAATTTTGAAGCTTAGCTTACACATTAACATTGTTTGATGAAAAAGACAACATTTTACAGTAATTTTGAAAAAATACAAGAGTAAATTGAAACATTTAATAAAAGTGTCAACTAATTGAATAAAATAAATAACCAAAAAGACAAAAAAAAATAATTTAACTTATAGAACATCTTTAACAATAGATCTTGAGTAAGAATTTTGATCTTAACCACAAATCTTTAACAACAGATCTTGAGTAAGGTCTTCAATAGATCTTCCATTAAAGAGAGAGCCAAATGATAACGGTTAAATATGAGTTATTTTTTATAATAAAAATATATTAGAAATATGAGTTATTTTTTATAATGAAGATTTTTTACATTAGATCTAAGTCCACTCTAACAACCATAAAAAAGAAGTCAAGCTAAGGAGAAAAGACACATCGAGTCTCAGAACACTCTAGTACACACCTTGAGAACTCCCCCTTAGGGAATTCTTTCTTCCCTCTCATCATTTTCTATTCCGTTTTTCCATCCTTCTCTTCCATCAGTTCCTATACCCTTTTTTTAGTGTAAGACTCATTATGACTATGAGAGGTTAAACCCTTAGTTAGGGCTTGACACACCTAAAAAACCAAAAGATATATTGTATACTTCATATTTATCAATGCAAACAAGTGTTTTCTTTCCTATTATCATTTCTTACTTTTAATTTCATGTATCATTCATTCTTGTATCATCTTTGGGGGTTAGGTGTTTGACAGAGGGTAATCCTTAATAGAAATAAAAGAAAAGTCTTGCTTGCATTTGTTTTAGGAATTAGTCGCTCGATAGAGGATAATCTCTAATAAAACTAAAAGGAATGAATATCTTAATAAAATCATTGCTAGACATAGAGTGATTGCATCATGCCCATGCCTCAAAGCAAACATCTAAAATTAGAACTTTATGCATTTTATCTATTAAATCTTTGCAAAGACATTTAGGAGATAAATAAGTAAAATATGTTTGTTATTGTGAGACATCGGGGGAAAGTATTCTAATAGATGCAAGTAGGAAAAATTCACCTAATTGATAAAGAAAAATCTTAATCAATATATCTTAGACAAATGAGGCATGTTAGGTTCTAACATTCTCATCTCATTGAATTTCCTATTATTTCCTTTTGTTCTCTATTAATATTTATTATCATGTCCTTTTAAATTCATCTTTTATATCTCATCTTATCTTTTCCACTTATAAATTGGAAATTATCAAAAGCAAGTACAAAATAAAGTCCATGTGAAAAATCAACATTTGAGTTGAGAGAAAAAAAATTTAAAAACATTAAAAAAATTAAATATAATGAAAGTTGAAAAAGTAGTGGAATTTATTGTGGGGCCTAAAAAAGTGACTTAAGATCTCAAAATGAGATCTATTATTAGAACAAAAATGGAAAAAATCTTGAATCACATGTGACATTATAGGACTTATCAAAAAATGTCTCAAAATCTCACGTTAAGATTCACCACATTAATTGAACTTTTTAATCCCCACATCATAGAAATAAAAGGAAACAAGGGGTGTGTGTCAACCCATAGACCAACTTCATGTCAACCCAAAGATGGTCATTTCTAGCCGTGATAACCATGATAACCATGAAGAAAAATTAAACACAAAATCCATTTAGACTTATCTTTTATTTCAAAGAAATTACATTCTTACAACTCTTTCTATAATTATTTTTACCATTGATAGTAAAAATAAAAGAAAAAAATTACATCAAATTATTAATTTGATAAAACAATAAGCTAAATTATAATTTTAGTCTTCTTATAATTTTTAAACATTCATTTTAGTTTTCATATTTAAAAAAAATATGCAATTATGATTCAATTCTCAATTTATATATTTTATTTTTTATATTTTAATTATTCATAAATTAAACTATATCTTGAAGATACTTTAAATAAATATTAAATTTATAATTTAATTAGATCAGGATATGCAGAAATAAAAGATAGCAAAATTAAAGATTAATTAAACAAAATTGTAAGTTTTCTTGATGTCTAAGGTCACAGAAAAAAAAATAAGGAGAAAAGTTTCATAATGCAAAGGTCACTAAACTTAGATGGAGACAGCAGGCCATTGGATACCCAGGCAGGAGTGAAAGAGGTGAATGAGAATAACCTTATATATGTGAATTGTGAAACTAAAGGAATTTGGCTCTTGTCCATGAAAGTTAAGACCTCTCGATGTGGTGTTAAGTGAAAATCCTTTTGATAATGATATGTGCACTGTGGAAAATAATTATATTTAGGTGGCAGCAGATTAAGAGGAGAAGGAAGAGACTTTGAGTCCTTTAGTTGAGCACCAATACACCAAAGACTGAGGTATGTACGTATTAGTGCAAGGTTGTGTATAAGAAGCCAAGAAATTTCATAAAAATATATAGTACGTACCAAAAATTTAAAAACAAAATCTTACATTGTCTCAAATCATAAACATCATCAATATCGTCATAATAATAATCAGAAATACTATTATCATTAATTATTTCAACCTCACCGTAGAATGTAGTTGCATCGATCAGGTTAAGTCTTAAATGCTGGCAGCATTATGCAGATGATTGTAACTCAAGTAGAACTTCCAGATTTTCCAAGCCTGCAAAGTATGCAAATTAAAGCGGAATTAATGATTATGACATATACAACAGATCTCATGCTCACCAAGTAAATGTAGTTATGATAAGGTTGGTTTGTTGGTTGATCAAAATTGGAAAAGAAGAAAAGAAAAGGTTGTGTTCCAATTTTTCCCATTCTAATAAAACTAGCAACTAACATTTGGTGATGAAAAAAAAAAAAAGGATTACCAAGTAAACAATAATCAATACATGGAATTTGTGCGAGAATAACCTTCATTGTATGCGCAACCAGCTGTCCCAGTTGAGACTCTTCAAATCTTTGAAGGCAAAAAAATCTGAGTAATTTATTAGCTAGATACCCATCAAGCAACAAGTGATAAAGATTGAATCTGGCCACTCTCCCTGTGGAGGAGTTGCACTTGATTCGTTCCCATTGACAAAAATCTGTGTCAGAATCAAAACGGCCGGGGATTTAAACCCAAAAGAGCATCTCTCTCTTCCTTCTAACACCCTTCACAGTGCATCACTTCTATTAAAACAAAAATCATTAAAATCACTCGTAGGCTCTTCGTTTTCAACTTCATGATAATAATATCAACGGTCAACCATTGGATGTCAAGTTCACATTTGTACATTCCAAGTTGGATATCAATAAATTTATTTTAATTATAACTTTAAAAAAAAAAGATTTAAGTCTTATAAATAGGAACAGATAAAATAATAAATTTATAAAATTATAATAAAACCAAGTAGGCATTATCATTGGAAATTAACAACATATTTGCACCATATGTAGAGTCTTACACATAGAATCAAATATGCTAAAATATATTTTTTATTTTAGTAAAGTACTCATAAATCATTTTTAGTTTATGTAAAAAAAATTATCTCCAACCACTCTCAATCTCCATGGTCACTGCCTCTCTTCCTTCTCCCCCTCATTGAACCATGCCTTCATCTCCATGGCCTTCATCCTCCTTGAAGCCCTTTGCTCCTATAAATAGGTAATTCTGGCGCAAAAATCAAAATGTTATGAAAATGAAAACATGACAATAATGGAAAATGACGTTGGAGGGAGCTTGAGCTTCGTGGCCAGTATCATATAACATAGTCTAAGAGATTTACAACTTTCATTCTCTGATAAGCATTCTTTCCATTTTCCACATAATAAAGGAAATTTCAATTGCATGGTTTCCTTTTTTGGTGTGGTGTGTGACTCAAAATCACAAATGACACAAGTGGAAAGGTGTTAAGTGGTGTTGTCATAACTGTTTTCAATTATTATAACTGAATTAGTTTTGGCACCAAAGTATAGCCTTTGTTCCTAGGACTAGTTTTTAGAGTGTATATATACTCTTGATCTTGTAATGCAGAAAAAGAGTTTTTTTAGACTGCAAAACAGAGGAGTTGCAGAAAATTCAGAGAGTTCAAAAGGAGGTAGTGAGCTAGGTGATTGAGAGAGGTTTTGAAAGGAGAAACCAAGAGAGATCAAAGCTAGTTGTTGCTTGTATTGAACTTGTAATTTCATGATCAATGTGATGATGATGAGCTGCTCTTTCCCGTGGATGTAGGCACATTGTCGAACCACGTAAATCTTTGGGTTCTTGCTCTGCTGTGCGTGTTTGCTGTGTTTTCTTTTTTTTTTTTATCTTGTGCAGGTTCTAAGAGAAACAGAACTTATACAACCACCAACAAGTGGCGCCATCTGTGGGGAATCAAGATCAAGAAAAATAGGAACAACAAAGTACAATATTGAGAAGTTTTCAGGGGAAAATGACTTCGGGTTATGGAGAATCAAGATGGAAGCAATCTTGATTCAACATGGCTGTGTAGAAGCTCTTAAAGGAGAAAAAAGGATGTCTGAATCTCTAAGCTCAAAGGAGAAATCAGAGATGATTGATAGAGCCAGAAGTGCAATCATTCTATGCCTTGGAGATAAAGCTTTAAGAGAAGTTGCAAGAGAAAAGACAGCAGCCTCAATGTGGTTGAAACTGGAGTCATTGTATATGACAAAGTCCCTTGCAAATCGGCTATGCTTGAAGCAACAACTGTACGCCTTCAAGATGACAGAGTCAAGAACAACCACTTAACAATTGGCTTATTTCAACAAGATTCTTGATGATTTGGAAAATATTGAAGTAAAGCTTAAAGAGGAGGATAAAGCTTTTTTGCTTCTGAATTCCTTACCAAAAACCTTTGAACATTTCAAGGATGCAGTTCTTTATGGCAAAGATCAAGACATTACCCTAGAAGAAGTCCAGACCTCAATAAGGACCAAGGAGATGCAAAAACAGCAAGACTCCAAATATGAGGATAATGGTGAAAGCCTGAACATTTCAAGGGTAAGGAGTGAAAAGAAGGGAACAAGAGGAAAGAAGTCCAGATCAAGGTCAAGGGATTCAAAGAATGGTTAGAAAACAAAGTTCAAATGCTTTAATTGTCACAAAACTGGTCATTTCAAGAAAGACTGCCCGGACAAGATCAAGAAAGGATCTTTGGACTCTGCTGACATAGTTGAAGCCTCTGAAGGTTATGAGAGTGCAGGTGTTTTAGTAGCTTCTAATACCAAAACACAAACAGAATGAATTATGGATTCTGGATGCTCATATCACAGCAGCCCGAGAAAGGACTATTTTGAGACCCTAGAACTAAAACCAGCAAGAGTTGTACTGCTAGGAGACAACTACCCCTGCAAGGTACAAGGCATTGGAACTGTGAGACTAAAGATGTTTGATAACAGAGAGTATCTACTGAAAAATGTAAGGTACATTCCAGAACTCAAAAGAAATCTTATTTCCATAAACATGTTTCATGATCTAGGATATTCAACTAGAATTTTAAATGGTGTTCTTAAGATTTCAAATGGATCTTTAATCATAGCTAAGGGTAACAAGAATAAAAGTAATGGCTTGTTTATTCTTGAAGGTTCCACGATTGTTGGACATGCATCGGTAGCTAGTAATACATTGATTGATAAAACTAAACTTTGGCATTTGAGATTAGGTCATGTTAGTGAAAGAGGATTGCATGAACTTGAGAAACAAAATCTGTTAGGTGGTGATAAACTAGATAAACTTGAATTTTGTGATCATTGTGTGCTTGGTAAATCACATAGAATAAGCTTTGGCACGGGTATTCATGTTTCATCTAGGCCTTTTGAGTATGTGCATTCAGATTTATGAGGACCATCTAGAGTGAAAACTCATGGTTGAAGCTCATACTTTCTCACCATCATAGATGATTTCTCAAGAAGAGTATGGTTGTATGTTTTGAAAAATAAGTTAGAAGCTTTTCAAAAATTCAGAGAATGACATACTCTTGTTGGAAATCAACTTGGTACAAAATTAAAAGTTTTAAGGACTGACAATGGCCTGCAGTTCGTTTCAGAGCAGTTCAATGAGTTTTGCAGGAAAATAGGCATCAAAAGGCACAAAATAGTCCCTCACACACCACAACAGAATGGTTTGGCAGAAAGAATGAATAAGACCATTTTGGAAAGAGTGAGGTGCATAACTTCTAAGTGCAGGACTGCCAAAGACCTTTTGGGGAGAAGCTGCAAACACAACAGCATATTTGATTAATAGATGTCCATCATCAGCCTTAGGTTTCAAGACACTAATGGAAGCTTGGAGTGGTGAACCACCTGATTATTCAGGATTAAAGGTGTTTGGATCACTGGCTTTTGCTCATGTTAAACAAGGAAAGCTGGATGCAAGGGGTATAAAGTGTGTGTTCATTGGCTATCCTGAAGGAGTTAAGGGGTACAAGCTATGGAAATTGGAACCTGGTGAGACAAGATGCATCATCAGCAGGGATATAACCTTTGATGAGAACAGAATGACAATGCTAAGTAAGGAACAGAAGGATAACAGATCAAGTTGTGAGAGTACCAATTTTGAGGTGGAGCATTCTGAGATTTTAGATCATGACAGTGGAAATACTATTGATCACACTGATCAAGGAGAAGCTGGAGATAATGAAGAGCTGGCTACTCAACATGACTTGTCCAATTATCAATTGACTAGAGATAGAGAAAAAAGGGTGATAAAGCCTCCAAAGAGGTATGGTCATGCTGATATTATCTGCTATGCCTTGAGTGTTGCTGAGGAGATTCAAAATACAAAACCAAAGACCTGGAGGGAAGCAATTAAAAGTGAAGACAATCAGCTGTGGCTTCAGGCAATGAGTGAGGAAATGGAATCCTTGAGAAAGAACAAGACCTGGATACTTGTGGATCAACCCAAGAAGCAGAGGGCTGTATTATTGTAGTTGTAGTTGTAGTATGACTAACCACAATGAGTGTACAAGCTGCACAATGTTTTTCATCAGAAAAATTAAGCCTTTCTTACTACCAGTATGCTCATACTGAAGGAAATCTATCACTATTGTGAACTTTCCTATATTGTTATGTAATTTTTACATGAATTTAAAAATATATTTTAATTCATATAATAATTAATAAATAATGTTATTGAGCATGCTGAGCACATGTATATAAATGATCTTCAAATGAACATCTTAGACAGCATAATATGCCTACAACGCAGAAAAGTCATTAACAAATACCTTGGACAGACCAGTTAACCATGCATCCCTAACTTTAGGAATGATTAGAATATGGGTAGGAGCTTGTGGATCTATGTCCCTAAAGGCAAGGACCTGTCAAACAGAAAATAAAAGATGAAAGGTTATAATACTTCTTTAAATAATATTTTAGCTAGTTTCAAAGTCTCGTTTTACTTATTTAAACGAATGTTGTCAAGGCATTAAACAAAACAAGAATATAAGAGCAGTAGAAAACTAACATAGGAGATTACTGAGAGTTTGGAATATCCATATACATACAATAATAAGCAAAAAAATTTAGAAATTGGCTATATGCCAAACAATCCATCAGACCCCTCTTAAGGGAATGGGTGAAAGTCCCCCAAAACCCTATCATGATTCCACAAAGTGGAATTCATGTGGAGGGTTTCAGAGACCCGCCAATACTGGAATGTTTGAGTGTCCAGATTTCTTTGCAGTGGACATAAGTGGCTCAAAGAGTAGGGTTGAGCGGAAAATTTAAAACACAACGCATACCTTCAAAAGAGGGGCAAGCTATGAAAAAATGCACAAAGGGATCATTTCATCACAACATGCTAGAGTCAACATGAACCCACATTGCCTGCCACAACCAATACCAAGTAATCAAGAGAGAGAGCACAACACACAATGGTAGCATGAAAAAATGCACAAAGGGATCATTTCATCACAACATCCTAGAGTGGACATGAACCCACATTGCCTGCCACACCCAATACCAAGTAATCAATCTCACAGCCATTCTCCATTATAACTTGTAAGCCTTTCAACCACCATAAAATATGTGTACTTGTTCGCCTCACATTTAGTTTGTCACATCCTTGATTAAATATACAAATTATTGTAAATTTTAAACTATTAAAATGAAAAAAAAAATCGCTCTCTATATATAATTCAATATTTTAATCTTTTTGAGATTTGACGTTTAAAATCGTTTAACGTTTTTAGGATTAGATCTTTTAAAACCACTACAGAATTGAAATCATATTAATTAACCTGTTTGAAAATTTCAAGTTGAATCTATTTAATAAGAAGTTTAATATTTGTTAATGTGATCTCCCGGGAAAGGTTATCACATATCCCAAATAGCATATTTATGTAGATTACGTGAAAGGATTTCAAGTCGATGGACAAGAGGAAAAGCTCTACTTCTTGCTAAAGAAGGTCTTTCTAGTGTGATATAAAAACATTGATGAACATGTCCAATGCCCTATAATTCATATTACTTTCATACGACATATATGTGACCTTTATTATATTGTATCAAACTTAGAGCAAACAAACATGAAACTCATTCTAGATATACAACTTAATATATTACACATTTCAAATTTTAAAAACCTTGCTACAATTATCCATGATAAAGTAGTAGCAATTCATGCTTGCCAATTCCATGTAGTAAAACCATGCCCGTCTCCAATAAGGATTGATGTATAAAGCTGCTGCAGTTACCAACAATGCTGATGTGTATGACACGACAAAGCTCACAAAAAAAAAATACATATCCACCAAAGTATCATAGTGTCCATCAGTGTCAGAGTCATTTGGGATAACAGTAGGTGGAGGGTTGCAACTCTTTGGCAGTGGAAGTCCACAAAGGAACGGGTTACCCTCATAGCTGCTTTCATCAAATGTGGAAAATTGTCCTTTAAATTCAGGTGTTGGACCTGATAAGTTATTGTGTGCCACACTAAATACTGCAAGTGAGGTTAACGTGGTCAGTTGAGGAGGAATTTGACCGTTCAACATGTTAAAAGAAAGATCCAAACTCTCTGTTTGTACCAAATGGGAGAACGTAGCTGGAATTTTCCCTGTTAAATCATTGTGGGATAAGTTCAATGTATGAATTTTTGTCAAGTTTCCAAGCTCAGATGGGATATTTCCTTTCAGTTTGTTGTGGGATAAGTCAATTCCTGACATATAAGCAAGGATGCTCCCCATGTAAGTGTATGTTCTTTTCTTTGAAGTGAAATTGGCTTTCTCTTGAACATATGGTAATAATTGAAATCTGCTATATTTATTACGGACCAGGTAACGTCCCATTGGCCAACCATGAAGATATCGCCACAATCTGGGAGAGTCCTCAACCTCAAAAGGCATTTTACCCAAACAATTGGGTATTGCACCAGAAAAATTGTTATGAGAAAGGTCTAGTATGCTTAAATCTGCCAATTGGCATAACTGCTTTGGTATATCTCCAATAAAGTGATTACCTTTCAAAAAGAGAAAATTCAACCTTGTATAACTAAGGTTCTGTATCAAACCTTGAATGTTGTTGGATATTTCATTGTAGCTAAGGTCTAACATCACTAAAGAAGAGTTTTCATTCAACATTCTTTTTGACAATCCACTTAAATGATTGTTGCTCAAATGCATAAATTCCACGGGAGAATTTGCAAATGATGGAACATGACCAGTCAAATTATTTTGGCTGAGATCTAAATAAGTTAGATGTTCAAGTTCTCCCAACTCTAATGGAATGGATCCTTCAAAATGGTTATTGGACAAATAAAGTTCTTCCAGCCCAGACAAGTTTTTTATTAGACCTGGAATCTTTCCCACCAAATGATTATTGCTTACATCCAATGAAATGATGGATGCATGAAAAATGCTGTTTGGGAGTCTACCAATAAAGCCATTATCGTTCAACAACAAGGTCTTCAAACCATTAGGGATTGTCAAAATAGGTCCCTCAAACATATTGTTTGAAAGTATCAAGAATTGGAGTGGGTGCCCATCTCCAAATATGCTCTCAGGTATTTTTCCTGACAATTGGTTCCCAGAAAGATCTAATGAATACAGTAAGCTCATTTGGCCTAACTCACTAGGGATTGATCCTTGGATGTTGTTTCTAGACAAGTGTAGATATTGCAAATTTGGATAAACTGAACTGATATTGTTGCTAGGAATTTGGCCATTTATGGTATTGTCAGACACATCAATTGCTTGTATGTTAGGAAGAGGACTCATTGGTAGCTGAAAAGTACCGGTGAAAGAGCAATTCCTAAACAAAGCTTCGGTCATTTTTGTGTTGTTTTCCAACAACCAAAGAGGAAATTCTCCTTCCAACTTCCAATCACTCAAATCTATATTGGTTAAACTGTTTTGGTAAAGAAGAAAGTTTGGGAGAGGAAGAGATTTAGTCTCAGTTGTCGAAGACACAAAAAGCTCTTGTAATTGAAATTTTGGAATCCATGTTTGCAAACTATGATGCGAGTCCAATAAGAATTTGTTTCCATGGCCATAGATGAACTTGATCTTTGAAAGATTGGCAAATGGAGTGAAAGACACAGGAATTTCAAATTGGTTTCCTATGAAACCAAAATATTCAAGTGATGTAAGGCTTGCAAGGTTAGAATCAAAATTTCCTATAAAGTGATTATAAGAAATTTCCAACTTCCGAAGAGATGTCATGTTAACAAAAGATGAGGGAAGTGGTCCCTCAAATTCGTTTTCGGATAGATCTAACTCCTCCAACTTCTTTAGCTTAAACCAATCTGAAAAATGAAATTTTGACAAATAAATAAATAAATCCATCTTATTTGTGAAATAATGAAAAAGGGCGATAATAATTGACCAAACTAAGAAAAACTTGTATACAATAAATGTGATGAATAACAAAAGAGTAAAAATCAAATATACATGCAATTACCCGTGGGAGGAAGGGTGCCATTTATATCACATTGTTGAAGAGACAAAACTTTTAAAGATGTCAATTCCCCGATATTTTTTAAAAACTCATTTTGCAGGTAATAATTGTTGTCCAATATCAAATGTTCTAGGTTACTTAAACCATGAAAATCTGCAGAAAAGAGAAAATGATACAAAGCTTAATTAGTTTAAGATAAAGGGCATTAATTTATATAGAGAAATTAGAAACTACCTTGAACAACAATTGTTATTTTGTTTCAGTCATTTTAATTGTTTTGGTTTTTATAATTGTTTCAGCTGTTTTTATAAGTAATAATTATCAATATGCATAATAGAGCATGATGATAAATATCTCATCCTACGTTTTCATCTCCATCCTCACTCTTATCTTCGCCCTGCATCTCTATCAAAAGGTAAAAAAATTTATGCACCCGATCTCTCGGGGTTATATATATATATGTCCCTTGTCCATTTTTTTTCACTAAGAGTGACTATTACTTCTAATTTTATCAGAAGTACCCCAAAAAACAAAAATGACTATTACATTAAAATAATAAATTTATGGATATTTTTTGTCTATTTTAAAATTTAAAATTAATTTTAAATGTCATTATATTGAATAAACCATAAAACATGCAATGATTTACAAGATAAAGTCAACCCATTACAATAAAAAAATGTCCTCATAAAAAGATTAAATATAATTTTAGAAAACATAGTTAACAACTTAAACTTTAAAAAACAGAAATAGTAGGAGAAATCAAAGATAGAAAATATATTTAATTATAATCACCACAATTATTTCTTATTTTATTTAAAAATTTATAAAATGATACGAGAAATTGATGTTTAAAATTTAAACGGATTTAACTTCTGTTAAATTTAAAGTTTCTTGTAATTTTCAAATGTTAAATAATAATAGCATTTAAATATATTATAATTATAGTCTATAAATTATTAATTTTATAATATATGTGGTTTAATTAATATAATAATAACATATTTTTATATTAAAAAATTTATTTAAATATAATTTCAACAAAACCATAATATTTTTTATTTTTATGATTATACATGATAGTTGAAATTATTGAATATATTTTTATAAATAAAGGATATAAAATATATATAAATGAGTAGTTATTAAAAAAATGTGTAAGAATAAAATAATAAAAGGAAAAGAAATGAAAAAAAAATGAGAGAGGGAAAAAGTGAGAAGGAGTTGGGCCAGATAGCAGTTATGTTTCTTAGAAAATAGAAGAGCGAGAAATATTTTTTAAAAAATAAAAGATAAGTAAAGAGAAAAAAAGTTAGAAAAAATTGAGCAGTAATTTTTTTTCCTTAAATTGTGATGTGTGTTCTATAAACAAAACCTAATTTTCTTGTTGTATAATACAATAATTGTTTTGATATAGTACATAAATATTTATTACAGTACATAAAAATATACAATGTTATAACAATAACATATAATAATTTTTTCTAATAAAATGATAAAGATTTTATATATATATATATATATATATATATATATCTATATATATATATATATATTAAAGGAAAAAAGATACAAAGAAAAAAGTTAAAAGAAAGAGAGAGAAAAGTTAGAAAGAAGTAGAAGTTTTAGAGGATTTTTTTTTATAAGATGATGATACTTCTTCTAGCCAAACATTGTTTTATTATAAGTAATAAATGAAAAGCATGGTATCTTGGAGCTATATTTATATTGAGTAATTCATTAACTGTAGTATCTAATATATGGATATCATCGGTTATTTAGTCTTAACTTTGATTTTTTTTAATTCCTAATTTTATAAAAAAAAAAAGTTATTTATTTTAATCGTTTTCATCTTATTCTCATTATCATTATGCATAGAAAAAGATTAAATTAAATAATATTTAGCAAAATCAAGAAATAAAGTAAAAAACTTATGTAATTATTAAGTAAAAGAAATAAGTGTCTAATCTTAATATAATTTTGGAATGATGATAACAAACCTTGATGCCACTGAATACTCTCATCCAACCAGTTATGAGATAAGTCGAGGATCTTCAATGAAGTAAATCTTGATATATCTAAATATACATAATTATAGCAGTTAAATATATTTTTCAACCGAAATAAATCATGAAAATTTCTAATATAAAATGTATTTGACGTACTAAAAATTGATCTTGAAGTCAATTGACAATTTGATAAATCTAAAGATTTGAGGGATGAAAGTCCACTAAGAACAGAAATAATATCACTATTATTGAAATTGTTATCGGACAAGTCAAGGATCTCAAGATTCCTTAATGATGAACATAAACCTGCAAGGAATTGAATCAAGAAATAAAGTAAAAATCTTATGAAATTATTAAGTAAAAGAAATAAGTATACATAATTATAGCAGTTAAATATATTTTTCAACCGAAACAAATCATGAAAATTTCTAATATAAAATATATTTGACTTACTAAAAATTGATCTTGAAATCAATTGACAATTTGATAAATCTAAAGACTTGAGAGATGAAAGTCCACTATGGACAGAAGTAATATCAGTATTATTGAAATTGTTCCTGGATAAGTCAAGGATCTCAAGATTCCTCAATGATGAACATAAACCTGCAAGGAATTGAATATATAGTGTTACATTTCAGGTATACATACTTAACCTGAAGCAATGGACTAATTCCTCGATTAAAACAGCATGCCTTAGCTTTATTAATTAATAATGAAATGGACAAATGATCCTACCTTGAATATGAAGATCTGAGTCCAAATCAATACCAGCCAGATGTAGTTCCTTCAAAGATGTGAATCCCCCGAGGGATGACAGGATGTCATTTGTCAAAGGGTTAAAACTTATGTCAAGGACCTTCAGATTACGCAACTTTGATGACAGAGTTTCAAAAACTTACATAGTACATGTGTTGTACGTGGAAGAAGCCAACAAATTGAGGGAAAATAGTACCAAAAATTAGAAGAGGCTTCATGATCATAATAATCAGAAATATTATTTTATATTGTCATTTCTTTAAAATAAAAAAGACAAATATAGGTAGCCTCACCGTGAAATGAGGATGCATTGAACCTACTATCTCTTAAATACAGAGACTTAAGAGATGAAAGGCCATCCAAACAAGATAGAATGGCAGCATTATCCAAATCGTTGCTGCTCAAGTCAAGGACTTCCAGATTTTGGAGCGGCGCTGCATGCAAAGTATGTAAAACAAAGTTGAAATAATGAGTATGGCATATAATTTGTACGAGAATCATATTTATATATATCAAGACTGAGAATTTGTATGAGAGATTAATTGACCTTCAGTCCCTGCACAACCGGATATGCCATTGAATGACAAGTCGAGGTTCTTCAAATCTTTGAAGACAACAAAATCCGAGTAATTAATATATAGTTTGTTTGCCCATCTGAACCGCAAACTGAGTTGGGCCACTCTCCCAGTGGAGGAGTTGCACATGACTCCTTCCCATTGACAACAATCTGGGCCGTTCCAGGGGAAGTAATGATCCTCTAAGCGGGAATCAAGGCCGAAAAGAGCATCTCTCTCTTCCTTCCAACAGCCTTCACAGCGAATGGCTTCCAATAAAAGGAAAAACAAGAAACAGACGCCAACAGTACTCTTCATTATCCTCATCATAATCATATTCTGTAACACAATTCATTTGGTCTCCTTTAAATAAGAAAATTACCAGCGTAATCACCAAGTCCTTCGTTCCCATTACGTGCTTGAGGCGCTTAATTCATTTTTGTCTCTTGTTATTGCTTTTCTCAATACCATACAAATTAAAATGCAGCACCTTAATTTCCACATCAAGGAAATTGCGTGCAGCGTTTGCATTACAATCATGACTTGCTTCATAATTTCTTTTCCATCTAAGCCCCAAATTGTACGCTTCATATATCAGCTATCCAATATATTGTTAATTTCTTCGGTGTTTTTATTTGTTTGTGTTCTAGCTAGCTACCATTAATGTTCTATTTGGATTAAAAGTGAAATACAGAAAGATATAAAAATAAAATAAATAAGAAAGATAGATAGAAGTAAAATAGAAATACAATAAATAAGATGTATTATTTGGATGGATAAAAATGAGAGAAATGAAAAAAAAAAAAAAAAAAATATATATATATATATATATATATATATATATATATATATATATATTGCACTTGTTTGAACAAGTGGAAGAATGAGTGGAAAAAATAAACAAATTAACTATAAAAAAAACTTTTTCTGCTAATTAAAAAATTAAATTTAACTTATAAATTTTAAAGTTTTTGTTGTTCTTCAACAAATTATTTAATGTTTATATTTTTACAGAATTATTTAATTTTTAAAATAGAAAAAAGAATAATAATCACAACCTACATGTCTTTCTTAGTAATAAATTATGGGAATTTTTTTTGTTTTTGTGTGTAGACGGACCAAAAATAATATTTTTATCTTATTTATTTCTTTTCTCCTTTATTTACACTTAAATAAATAAATAAAAATATGTTAGAATATCTCTATTTATATGTGATGTTCTCAAGAGTCATTTACACATGTCTTCGTAGCATTGATTTTTGTAGACAACATATTTATTTACATATTATCTATATTGTTGACTTTGTACTATCAAAGACATTGTTGCCACACTCTAATAATTTTGGGGGTATATACATGATAGTATAAAAGCTTGTTTAAAACAAGTCACTCATTTATTAAAAATGGTCTGTCATTGATGCAAGCTTATGACTGAACTTAGAATGAAGGGGATTAAGGATAAGACTTGATCCTTTGAGGAGTTGAATTGATCCGACGTTCAATATTTTATCCACTAAATATTAATATAATTTATGGCGTAAATACTTGAGTTGAGAATCAATTATTTGAGAGATGAAGTAGTCAGACAATCCAAATAATTAAGAGACATTATTTTTCTGTCATGAGCATCTTTAATGTTAAACATTAGTATATCTTCGCTATTAAACATCATTAGACCAATAGAGTTGCCTAACTTTATTTTTATGAGCTCTATTATATAACATCTTTAATAAATTTAACAACTTTTTTCACTTTTTAATAATGTAACTCTTCATATCTAACTTAAAATAGATCTAATAAATTATTGTAGATGTTTATATTTTTTTAATAAGGAATTATTTTAATATTAAAAACAGGTTCTTGCAAAAGAAGAATATGTGTAGTCTCTTGTCATCTAATTAACTCTAATAGTAAAAGTGTATAAAAATTAATTGTTAAGTTTAATAAGTTCTTAATTAAGAAATTTTCATTGACGTGCCCTTATATGTTTTAAATATCTATTTATTTTTGTATTTATATCTTCTTTTTTTCTCAAATATTATTTTGTATTTTTAATCATTTCTAAATTAAATGCTAAATTTTATTTTGAAACCGAACACGTCATGATATATTGAAAGACAAAAAAATGTGCATTAATTTTAATTTAAATAATATCTTTCAAGAATGAATTATGTACTTTAATTTAAACAATACAATTTCTGAGTCCCAGATTATACGGTTATCCAATATTGTTCGCCATTATTATTTCTTTGTTTTCTTGTATTAACCCGTCACTTGCATGATGCTCAAATAGTGGATCGATGTTGGACAATAACACCTTCTATTATGTTAAGTTCTTCTTAAAAATTTCATCAAAAAGTTGAAACTGTTACATGTCCCCAACATTCTTACTAAAATCCGGAGGGAAATTATGCAGGTAAAAATTGTTAGATTTTTTTTTTGTGAAGTAGGTAAATCGTTAGATTCTTCTAAGAAAATATACTAGTTTTAATTTTTAAATTTTTACATATAATAAAAATAATATTTTAAAACGAAATAAATACTTTACTAATATAATATATATTATTATATTTATCTTATTATTAATATTAATATTTAAACTTTTATATTCATTGTGTGTAAAAATTATGAAATTAAAAGCGAATATTTTAATTTTTAAATGATAACTATAATCATGATAAAAATATGATAACTATAATATATTAAAAAATATTATTATATAAATATTATTATATAAATCATTTTCTATATTTAATAATAAAATATTTTAGTATAATATAAAAAAAATTATACTATAATTTTATATTTTTTAATTTTTTTATCATAATGACATATTTCTAATCACTACTATATTTTTTAAAATTATTTTTTCATTTTATAGCTTTTTCAAAAATATTAAATTGAATTTTAAATAGTAACAACTTTGAAGCTCCGCTTACAGATCAACATTATTGGACGAAAAAGACAATATTTTACAGAAATTTTGAAAAAATATGGGATTAAATTGAAACATTTAATAAAAGTGTGAACTAACTGAATAAAATAAATAAACAAAAAATTTAACTTAAATTAATTAAATTATTTTAAGTCCGACGAAATAAAAATAAAAGGAAAGAAGACGAGTTGACTTAGGTCAACTCATATATCAGCTTCATGTCAATCCAAAGAAGTCATCTCTAACGGCCTCGAGAAAAATTAAACCTAAAATTCATTTAAATTTATTTTCTATTTCAAAGAAATTACATTCTGAAAACTATTTTATAATAATTTTTACCATCAATAGTAAAAGTAAAAGAAAAATTTTACATTAAATTATTAATATGATAAAATAATAAGATAAATTATAATTTTAGTTTTTTTATAATTTTTAAACAGTCTGTTTTAGTTGCGTGGTTGACGCGCTTAATTAATTTTGATCTCTTGTTATTGCTTTTCTCAATACCATACAAATTAAAATGCAGCACCTTGATTTCCACATCAAGGAAATTACGTGCAGCGTTCCCATTACGGTCATGAATTGCTTCATAATTTATTTTTCATCTAAGCCCCAAATTGTACGCTTCATATATCAGCTATCCAATATATTGTTAATTTCTTCAGTGTTTTTATTTGTTTGCATTCAAAGTGAAATACAGAAAAATAAAAAAAATAAGAAAGATACATAAAAGTAAAATAGAAATACAATATATAAGATCTATTATTTGGATGGATAAAAATGAGAGAAATGGAAAATGTTTTTTTTTTTTTGCATTTGTTTGAACAAGTGGAAGAATGAGTGAAAAAAATAAATTAAATAAAAAAAATTATGCTGATTAAAAAATTAAATTTAACTTAAAAATTAATATTTTCTATTTTATAGAATTATTTAATTTTAAAATATAAAAAAGGAATTATAATATACAATGTACATGTCTTCCTTAGTGATAAATTATGGAGAGAAAAAAATTGTTTTTGTGTGTGGAACTGACAAAAATATTTTCTTCATTCATTATTTCTTTATAAGCTTTGACACTTTGATATTTTTATTCTACCTCAGTTCTCTATTTCTTTTCTTCTCTATTTACATTCAAATAAATAAAGGATTATTAAAATGTTAGAACATCTTGATTTGTAAGTGACGTCCTAAAAGTCCTTCCTTTACACCTGTCTTCTTAGCATTGGTTTTTGTAGACCACATGTCGCACTCCAATAATTTTGGGAGGTATATACATGGTATTATAAAGCCTATTTAGAATAAGTCACTCAACTATTAAAAATGGTAGGTTGATGACTGACACTTAGAATAAAGGGGATTAACGATAAGATTCAATTCTATGAGGGGTTGAGTCGATCAAACATTCACAATCCTTTGAGCGACTTAAATGCTTAAGTTGATTATGTGCGACAATGGTCCTCAATTAAAAGGATCAAGTCAGTCAAACAATTCATTAGCGTCCACCAAATAATAATATAATATATGACGTAAAATACTTGAGTCGAGAATCGATCCTTTGAGGGATTAAGTTGATCGGATAATCTAAATAATTAAGAGTCATGATTCCTCTATGATGAGCATCTTCAATGTTAAACATCATTAGACCATTAGAGTTGCTTAACTCAATTTTTATGAGCTCTATTATATATATCATCTCTAATAAATTTAACAACTTTTCACTTTTCAATAATGTAACTCTTCAAATCTAACTCAAAACAGATCTCCCAAATTATTACAAATATTTATACTTTTTAATTGGTCTAGTAAGAAATTATTTTAATATTAAAAACATGTTCATGTAGAAAATGTATGTGAGTTCTGTACTCATCTAATTAACTCTAATAGTAAAAGTGTATAAGAATTAATTATTAAGTTTAAAATGTTCTTAACAAACTTTCATTGGGCCGTCCTCATTAAATATCTATTTATTTTTGTATTTATATCTTCTTATTTTCTTAAATATTTTTTATTTTTAATTAATTCTAAATTAAATGTTAAATTTTATTTTAAAATCTACCACATCAGATTATGTTAATGTGCATTAATTTTTTTTAATTTAAATAATATCTTTTATTTTAAAACAGAAAAAAAGAATAATAATATGCAACCTACATGTCTTCCATAGTGACAAATTATGGAAAAATATTTTGTTTTTGTGTGAACCCACAATGTATTTTCTTCATTCTTATTTCTCTTATCAAAATAAGCTTTGAAACTTTGATATTTTTATTTAACGTGAGTTCTTTATTTCTTTTCTTCTCTATTTAAACTCAAATAAATAAAGGGTGTTCTTCATATTTTAGAGGGTGTTAGGGAGAGAGAACAAATTGTTCCCTTAACTAGCTTAGTTTCCATCAATGCCTCTTCATTCCAACTCTATCTAACCATAAACTTGAGGAGAGTCATAAAACTCACATCTATTTATATGTGATGTTCTCAAGAGTCCTTTACATATGTCTTCTTAGCATTTTTTTTTTGTAGATTATGTGTTTGTTTACACATGATTTTGTTAGCTTTGTACTAGGACGAATGATTTGTTTAAGAGACGTGGTGTGTTGCTTGACGTTGTTGTCATTCCTCAACAATTTTAGGGGTATATAATTGATAATATAAAGCTTGTTTAGGGAGAGTCACTTAACTATTAAAGTCAGTCAGTCAATTAATGATCGACACTTAAAATAAAGGGGATTAAGGGTAAGTCTGATCCTTCATGGGGTTGAGTCGATTAGACATCTACAATTCTATGAGGGGCTTAAGTGCTTAAGCTGATGATGTGCAAGTTAGTCCTATGAAGTGTTGAGTTAGTCAAACAATCCACTAATATCCACCAAACATTAATATATTATGTGGTTTAAATTCTTGAGTGAATTGATTCTTTGAGGGATCAAATCGGTTAGGATAGCTTAAGTAATTAAGAGACATGATTCCTTTATTATGAGCATCTAAAATATTGATCATCATTAGATCATAAGAGTCGCTTAACTTTATTTTTATGAGCTCTATATAACATTAATAAATTTATCAACTTTTCACTTCAATAATATTGAAACTCTTTAAATCTAAATTAAAATAGGTTTCACAAGTTATTACACATTTATACTTTTTAATTTGTCAATAAAAAAGTATTTTAATATTAAAAACAGGTTCATGTAAAAGAAATATATGTGTCTTTAGTCTCTACTCATCTAATTAACTCTAATAGTAAAAGTGCATAAGAATTAATTTTTAAGTTATAAAATTTGTTAAGCAACTTTCATTGTTGTGCCCTTATATGCACTAAATATCTATTTATTTTTGTGTCTATATCTTTTTATTTTTATCAAATATTATTTTTTATTTTAATCAATCCTAATTGAAATTGAAATTTTATTTTAAAACCTAACACATCAAATTACATTGAAAGACAAAAAATTGTATATTAATTTTAAGAGAAAAAAATATTATACACTAATAGTGTAAAAAGTTTTATACCATCATCTAATTATAATTATAATCATATCATGTATGATAAATTTATTTATTTTTAAAATAATTATCTTAAATTAATTTAAATGATAATTTGTGTGTATAAACATCAAAATTTAATTTAAATTTAAATCATATATTTCATGAATAAATTATGCGCTTTAATTTAAACAATATAATTTATGAGTCCCAAATTGCACGCTTATCCATAATTGTTGGCTATTATTATTTCTTTGCTTTCTAGTATGTGAATGAGTCACTTGAAACATGATCGTCAAATAGTGGAGCCGTGAAACAGTGTTGGACAATAACACTTACTATTTTGTTAAGTCATTCTTAAAAATTTCATCAAAAAGCTGTTCTTAAAAGTTAACATGTATTGAAGAAAAATTATTCCATGTTTGGTATCTCCAACATCCTCACTAAAATCCAGAGAGAAATTATGCAGATAAAAATCATTAGATTCTTCTAAGAAAATATATTTGCTTTTATTTTTAATTTTTACATATGATAAAAATAATATATTAGAATAAAATAAATACTTTATTAATATATATATATATATATATCATATCTATTGCACTATTAATATTAATATTTAAAATTTTATATTCATTATATGTAAAATTATGAAATTAAAAATGAATATTATTATTTTTTTTAATAATAATTGTTTTGATAATCACAAAGTTTCTCACATCCGAGGAGTTGAGGTTAGAAATCATTTATAAATATTCTTTCCTCTCAATCATCAAGATGTTTTTTATTAAGAAGACAAAATTATATTTTTGGTCCTCCATTTTGTTTCCAATTTCACATTTTGTCCCCAAGTAAATTAATTTACAAATTTTGTCATCTTGTTTTCTAAAATCATGCAATGTTGGTCTCCCAGACCACAGTTGGACGTTGGCAATTAGCAAGTGACGTTGACTGTCACATGTCACGTTCTTATTGAATGATGACTGTCACGTGTTATATTCTGATTGAATGTCAACTCCATGAAAGATGAAATGCATTGTTGTTTTCATTTACCAATTAGAACATGACACATAAAAGTTATCATCCAATAAAAACGTAACATGTGACAGTCAACATCATTTGCTAACGGTTAACGTCCAATTGTGACCTGGGGGACAAACATTAATTGACTTTAGAAAATAGGAGAATAAAATTTGTGAATTAATTTACTGGGTGACAAAATTCAAAATTGGAGACAAACTGGAGGACCAAATTTACAATTTTGTCTATTAAGAATAAGAATGTGACAGTTTATCGAATATCTTAATGGATAATACCTCAAATATAGGAATCCTAACGATGTATGTGGATTTGAGGTTGAAACATTAATGCTAGAAAGAGAGTCTAGACCACTTTTATCCCTTAATCTCGATTGGGGGGTTTGTTTTGGTAGTCACTAGGTCCTATATCGCTTAGGAGTTGATGTCATAGATTGCTTATAAATAACATCTTTTCTCAACTCATTGAAACATTTTTTACTAAGAACAAAATCATGACAGACGACCGCAACCAAGTACCCAAGTAGACAATACCTTTGATTTGAGATCAAGACAATAACTATAATATATTAAAAACATTAGTATATAAATATTAATATATAATTTTTTTTCTATATTTAATAACAAAATATTTTAGTATAATATGAAATTGAATATTTTTACTATATTTTTAATGTTTTATCACAGTCTAATCACCATTATATTTTTTAATTATTTTATCATTTCATAACCTTTTGAAAATGATTAAATTCAATTTTAAATAGTAGAAATTTTGAAGCTTCGCTTACACATTAACATTGTTGGATGAAAAAGACAACATTTTACAATATTTTTGAAAAAATACAAGATTAAATTGAAACATTTAATAAAATTGTCAACTAATTGAATAAAATAAATAACCAAAAAGAAAAAAAAATAATTTAACTTGGAAATCTTTAACAACAGATCTTGAGCAATGATATTGAACTCAACATTTGGTCCTCAACCGATCTTCCATTAAAGGGAGAGCCAAGATCTCTTTCATGGAGAATGAGGTCTTTTACAAGATCCCTGAAGATCTGCACATTTATATAAATAAAATATTTGTTTACTCTCTCTCCTAGGTGGGAACCAAGGGAAAGGGAAAGAAGAAACATTACATGAAGAGATGTAGGTTGTGGCTACACCAAGGTAGAGGGGATGGCCCTTGTCAGTGTTTAGATGATGTGTGGTGGTGTTGAGATGTGCAGAGAAGAGTAAAGAAAATAGGGGGCCCGTGGTGGTTAGGGACGCAGGAAGAGGAGGAGGTCATAGTGGTTGAGGACAAATGATAACAGTTAAATATGAGTTATTTTTTATAATAAAAATATATTAGAAATATAATTAAAAATATTTATTTAGCAATTAAATGTTAAAAATTGATATTTTTCTTATTTATGACTTGTAGATATGAAAATGAAAGATTAAAAACAAAAAAGATCCATAAAATATTAAAAATATGATCAATGAAGATTTTTGGCATTAGGCTTAAGTCCACTCCAACAACTATAAAAAGGGAACAAGGAGAAAAGATACATTGAATCTTAGAACACTCTAATACACACTTAAAGCCTGAGAACTTTTCATTAGGGAATTCTTTCTTTTCTCTCATCATTTTCTATTATCTTTTCGCATCCATTCTCTTCCATCAGTTCCTATACCCTTTTTCTAGTGTAAGACTCATTATGGCTATAAGAGGTTAAACCCTTAGTTAGGGCTTGAAAGGCCTAAAAAGTCAAAAGATATATGATGTACTTCATATTTATCAATACAAATAAGTGTTTTATTTCCTATTATCCTCTTACTTTTAATTTCATGCATCATTTCTCTTTGCATCATCTTTGGGGGTTAAGTGTTCAACAGAGGGTAATCTTTAATAGAAATACAAGGAAGATCTTGCATGCATCTGTTTTAGGAATTAGTCACTCGACAGAGGGTAATTTCTAATAAAACTAAAAAGAAGAAATATCTTAATAAAATCATTGTTAGACATAGAATGATTGCATTATGTCCATGTATCAAAGCAAGCATTTAGAATTAGAACTTCATGCATTTTATCTATTGAATCTATGCAAAGAAATTTAGGAGATAAATAGGTAAAATAGACTTGTCATCGTGAAACATCAAGGCAAAATATTCTAATAGATTGAGTAGAAAAAATTCACCTAACTGATAAAGAAAATTTTCAATCAATACATCTTAGACAAATAAGACATGTTAGGTTCTAACATTCTCATCTCATTGAATTTCCTATTATTTTCTTTTGTTCTCTATTAATATTTATTATCATGTCTTTTAAATTCATCTTATATACCTCATCTTATTTTTTCCTCTTATAAATTGAAAATTATCCAACTCAAGTATAAAACAAAGTCCCTGTGAAACTTGACATTTGAGTTGAGAGAAAAAAATTAAAAACATTAAAAAATTAAATAAAATAAAAGTTAAAAAAGTGGTGGGATTTGTTGTGGGGCCTAAAAAAGTGACTTAAGATCTCAAAATGAGATATATCATTAGAGCAAAACATGGAGAAAATCTTGAATCACATGTGACATCATGGAACCCATCAAAAAGTGTCTCAAAATCTCATGTTGAGATCTACCACTAAAGATGTTCAACTTTTTAATCCCCACAACATAAAAATAAAAGGAAACAATGGCCTCTGTCAACCCATAGACCAACTTCATGTCAACCCAAAGACAGTCATTTCCAGCCGCTACAACCGTGAAGAAAACTTAAACACGAAATCCATTTAGACTTATCTTTTATTTCAAAGAAATTACATTTGTATACCTCTTTCTATAATTATTTTTACCATTGATAGTAAAAGTAAAAGAAAAAAATTACATTAAATTATTAATGTGATAAAACAATAAGCTAAATTATAATTTTTGTCTTCTTATAATTTTTAAACAATCATTTTAGTTTTCATATTTTAAAAAATAATTTTAATTCAATTCTCAATTTGTATAATTTATTTTTTATATTTTAATTATTAATAAATTAAATTATCTCTTAAAAATACTTTAAATAAATATGTTAAGCCTAGAATTTAATTAGATTAGGATAACAGAAATAAAACATATGTAAAATTAAAGATTAAACAAAATTGTAAGTTTTCTTAATGTAAAGACTAAGGTCACTGGAAAAAAAAAAGGAGAAAAGTTTCAGAAAAAAAAAAAGGAGAAAAGTTTCATAATGCTAAGATCACTAAACTTAGATGGAGACAGCAAGCCATTGGATACCCAGGTAGGAGTGAAAGAGGTGAATGAGAATAACCTTATATATGTGAATTGTGAAACTAACCTGTGTTTGGATCAGAAATTTCAAAATTTTAAGGAATTTGAAATGTCTAGAATTTGATATGCTTTGATTTTAATTTTCTTCATTTTTCAAATGTTTTGTTTGGATAAATCAATTCAAATTTCTTCCATTTTAAATTCTTTGTTTGGATAGAGCAATTTAATTTTCTTCATATGCAAAATTTTAATTTTATATTTTAAATAGATAAAATTTTAATACTAAACTTTATAGAAAACAAACACAATCTAATTTTAAAATATTAATTAAAAAATATTTTTCAATTTTTAATAATTTAAAAATATAAAATATTGATAATTTTAACTATGGTTGTTTTGTCTGACCATAACCAGTGATATTTTTAAACCGACATCAGCCAAGACTATTTTTTGGTCGACATCAAATAGGATTTTTTTGTCAAAGTATGCGGGGAATATTTGTCAACTAGCGTCAATCGGGACTATTTTTTAACTAACTTTGGTTGAGTCTATTTTTCAGCCGATGTTGGCTAGGTTTTTTTACCAACGTCGGCTAGGGTTTGTTTGACTGACATTGGTTAGAGTCTTTTTGAACGACATTGACCAAGACAAACTTTTAGCCAATGTCGTTCTAAAAAATCCTACCAGACACCATAAAAACTTTGGTCACCCGTAGTTGCAAGTGTTGAGCAAGAAAGAGTTGTGAACAAGAAAGTGAGTTAGAGTGAACATCTCTGGAAAAAAGTTTCAAATTCTATATTTTTTGAGAAAATTTAAAATCTTACTGTTTTAGTCAATCAAAATTATTCATAAAAATATCAAAAATTAAATTTTCGTTCAAATATTCTATCCAAACAAGCTATTTTATCATGAATTATTTTAAATTCTTTAAAAAAATAAATTCTCCTACTGAATTGCTTCATCCAAACATACTATAAAGGAATTTGCCTCTTGTCCATGAAAGTTAAGACCTCTCTATGTGATGTTAAATGAAAATCATTTTGATAATGATATGTGCACTGTGGAAAATAATTATACTTAGGTGACAACAAATTAAGAGGAGAAGGAAAAGACTTTGAGTCCTCAAGTTGAGCACCAATACACCAAAGACTCAGGTATGTACGTATTAGTGCAAGGTTGTGTATAAGAAGCCAAGAAATTTCATAAAAAATATATAGTACGTACCAAAAATTTAAAAACAAAATCTTACATTGTCTCAAATCATAAACATCATCAATATCGTCATAATAATAATAATATTCAGAAATACTATTATCATTAATTATTTCAACCTCACCGTAGAATGTAGTTGCATTGATCAGGTTAATTATATAAGTCTTAAATGCTGGCAGCAATATTATGCAGATGATTGTAACTCAATGACAAGGAAGCATGATAGAATGCCAAAAACACAGGAAGCACCAACATCAATGGTGCAGAGAGGAGAAGAGACCAAGAGAAGAGTGGCAAAGCTGGCTTACCTGGCTGACTACGTGTAAGGGGCAGAATTGGAAGATGGAATTGCAAGAATCAGCCCCAAATCCTACTTGTAGTGGTTGCTCCCTCGTAGGCAATCATATGAAAACAGAAACCGTTATTAGATTCCTTTTGGATAGAATTTACAATTCTGTTAAGAGGAATTCCTATATATATATAGCTATGTAAATAATGAAGGAGGATATGAGAAATGATATTTCCCTTTTCTTACCTCTATGTCTTCTTCTTCTTTCTGCTGGAGGTTGGTGCCCTCGAAGTCAGCACTGCATCCTCCTTTATCCCCTAACAATTGGTGCTTTCATCGTTGATCCTCATGGCCTCCCCCAACCTCGACGAGGCCCGTGCTCGTCTGGACAACGGCATGCACTCCATGAACCGCCACCTGGACCCATTTTTCATCCGCCATGCTCCTGTGCCTTCCTCCACCATGTTCAAACCCCCACCGGTTCCTCATCAATCCACTTTTGCTCCTGCAACACCCTGGTCAATTCGCCCCATCACCGTTTGAGGATCCCGTCAGTGCCTTGTTCAAACTCACTCAGACGAGTTCAGCGCTCACATACCTACAGGAGTTTGAAGACTTGGCCAGTAGAATTATCGGCTTGCCAGCCCCCTTCCTGTTGCCTTGCTTCATCTCAGGTTTGTAGTCAGAGATCCGCCGCACAGTTCAGGCCCATCAGCCTATGACTGTGGACCAGGCCGCCAGCCTCGCGAAGCTCCAGGAGCAGCAGACGTCGCACCTTCCTCTGCATCCACCGCGACTGTGAACCCCACCGCGGGTAGCTCCACCGTCAGCCCCTTTGGTTCCTCCTCCCATCGCAACCTTGCCCCCTTTGCTGCCCTCCCCGCCGCGACCACTACAGGCCCCGACCATTAGTCGTCTCACCCCGGAGGAGTTAGCCCCGCGCCATGAGCACGGGCTATGCCTCACAGGCGAGGAGAAGCTCCATAGCGGCCATCGCGAGGCCTCTAGGGTTCATCCCTTCATCGCAGAGAATGAGGAACCCGCAAACCCATTGGGTCCTAATATAGAACACCCCGACCCAAAGCTACCCACACCCGTATCCAAAGGACCTGACCCAAAACCCACACTTGACCCAGACCCAAAACCCATACCTGACCCAGACCCAAAACCCACACCTGACCCAAGGCCAAAACCCACACACGACCCGGACACAAACCCCACACCCAAACCGGACCCGGCCCAAATTGGTTTGAACTCTTTATCAGCAGATCTAACGCCGGGGATTTTGCACCTTACCGGCCTTCTCTCCGGCATTCGAGTAGTCCTCCTTGTTGATGGGAGAAGTCCCCACACCTTCTTCCAGCTTCCACTATCGATCTCTCTACGCTTACCTTGTCAGACCGCTCCAACTCTTTTCCGCATGAAATTCCTTCCTTACGGGTACTTTGTGGAATTGCAGGTTCATCGGAATAAGCCTTGGGACCCCGGTATTATTTTTGGAAGCTGCAGTTTGAATGCCCAACACCTTGAGGACAAGGTATTTTTGATGGGGCAGGGAGTGATAGGGAAGCATGATAGAATGCCAGAAACACAAGAAGCACCAGCATCAATGGTGTAGAGAGGAGAAGGGACCAAGAGAAGAGTGGTAAAGCTGGCTTACCTGGCTGACTACGTGTAAGGGACAGAATTGGAAGATGGAATTGCAAGAATCATCCCCAAATCCTGCTTGTAGTGGTTGCTCCCTCGTAGGCAATCATATGAAAATAGAAACCGTTATTAGATTCCTTTTGGATAGAATTTACAATTTTGTTAAGAGGAATTCCTATATATATATATAGCTATGTAAATAATGAAGGAGGATATGAGAAATGATATTTTCCTTTTCTTACCTCTGTCTTTTTCTTCTTTCTGCTGGAGGTTGGTGTCCTCGAAGTCAGCACTGCATCCTCCTTTATCCCCTAACACTCAAGTAGAGACTTCCAGATTTTCCAAGCCTGCAAAGTATGTAAATTAAAGCGGAATCAATGATTATGACATATATATAACAGATCTCATGCTCACAAAGTAGATGGAGTTATTATAAGGTTGGTTTGTTGGTTGATCAAAATTGGAAAAGAAGAAAAGAAAAGGTTGTGTTCTAATTTTTCCTACTAACATTCTAATAAAACTAGCAACTAACGTTTGGTGACGAAAAAAAAAGGATTACCAAGTAAACAATAATCAAGACATGGAATTTGTGCGAGAATAACCTTCATTGTATGCGCAACCAGCTATCCCCAGTTGAGACTCTTCAAATCTTTGAAGGCAAAAAAATCTGAGTAATTTATTAGATACCCATCAAGCAACAAGTGATAAAGATTGAGTCTGGCCACTCTCCCTGTGGAGGAGTCGCACTTGATTCGTTCCCATTGACAACAATCTGTGTCAGACTCAAAACGGAGATCTAAGCCCAAAAGAGCATCTGTCTGTTCCTTCCAACACCCTTCACAGTGCATCACTTCTATTGAAACAAAAATCATTAAAATCACTCGTAGGCTCTTCGTTTTCATCTTCATGATAATAATGTTGGATGTCAAGTTCACATTTGTACATCCCAAGTTGGATATCAATAAATTTATTTTAGTTATAACTTTTTAAAAAAAAATAAGATTTAAGTCTTATAAATATAACATATAGAATAACAAGTTTATAAAATTATAATAAAACCAAGTAGGCATTATCATTGGAAAATAACAACATATTTGCACCATATGCAGAGTCTTACACATAATCAAATATGCTAAAATATATTTTTTATTCCAGTAAAATACTCATAAATCATTTTTAGTTTATGTAAAAAAAAAAATCAAAATGTGTTATTTTTTATTGAGAGTTAGAAAGATATAAATCTAAATCTACCTGTATAATGTTTGTTCAGTAAATAGTATATATTGGACACATGTCAGGTGAAATTTGAACTTACATTTTCTTTCTCTGTCAGATCCGAACGATCCCAACCACTCTCAATATCCATGGCCATTGCCTCTCTTCCTTCTCTCCCTCATCGAACCATGCCTTCATCTCCATGGCCTTTGCTCCTATAAATAGGTAATTTTGGCGCGAAAATCAAAATGCTATGAAAATTAAAAGCATGACAATAATGGAAAATGACGTTGCAAAAACAAAAAAAATATATTAATCAATTAAATATTTTTTTAATAAAATTAACGTGAGATTTGAGTTTTTTTCTTCTTCTAATATTTGAAACATTGACACACGTCACGACTCACTAGCTGCCTCCTTGCAAGTAGTGCATGTGGATGCCATGTTCTTTCTTCTGCGGTTCCGATTTGTTTGTTTTGCTGAAACCAAATCGTACCCTTTCCTTTCGTTAATTGGAATAGCTTCATGTAAAAGCCGATAATGTCCCAATTTTTAGAGAAAAGGTCTAGTCCTTGCAGTATCTAATGCTCTCTAAACGTATGGGAATTTTACCTTTAAGGGAATCATTTTGGATCTGATGCTCTCATCATGGGAATAAAATATATCTTAAGGGGATCATTTTGGTACCTAAAGTATGGTTAACCACACTTCTAACATTAGGGTATAATGCTGTTGCTAGACGTATGAGAGATTGCTGGTAATTGAAATCAAACTTTTTTATTTGCTAATCTATTTCTTAATTTGAATAAACGTGTGGATTAGTTGTATGCAAGATATTTTTTTTTTTCATAAATAACATGTATCCTTCACAGAAGATAACTATATTCAAATCAAATAATATTATTATAAGTAATAAAGTTTTTCATCTAAATATTTTACATAATTAAAGTAGTTTAACAACACATTTGTAATTTAAAGTTTTTGGATAATCATATTATTAATATATTAACAATATTTATCGATTTTATTGATAATTAAATAATTTAAAGATTGATAAAAAAAATTGATACAAAAGAATCTAACTTAATTAATTGAATTGAATGTTATAAATTTGTTGGTACCATATCCAATTTTTATAGATAATTTTTTTTATTAAATTAATTTAAATTATTAAATATTTAGAATGTGTGCATAAATTACTTTCGATCATATAATTTTATATTAGAACACGTGTTATAGTGAGACGAATTAATTTTTTATTTTTGCCCAAAAGCCACTAAATTAAAAAATTTGAAATATATATGGGTTTGACTGAAACTCTTCTTATATTATGAAGTAGTTGATAATATTTAACTCATATCTACAAATATCTAAATTATATAAATTTTATATATGATCGTTATGATATATAATGTGACTTTAATTTTTATACATTCTTAGTCTAAAAAATTTTGAGAAATTATTACATAAGTGGAACAATCTTACGATACAGTTCAATCTATAATTAAATATAGTATAAAAAAGTATACTATCATTACACGATAATTAAATTTATATAACATTACATGATCGATTTAATGATTGGATTGAAAAAAAAAAAAGTTGTAGTAAAAAGCTACAATGTTTAACACACGATAGTGTCATTTGATCTTTAAGTAGAACTATATATAACTTTGTAATTTACCGAAAAAATGTCCATTACACAATAATAATGCACTCATTTTTTTAATTATTCTATAGATAGAAATAAAAAAATATAAATATGTTAAGAGAATGAGAAGAGCCAAAATGAATAAAATAACAAAAAAGAAATCTATACAAAACGTAAGATTATGTAGGTATAAATACATGTCTAACATTGCTATGAGTTTTTTTTTTTTTTTTTTGGAAGGATTACTACGAGTTTTATAATTCTCACTTAATTTACTTTTTACCTCTGTGAAATTCCGTCACTTGCAATTTCTAACACTTCGCCCCACTAAAACTTTAGCACGCTTTTGTTGAAAATTAAACCTTATCATGAATTAGCTAAAAAGGATAAATAAACTCTTTAGAACGTGTCTTGTGTTGTGTGCTGTCATCATCCTCTCAATTTTAGAGGGTCAAACATTCAGGCGATCTTACTTATGCCTCTTAACCCCTATCTGTAGACAGATGGACATGCATAAGCAAATATAGGGAATTAGAATAATCTGATTCAAATATGAGTGTATCCTTATCCATATCTCTCTGTCTAAAATAAGTAAAAGAAATCAAGGATTTTCTAGCTTGTCATACAAAATATGACCATGCTTAAAACATGGAGAGATGGGTCAAATTACTACTAATCATAATAATAATAATAAAACATAGGTTTAATATGTGGGTTCAATGAAACTCATATAAGGGTAATAATGGATGTGTACATGTGTAAATGAGTATAATTTTATTTATTTTTTTACTGTAAGCGAAAGAGGGTTATAAGTTGTAAATTGAAAAATGCTTGCAACAACGAATGATGCTTCGGCCAACATTTGGAGATATACTCCTGCGTTCCTGTTAAGTGGTAGATCACTAAATCCTATCAATATGTCTATATGGTTTTCATAATATTCCTAATTAATTAATATGGGTAACATATTATATTATACCATTTATATTAGTTATTTATATTTAAATAAGTTTAATATAAAGTGATTTATTTAAGTAAGCTCATTAGACGGCTAGAAAATTGATATGAACTTAATGAGTGGAAACCAATTTAGCTCATTAGAGGATAATAGGAATCCTAATAGGTTTAAAACATAAGGTATGGTTATGGTCCTCAATACACCAAATCAATAAACAGTTTTTCCTCCTCCCATCTGAAGAGAAAACGAAGGTCCCATAAGAAAGAATATGATTTGGTTGAGGAAGGTCATTAAACCAATTGGTTGATCAAGCTCTTTATGGATTCAGGTATTCCTTAAAATCTATTGATAATCTGGTGTAATGTGTTATGATGCTCATTTGGTATTTTATGAGGTTTATAGAAAATTTCCAACAAGTGATATCAGAGCTACCATTACTGTTAGATTATTGGAATTTAAAGTTTTGTTTGATATTTATTATATCTAGATCCTTTTAGTTATATGAACCCTAATTTTTATTTTGGGGAGAAACTATTTTGATCAATAAAATTGTAAAACTCCTAAATTTATGTGTTATGGCCATAAAGTTTTTCTCCTCTTTAGAATTAATAAAAGGCTCTGCATTTGATTTACGGGATTGTACAATTTTTTTTTTTTTTGTGTTGCATTTGCTGGCATATTATTCTATTTGGGATAAATGTTCTACGTATCTGGTATTGACATTTAATACGTAGCACAATTTCATAAATATATATTTTTGTTTATATGAATCTGTAATAAGACAATGGTCTTTTGTCTTATATGAATAATTTATTATTTTTTTACCAACTGTTTTTTTTTATGAAACGGTGATAAACTGATAATTTATGTTATTCATGTGGTTAGTATAAATTTGTAATAGTACCGTGATATGTTTGTTTTAGGTGTGTAATTAGTTTACCATGATGTAGTTTTTCAAGCATTTACTGCTATCACAATTGGGTGCAAATTTAACCATTACGGATCCTTTCCATTTATTTGTGTGTCTTGTAATTTTAATTAAATTGATTAAACCATTATCTTGCCAAAGTAACCTCTGTTGTGTAAATTGATTTAATTAAATAGCATGAATGTTAGTATGAAATTATTTATGCGAATTGTGTTCGGCCCAAAGGAAGACACAATTTGGCCAAATAATAACATACCTGTGATGATAAATATGTGACAATTATTAAATTTTTTGTTTCATGAGAATAATAGTCAGTCCAAAGAAAGACTATTATTTGTCAGAACTAATTGTCAATATTTGATCATTGCGTTAAGAGTACTAATTATAAATTAATTTCTCTACCCAAAGATTAGAATTGATGTTGTGATAAGTATCTTGTGATGGATCTGATATGGGAAATATTTGCATGTCTTGTTATATATACTTTATATGACTTGCTCGATTATTTGTGGACATGTTATTATTTTTTGTTCTCTCTTTAGTTAATATTATCAGTGTTGCAAATGCTGCCCAAGTGAATTCTATCCCAATGCTAAATGGGAAAAATTTTAAGGTCTGAAAGGAAGTCGTAGAAATTGTTCTTGGCTGTATGGATTTGGACTTGGCATTGAGAACGGAACGACCCATTTTCACTTCGAAAACCTCTAATGAGGTAAAAATTGAGAAGTGGGATTGATCCAACCGAATGTTTCTTATGATCATGAAGTGCTCTATTCCAGAGGCATTTCAGGGCTCTATTTCTGAGGGTCAAAGTGCAAAGAAATTCCTTAAAGAAATTGAGCAATACTTTGCCAAAAATGAAAAGGCGAAGACGAGTAACCTTTTGGCTAAAATCATCTCCATGAAGTATAAAGGCAAAGGAAACATAAGGAAGTACATTATGGAGATGTCCAATCTCGCATCAAAACTCAAGTCACTTAAGTTAGAGCTTAGTGAAGACCTGCTAGTGCACTTGGTTTTGATCTCGCTTCGTGCACACTTTGGACAATTCAAAGTGAGCTATAACACTCAGAAGGACAAATTGTCCCTGAATGAGCTTATATCTCACTGTGTGCAAGAGGAGGAGAGGCTCCAAAGAGATAGTACTGAAAGTGCTCACTTGACTTCGACCTCTTAGAATAAGAAAAGGAAGAAGACTAAGGGTGCTGCGGAAGGGACTTCTCAGCAAAAGAAACAGAATAAGGATGAGGAATTTGCCTGTTACTTCTGCAAGAAGTCGGGACACATGAAGAAAGAATGTCCCAAGTATGCCGCATAGCGTGTGAAGAAAGGTAAATTTCTTACTCTAGTTTGTTCAGAAGTTAATTTGGCTTTTGTACCTAAAGATACTTGGTGGGTAGATTCTGGTGCTACTACTCACATAAGTATGACTATGCAAGGTTGCCTGTGGAGTCGACCACCAAGTGATGATGAAAGATTCATCTTTGTTGGTGATGGCAAGAAGGTTGTAGTGGCAGCTATTGGAACTTTTAGATTACAATTAAAAATTGGATTTTATTTGGATTTATTTGAGACTTTTGTTGTGCCGTCTTTTAGACGGAATTTGATTTCTATTTCTAGTTTGGACAAATTTGGATTTTCTTGTTCATTTTGGAAATAATAAAGTTAGTCTTTACCAAAATTCAAATATGGTTGATTTTGGTTCTTTAATTGATAATCTTTACATGCTTGATGTTGTTAGTTCCTATAATGAAATACTGCAAATAAGTTCACATGGTACAAAACGAAAATTGAATGAGAATTTAGCCACCTTATGGCATAAGCGTTTAGGCCATATCTCTAAACAAAGAATTCAGAGACTTGTGTTGGATGAAATTCTTGACCCTTTGGATTTATCAGACTTTGAAGTCTGTATTGAATGCATAAAGGGAAAATGAACAAACATAAGGAAATTGGGTGCCAAAAGAGCTAAAGACGTCTTAGAACTAGTGCATATAGACATTTATGGTCCTTTTCCTACAACTTCTTGGAATGGACAACAATATTTCATTACGTTCATAGATGACTACTCTAGATACGGTTACCTATATTTGACCCATGAGAAATCCCAATCCCTAGACGTTTTTAAGACTTTCAAGGCTGAGGCTGTCAAATCTGACCGTGGTGGTGAGTACAATGGCAGATATGATGGATCAAGAGAACAACGTCCAGGACCTTTTGTGTTTTTTCTCAAAGAGTGTGGAATTGTTCCGCAATACACTATGTTGGGCAAACCCAACATGAATGGTGTAGCAGAACGAAGAAACCAAACTCTTAAGGATATGGTGAGAAGTATGATTAGTCATTCCTCTTTTCCAGAGTCACTTTGGGAAGAAGCCTTAAAGACCGCAGTTTACATCCTTAATAGGGTGCCAAGTAAAGCAGTTAATAAAACCCCTTATGAACTTTGGACTGGTAAAAGGCCAAGCATTAAACATTTGCACATTTGGGGTTGTCCAGTTGAGGCATGGCCTTATAGGCCATATGAAAGAAAGCTGGACTCAAGAATAATTAGATGTTATTTTGTTGGCTATGCTAAACGCTCTCGGGGCTATAAATTTTACAATCCCACCTTAAGATCCTTTTTCGAGACGGGAAATGCGAGATTTCTTGAGGAAGTTGAGTTTGGGACGGAAGAGAACATAAGGAATGTTGTCTTTGAGGAAGAACCTGTTATTTGCAGTAATCAAGTCCTCGTACCTATTACTGTTCAAGACATAACTCTAGTAATAGAAGACAATGTTCAAACTATTGACATTGTTCCAGAACAAGACAACAATGAGGTTCTCCCTCAAATACCTTTAGAGCAACCTCAACAACCTCAAGAAGGATTCAAAGGGTAATATCGAGAGATATAAGGCTCTTCTAGTTGCTAAAGACTTTACTCAGAAGGAAGACATTGACTATAAAGAAGCCTTTTCTCCAGTATCTTCAAAGGATTCTTTTGGTTAAATTGTGTAATTTTAAGACCTCCCATTTGTTATATTAATTTGTCTTGTATTTTTTGGTTAAATTGATTAAAACAACATGTTGCCAAAGTAACCTCTGTTGCGTAAGTTAATTTGATTGAATTTACATGAATGTTGCATGGAATTATTCATGTGAAGTGTGCTCGGCCCAAAGGAAGACACAATTTGACAGAATAATTATATGCTTGCAATGGTAAACATATGATGATTATAAATAGTGTGATTTTCCATGTGAATAATGAAATGTTCAAAGACAATCATTATTTGACCGAAATAATCATCATATAAGATTTCCATGTGAGCAATGGAGTGTCCAAAGATAACCTTTGTTTGACGGGACTTATCACCAATGTTTGATCAATGCGTTGAGAGTACCACTTGCAGTTAGTCTTTTTCAATCCAAAGATTGATGATTAATGGTGTGTCAAGTATCTTGTTTGGGTCTTGAAATTTACCATAAATATTATTTGTGCATTACATGTTTATTGTTCTCTTCTATAATTATTGTTGTTGTTACTACTATGGTTTAAATTACTCATATGTGAATCCCAAATCTGCATGTATAAAATTTAGAGTTTGAAATTATTTTGTGGGAGTCCTAAGGTGATATATGAGTAATCTTGGTATGTAACACTAGAATTAGTAAAGCGCATTATGCATTAATTGAAGAGAACAAGAAACTTCGTGTTTTCATATCGAAAGTCTAGAAGTTTAGAGATAATTGGGTATTTTGACTTCGATTTTTCAGAATGTCTTAATAGCAATCACTCTACATAAGGATCCACATTTAACCATGTTGGTGGAGTCAATATTTTGTTATGAGACATCATACTAGAATTTATTATTGCTAAATTATTGTAACTGGTTTGCCTGTTGTCGCTAACATTAAGTAGCCATCAGGTGTTTATTGAGACAATATCTTAGCAGTCTTATTAAGGATTCAACCAAATAAAAGGTTGTTGACATAAAGTATTTGTCCAGAAAATATAGATTTGTATAGAACATATAGGAACTCATTCCATGCTAGCTGATCCACTTACTAAAGGTATGATACTAATGTTTTTTTTTTCACGAGCACACTGCTCATATGGGTGTAATTCTTGATAGTACCTTAGTTTAGTGGGAGTCTTACTCATATTCTATATCTTACGATTTGCAAACATTCTATTATTTGGATTTTCTGCAGAAATAAAGTTGAAGTTTATCATTTCATTATAAGTTTGTTTGTGTGCAATATTTGTATTGCATTTTGGATTGATCTCTATAAAGAATAAAGTTTGGACTAGTTGGAAGTAGACATGATTAAGATCACATTGTATGTAATTTTCATGCCGCTTATCCATATTTTATCTATGTCATCGAGTATGAGTAACAGTGGTGATCATTGTGGCTTAGTCAAGCTAAATTGTGATGAAAACTGCAATGATTTCCTGTTGTTATATGAGATGGACCAGGTTGTATAAAAGAAGTCTAAAAATAAATAACATACGGTTGTGCGCCTAAAGAATTTTGTGATATAAATGTCTAAGGTTAATATGAAGCCCAAGTGGAAGATTGTTAGAAATTTTATAATTCCTAATTAATTAATATGGGTTACATATTATATTATAACATTTATATTAGTTATTTACATTTAAATGAATTTAATATAAAGTGATCTATTTAAGTGAACCCATTAGACGGTCAGAAAATTGATATGGGCTTAATGAGCAGAAACCAGTTTGACCCATTAGGGGATAATGTGAACCCTAATAGATTTAAAACATAAGGCATGATTATAGTCCCTAATACACCAAATCAATAAACAGTTACTCTTCTCCTCATCTAAAGAGAAAATGAAGGTCGCATAAGGAAGAAGATGATTTGGTTGAGGAAGATCATTAAAATAATTATTGGTGACCACTGTCAGATTTTATATTTCGCTGTGTGTTGATCAAGCTCTCTATGGATCCAGATATTCCTTAAAACCTCTTAATAATATGACGTAATATATTATGATGCTTATTTGATATTTTATAAGATTTATAGAAAATTTTCAACCCATACTACCTAAATGAATGGATTAGAAAGCAATTTGTAATAAATATAGTGTTTACTTATAATTAATAAGTTTTAGATGTTTTTTTTGTAAATTAATTAATCTCGTTCAGATGATAAATTGGCCACTCGTAGATAAATCTGTCTCATTCAATCAGATTTTCTCTATACACAAAAGTGGAAGCTCAAACCTCTATATACTTCATGGATTCAAATATCTACTTTTTATGCGCTATCTGCTTAAGATTTTTTTAGACCGTTAATTAATTAAAAATTATTCTGACTTCCTATTTTTTTATATTGACTTCCTAATTAGAACTTTAAAGTAATTATAGTAAAAAAATTATCCAAATTAGTATACGTGATAATGATATGTGGTAAATTGCATTCTAAATTATTTTTTATATATTATTTAAATTTTATTATAGATTCACTTATTTTACAGAGTTAGTATGTAAGAATTCCTCTGCCTTGTCTTGAGCGCTTCATTCACTGCCGTTACGCCAAACACCATTTTTTCTCTTCCTCTGAAGCCATTTTTTCTTCCTTCCTTTTTTGTTTCCTATTCCTTCTTCAATTCTCTCTCTTCAATTAGTAGTAAACATTTTTTTGGCCTCGTTGAAGCAATGGTGGGGGGTGGCAATTCCAAATCCGATATCTCCTTTGCTGGCACTTACGCTAGCAGTGCTTTCGCTGCATGTTTCGCCGAGGTATTCATTACCTGTCACTGTAACATCTCTCTCTCTCTCTCTCTCTTCAAAAACTCTCATCTGGGCATTCATTTTCTCAAAGTTCTGTTTTCTGGGTAACCTCTCTTTGGCGTGATCTTGTGTTAAAACCCCGTCTTTTCGGTATTGAATTTAGACCCGTTATTTGTTGTTACGTATAGTAACGGGTCCAACTACAGTGTTCACTGCAATGGACTTTGTTTGATGCATTTTCTTAAAGTTCTAGGTGAATGTGTTTGTGCTTGTGTTGTGACAAATCATGCACGCGATGAGCAACTGAGTTTTTTTTTTTTGGTGGTGGTTAACTTGTGCGTCGTTGATTTCGATACCCTCTTGCTCGATCAGAATTCAATTGAATTGTGGGGTGGTGCAACTGTGTTTAGTGAAAAAATATGATTTTCTTGTATGTTAATAAGTGCCTAGTATAATAGAGAATGGTCACAAAGGAACGGTATTTTACACTGATATGAAGATGAAAGGCCTTTACTTTTTACAATCGGCTTCTTGATTTTCAAGGTTCAACACGGATGATGATTATTCCCAAGATTTCTAAAAAATGGTCGACGGCTGTGATTTTCGCCGTACTGTTGAGGTTTTTTGGACTCTGACCGCAATTGTGGCCACATCAGCTGCATTTGTATGCAATTTCCAACAATGCCATGGATCGCGACAAAACCATGACTGCAACGGCAATTTAAAACCTTGATTATTCCTTGGTTAATGATGTATGGGATAAATAGATGTACTTGAAAATCATAGTACCTGTTTGGCTGGGAAATTTCTGAAAGCATTGTTTGTGGTATTCGCAGGGTAACCTGTTATGTCTTTGAACTTTGGCAGCAGTGGAAATATTGCATAAGAATCAAATAGTATTTCATACAATATCTTATATGAAACTGTTATAGAATTATTCCAAAATTTTCCTAAGCTGTGAATTTTGGTCCTGAATTGCTCTGTGTGAAGATTGGTTCTGCTTGTTATATATTTACTATTTACTATTTACTATACTGTTTTGCTTGTTCAGTTCACTTGTCAGATGTAATACTGCTTTTACGTGTACTTAATCCTTGTATATAACTCTATGTTTGAAATTATATCTCAATTCGTTGTAGGTGTGCACTCTTCCTTTGGACACTGCTAAAGTTAGGCTTCAGCTTCAAAAACAGGCAGTACTTGGTGATGCAGTGACCTTACCTAGATATAGGGGTTTGCTGGGAACGGTTGGAACCATTGCCAGGGAAGAAGGTTTTTCAGCACTCTGGAAGGGGATTGTGCCAGGGCTACATCGTCAATGTTTGAATGGGGGGTTAAGAATTGCGTTATATGAGCCTGTGAGTTTGGAACCTTGTATCAAAGAATGTTAATTTATTTCAGTTCATTTCTACCATTTACTTGTGATCTGATGGCCTAAACTTCATGGGGTTCTTAACAGGTTAAGAATTTCTATGTTGGGGCTGACCATGTTGGAGATGTTCCATTGTCTAAGAAAATTCTCGCTGGATTTACAACTGGTAAAGCCCAATTCTGGACATTGTATTGTAGTGATGGTTTTTTCTATATGCCAATATGTGAATTTGTTTCCTAATGTGCGGAGTGTGAACTTCTTGCTAGCTGGAGCATACGTTATTTTTGTCAAGAATTCTTGATACATTATGCAAAACTCTGCATTGAGCCACTTGAACTTGTGTTATCAACAGGTGCTATGGCAATTGCAGTGGCAAATCCAACTGATCTTGTGAAAGTTAGACTTCAAGCAGAAGGAAAATTGCCTCCTGGCGTGCCCAAGCGCTACTCTGGATCATTAAATGCTTATTCAACAATTATGAGACAGGTATTTGCGTATGACTTGATATGATTTGTGAAAATGGGAAGATCTATTCAATCCTTTTCAGGTTATAATCAGTTTTGTTCAATCTGCTTCCTACACACAGGAAGGAGTTGGAGCACTTTGGACTGGGATTGGTCCCAACATAGCAAGGAATGGTATTATTAATGCTGCTGAACTAGCCAGCTATGATCAAGTGAAACAGGTAATGAAAAAGACACTAGACTGCATTTTGGAGTAAAACCTTGTAATCTTTCCTCTTTTATTTTTTTATAACCTAACTTACTTTTGTTGCAGACTATTTTGAAAATTCCTGGATTCACCGACAATGTTGTAACTCACCTTCTTGCTGGTCTAGGAGCAGGATTTTTTGCAGTCTGTGCTGGCTCCCCTGTTGATGTGGTAAATTATTAGTGTTAATTGCATTTTATTGTATCATCATTTTATACATAGTGTGCTAATATTCTACAATTTTCTATAAGTTTTAGACTTTCTTATTCAACTATATTAAACTGATAAATCCAGGGATATTAAAAAATGGTTGAATTAGTAAATACATCTAATGTTTAATAATAATAAGGATTTCTTGTTGACAAGCTGATCTTGAGATCAATTGGGGTGGATTTATATGACATCTTTTGTTATTCTTTCTTCTTTTGGCTGCTCAGTAAGCATCTTAGTTATTCAATAGTCTTGTCATTCCCTTAATCCATTGTGCTATCTTCCTTCTATGTACAGGTTAAGTCGAGAATGATGGGAGATTCAAGTTACAAAAGCACCCTTGATTGTTTCATTAAGACATTAAAAAATGATGTATGGTTGTTCTCCACTATTATTATTTTCTCTCTTCCCCATTTTCCTTAATTATAAATATTAACTGTATCTGAGCATCGTTGCTGTGGTTTTTTAACAAAATGCATCATAGAATTTGATCATATCTGATTGTGAGCTGTTGTTGACTGGTGTATATTATGCATAATCCACAAGCACGTGCGGAACAAACTCCCTTGTGAATTTTTAGCTTTGATGATATCATTATACATTCTCATTTTCACCCAAATATGCCAAAACAAAAGTGATCTTTGACATCATCATTATATGCCTTTTTTCCTTTATTTGGCTTTAGTTGTTGGGGAATGAGAGGGGGAGGCATCAGGCATTATCCAAGAAAACTCTTTCAATACTGTTGAATGTGTCAATATAGGAGATGATCACATAGCTTGTCTCTGTCTATTTTGTATGAACTTGTTAAACAAGAAACTATGTTGTCAGTGGGTATCATTTCATTGATCGCATCTAATTGGCTATGGAATGTAATGATTTGCAGGGACCTTTTGCCTTTTATATGGGGTTCATACCAAATTTTGGACGGCTAGGATCTTGGAATGTGATCATGTTTTTAACTCTAGAACAGGTACAAGTTGAATACTTTGTGATAGCTTTCCATTTTTCCTATCTTATTATCTTATCAAGTATCTCATGGAGTTCTACTTTATTTACCATACTTGTCTGCTGCGGTAGAGGTTAGAAAACCCAAAATTTGCAAAAGCAGTTTTTATTTATTTATTTAATATCAAAGATAGCTAATGTATTGATAATGGTTTAGTGTAAGTATATTGACAAACTATTATTTGCTTCTTTCAAAGATAAAACCCTTTCTCCAAACTCACTTCTTAACCTTTTCTAAGGTCAACTTTGGCTTCATATTTCAAAATCCTCACACTTGCGTTGTCCTATCCTATAACTTTCATTATGTGTTAAATTTGACTTAGACGTACATGTCATTTAATTTAGTAAACAATTTTGTTAACAATGTGACAGGGATAAAAGTTTTTTTAAGAAAAGTATTCTCTATTTTTATTTTTAAAGTGAAAATTAAAATGAAACAATGTTTCTTCTCTTTAAACAACTAATATTATGAAACAAAAAAAGCATATTTTTTGTATACGTTTGGATTTTTTTTGACAAGGTATACGTTTAGATTAGTATTCAAGAATTTGAGTTTTTGAAAAAAAAATATGATTATTTTCGTAAATTTATTTTATAACATATTAAATCAAATTGTTGATTGACTCTGTTCCTACAAACATTCTCATAAAACACGTCTTGCTTTAAACTGTTAAATTGGGCTGTTTTGTATCTCATTTGTATCTTTTGTTTCTCGTGACAGGCTAAAAAATTCGTCAAAAGTTTAGAATCAGCTTGACCTCAAAAAAACTTATCAGTAGAATTTTTTGAGGAGACTCCCCCAAATGCAATGGAAATTGTCAAGTAAAAACTTGTCTTCATTTTGTTAATTGGAACGTACCAAAACAATTTTTTTTGGGGGGGCGGGGGAATTTGTAGTAATAAATGAGAAGAGCTATGCGATCCCCCTGCAATTTAAAATTTTATTAGTTGGTTCTGGGGTTGGGCTTGGGCTTGGGCATAGGGACTTCCTTTAAAAGTCCAAGCCTAGCAGTATGTTTCCATATCCAAGTGAAAATAAGCTTAGCATATGCTTTTTTTAGTGCAAAATTTTCGTTACAGCACAAGGCACATTGATAAAAAAAAAAAAGTTGTCTTTTAGTTTGACTGAGTTACAAAATTTTATTTTTGGATAAAATATATTTTATTCGGCTATTCGCTGTATTTTTACCTTTTTTAGTGAAATTTAGTTTTAATCTTTAAAATTCAAATTTTATCAAATTTAATTTTTGAGTATTACAAAGACAATGATTTTTGTGCCTTTTCACCATAAATATCATATGTGAGGAGGGATAAGAAAATCATGATTCTCTTAAGTAGGCATGGCACCCGCGCGAGGTGAGGGCAGGGAGTACCGTTTTCAGTCCCCGAACCATATTCTGTTTCTCGTCTCCGTTCCGCGGAGTGAGAATCCAGTTTTGCATTAAAAAATGTTAAAAAATTATTAAAAAAAATACAATTTTTTGTTTTATCTCAATTTTTTAACAATAATAAATTTAATGTTTAATTCTAAGTTTAAAACATGATTAAAAATATTAAAATAAATCAATAATAACAATAATAAAATTACACAAGCATAAAAGCATCCAAGAAATATCCAAGTACATATTAAATTACACAATAAAAACAATAAAACTAGCATAGTATTACAAGTCTTCATACAAGTTTGTATCTTTGGATAACGTTTGTGTAATGTTTTAAGGTTTGTATAATGTTTCTGTCTTTATAACTTATGAGATATTACTTATATATATGATAATTTTATTTTGTTTTTTATTAGTAAAATATTATATTAATCTTTATATTTATATTATATATATTATAAGTTATGAGGGTATATAAGTAAAATTTTATATAGCGGGGATGCGGGGACCCTGCAGGGCAGGAAGCATAAACCCCGACCCCGAATTAGCTATGGGGTTTTTCATTCCCTTTCGTGTGGGGAATTTTTCCCTACCTCATGTTCTACAATGGGACAATCTCCACGGGATTCCCGAATTACGGGAAGAATTGTCATGCATACTCTTAAGTTCAAAGATTAAATTGATGAAAGTTAAAGTATCAAGACCAATATTATTTTTTAATAAAAAGAAATATAAAGACTAGAAACATATTTAATTTTAAACTAAAATATATTCTCAGTCACTATATTTTCGGTAAAGTTGGATATTAGTCTCTGTACTTTACTTTTCATCCTGGACCTAAAATTAAATGTCTTTGTATTTATATTTTTAAACAAACCCTCATTAAAAGGTAATAATAGCAAAAATATAAGAATCTTTCAAAAAAATAGATACATAAGAACTCTTGTAAGTAAAATGATTTGTTTTTCTATAAGCATTAAGATCTTTTAATTTTTTGTTTTTTAATCTTTATCTCTAAATTGAATTTGAATGATTTTTTAAAAATAATTTCATATTACAATTTAATTCCTTTATTATAAATTTAAATATAATTTGTATCTTAAAAAATGTTTACTTATTATAATTTTAACCATAGTACAATTTATATACTTAAAAACATTTATTAGTTGCAAATTTTAATTATATAAAAAACATTTTTCCTCCCAAAAATACTAATTTTAAAATATTTATTTATCAACTTTGTTTATAAAACACTTGAATATATTTTTTAAAATCTTGGAGGAAACTATATAAAATCGATATTTTTTTATCATTCAAAAAGTATATAATCGACAATGGCAAGATTTTGGGAGAAAAATAAAAGTAATCAGAATTGCGGTTCATGTAAGAGACTAATTTGCTGAATCATGATATTTCTTAATCCAGTATTTAGTTATCTATTTTTTATTCTAATAAATTACTATTTACATATAAAAAAATGTTTGCATATAAAAAATATATGTGCATACATATACCAAAGTTATATTAAATATATAAAAAAATCTAACTTTTGGTTGAACACAAACTATATATGTTACAAACCTTGATTATTATGTTTAATTTCTACGATAAAAAAATTATATCAAATAAATATAATATTATTTCACCTTCTTATTAAAACTTACGTGAAAAAATAAATTATTCAGCATATATTGTTCACATATATGTTCAACATATATTCATCCAGAACACAATAAAATACTAACCCGTTTATTTCAACATATATTATTGAAAAATTTAACATGAATAAATATATTTTTCAGCATATTAACATATATTATTCGGCATATATTTATATAGTTTATAAATCTGATTTTTTCAGCATATTGAATTTATTTTTGGATTCGTATACTTATTAAAGTTTAATATTTACACACTAAGAAGATTAAAACTATCAAAAATGATTTTACAGTGTATCTAATAAACAATTTTTTTCCCGTGCATAATAATTTTTCTCTATTTTATTTATGATAAATAGACTATAAATCTGTTTTTTTTTTTTTGTGATTATTATTGATATTGATTTGTTAGAAGAGGTGGGGGCATATATTGTGAAAACCCTATATCCAATTGGGAGCAGTGATTTGAAAGATTTAGAGAGTTGGGGGAAGAAGAAGAAGTGTGATTGAAACATGCTTCAGATTCGGCTTAGTAAGGCTCCTGCATCAGAAGGTTCGGCAGGGTTGAAGCTGTCGCCGGTTGAGACTGTTACAGTTGCGTGCCCCGATCATCTTGTCCTTGCTGATCTTCCAGTTGCAAAGGGCATTGGCGCCGCCACTGTTGCCTCCCTTGTTAAGACTTTGGGCCGTAGATCTCGCCGCCAGCTTGGCGAGCGAGTCCATTTCTGTGTTCGCTGTGATTTCCCGATCGCTGTTTATGGACGCCTGGTAACTACTTATGCGTGGTAGCATGTTTTTCAGTTGAGATTTCTGCTTGTTAGGTGCCTTTGATCATGATAGGATCTAACTTGTTTGGTTCCGATTTAGCTTTTTCGTTTTGGATTTGTTTCAAAAGTGCTTTTTTTTTATAATATATATATATATATTATTTTTGGTGTAGTCTCAGCCTGTGTCTTCTTTTAAAAATATAATGCAAGAAAGAGCAAAGGAAATTATTCAAGAGAGTTTGCTAGCTGAAATGCTGAATGGTTATTAAGTGGAAACTTTTCGTATACATATAATTCTTTGACCAGATCTTTCATGTGAATATAAGTTGTGTTATATTGCTATGATTATGAATGGGCTTCTTTTTTTTGCTATATAGGTTTATCATCCACCTCTTAGTATATTCCCATAATGTGATGTAATTTTGGTTTTATTCTTTAGCATTTCTTCATGGCACTCTGGTTATTAATTGATGCCATTGCATTTTTTTTTTATCTGGAATCGCTTGCAAATAACAAAAAATATCTTATAAATGCATCCAAAGACATTTTTTCCTATCTAATATGTTTGCATTTTAGGGTTCTAGATGTAAAACATGCTTTCAGAGACAGACCTGTTTAGTTACATGGCCGACATGCTTAAATTTGCATAGTGTTTGTCTTTTTCTCACCAAAATTGTGCTAAAACAACAGTCTTATCCTACTAGGGGAGGTTGATTACATGAATCATGAGATTATTCACCATGCTATTGAGGTATTATGCACCATGAGATCCCTTTTAATAATGCCCTCCAATGTCCTTGGTCTCCCTCTATCCCTTTCATAGAGATAAAAACCATACAATTTGCTCTCTTCACCAATGTCTCCAGTAGTTTTCTTTGCACATGTACAAAGTACATTAACTAATTTTCTGTCATATTTGCCTTGATAGTTGTCCTACATACCAATATCTTCTCATTTACAATCATTCCAAATTTGGTCCTTTCTTTTGTTGCAATTCATTAATCTTAACATTATCATTTTTGCTACTCTTACTTTTTTCTCGTCACTTCAAAGGCTAACCTTCACTACCATAAAATATAGCTAGTCATTTAGCATTATGATACTATACTTTGAACTTGGTAGGTACTTTGTGGTCACAAATAACTTTCAATGTCTTTCTCCATTGCATGTTTTAACTACCCAACTTGTATGCTTTGTGTGACATGTTCATTAATTTCTCCATAATTTTGTAATGTTGATCCAAATACTTAGAAAGGTATGGTCTTCCTCTTCAACTCAGTTTCAGAAATGGGATGTTTGCCCATCGGATATGAATTCTCTGTTACTGTCCGATGCTTTAGGCATCACTCATTCTAAATAGTAGTTGTCTTTCCTTTGTTACCACATAAAACAAATATTTAGAAAGCTATGAGATTTTTTCTAATTTTTACCTCCCAAGTCATTTTAACCACTGAAAATGTGCTAGAACCAGTTAAATATATCTTGAGGTTTGCTTACAATAAATTTAACAGATTTATGGTTTTGCAGAGCCCTTGTGAGCATGCCTTTTGTCTGGATTGTGCTAGAAGTGATTCAATGTGCTACCTGTAAGGATAGTTCTTATCTTCACACTGTAAATCAAAGAACACCAGTGGCTTTTGGATCATAATGTTTGCTTAGTACTAACTGTATGTTTTAACATTTAACTAATTGTTTGGGTTCATATAGGACTTCACTTTGGATCCTAATATTTGCTTAGTACTTACTTTAGGAGTGGTTTCATCCTAACTAAATGTCTTTCACATATTAACTAAGTTGAAGTTGACCTGCATATGCCTTTCAATTTTCAAGCATGAGGTGCATTGTAAAGTTATATTTCTAAAGGTTGCATTAAACCTATTCTTTTTATTTGATTTTCATGAATTTGATATTACTTTTAAGTTCTATGGGAATCTGATTTTAGAATTAAGAATTCATTGTTTAAATATTTTGTAAGCACCTCTTGCTCACACATCATTTGCACCTAATATGGGGTTGGTAGGCGGGCATATTTTGATTTGTACATTTATGTGGGGGCAGCTGCACATAATTCAAACTCGGCCAGCTTAAATAGGTTTGAATGATGTGCATGCAAGCAGTTTGTAGCAATACTTTTGCAATAGCAGAGATGCTAGAAATATTTAAATAAGCATGGAAGAGATGTCTAAGTGTCTTTATTTATTCATTTTTACTGTTTGCCTTGTATTTTGGTAACTTGAGGAGTGAGATATGTCCACTGCTAGATAAAACCACTGCTAGATAAAACCATTCATGGTAGTACCAACTCTATGGCCAATTGGTTTAGTGTTCGGTTCTTACTGCTCCCATTATTTGAATTAAAAATTGAATTTTAACACTAGTCAAGGTGGGCTTGTGTATAGTTTACACTTCAAGTTCAAAGACTTGTGTGTGAGGAGGCATGTTGGGTATAAAACTGTTCGTGTGCTTTTTTTACCCAATGGCTTAAGCTTTCGTGATGGTTGGTTCATAAGACTTTATTATTGACCCATGGGAATTTGTTTGTCAATTAATAGCTTCCCGTGTCAAGTATAAAAGTTCTCTTTTTTTTATAGTATCTAATGTTAATGTAAAAAAAATGGTTTCCTTGGAACACAGGTGTGATGATCGAATCCAGAAGATTCAAACAATAAAAATGATGGAAGGAATCCTCATTTGTGCAGCTCCTCACTGTCTCAAGTCTTTCTTGAAGAAAGCTGATTTTGAATCTCATATCCAAGACAGCCACGCCAGCCTTCTTCGACCCAATGCAGATAAAGAAGATGGAAATGAGTCGGAGGCACAGAGTGTTAGGCAATCGACAGCCTCAGATTCCACTGCTCGAGGTCCCCAAAGACCAGTTTTTTCTCCTGGTTCAAATTCCCAGCAACATGATCTGGAAGAGAAATCTCGTAGACAGACACCTAGAGAGCAACCACCTTCAAGGCAAACCATGCAGCCAAAGCCACCATATTATAGTCAACAACAACACCCTTCCGATACCATGTCTGGCTCTGTTGGAGGTGGACAACAGGGCTTTCATCAACAAAGTTTTGACATACAGCATCCCCCACAAGAATCTTCCCAGTTTGCTGACAGACAACAAGCAGTTGGTCCAGAGACCCCATTTCCTGAGTATCCAACAATGCACCCAGCACAACCTTCCAATGTTCCCTCACTGGTTACTTCAAACCCAATGCTGAACCCTCCCATGCCATTTGGTTATCCCCCATACCCAAACGAACGAGCTCAGCCATTTTATGGTGCTCCATATGATATGCCTAGGCAGGACTCGGGTTCTGATATAGGTGGGGACCAAAGTTCATTACTGGGTTTCCCACAAGGTGTCCCAAGTGGCCCAAATTTTCCAGGAAATTATCTCCAGCCCTGGAATTCAGGAATGGGTGGTGTGCCTTTTGAACAAGCGCAGGGTGGTATGGTCGTGGATCCAAGGGAGGGCAAAGGTATATTGGCACCACAGCCCATGCCCCTCCCACCGCCACCTCCACCTCCATCCCACATGTCACATGGGAAACAGAACTACTATTCTGGGGAGGTTGGGCATGATGGTCAGGGTTATGGGTGGCAGCATGATAACCGTGATAACTTTGGTAACCAAGTCTAGTAGTGAGGTTTCCAACAGATACTTTCTTGGATTAGGTTTAGTTACTTCCGAGGATGTTTTTACTAGCATATTTGTCCTCATGCATCATTCAAATCTCTAAACAGCTATTAAACTATTTTACTTTTGGTCCAATTTCTATTTGTATATTTCAATCGATTTTTGAGTTTTTCCATTATCATTTTCCTTAGGTAATGGAAAGTTTTATGTCTTGTTTGGTAGTAGAATAACAATATAAGATAACAAGAATCGGAATGAAATGTCTTTCCAAGACAATATTCGGTACATTAATTATTTTTTCAATAAATTACTATTAAAATTTAAAACAATATTTTATTAGTTAAATTAGTTTTTAAGAAAGTTTTAAATTAAAGGTTTCAAACTTTGGAATTGGATGTTTATAGTTTTTAAATTATTAGTAAAATATTTGCAATTCATTAAGAACTAAGAAGTTTCAGTTCAAATGAGACTGAATTAGCAGACCACCAAACATAGCGACGTATTTTGACTTTCATTAACTTTTTCTTCCCCATCAGTTCAAGTTTTTCTCTTAGCTTCCGATTTAAGAAAACATTACACAATATAAACACTCAACCATATTGATAATACATATCTTTTTATACTTTTAAATATTTTCTTTTAGTTCATATTTTTTTTAATTTTTAATTAAATTAATTATGTAGAGATTATAACTTTAAATGTTTTTCCTTCTTTTTAGTTCTTATAAATATTTTTTTCCTGAACATTTCCCTAAATTTATGTTATATTTTCTTAAATTTAAAAGCATTGTTGCAATATATGAATATTTGCTGAGTATAATAGAGAACACGATCTATGTTGCTAATAAATTCAATTTATTACGATATCTTGTGGGTATAAGTTGCCTTTTATGAAGTTGTTACTTTGATAATTAAAAAAGTAAGTAAAAGAAGGCACTGGAACAGCAGGCACGTGTACGGAGAAGATGAGCACAACTATACAAACACACATTAACCGTTCTAATCTATCCAGTAGTGATGCTGGTCAGAGACATTCTTATATCCGAATATAAATTATTTAATATTTTAGAAGGGTATTTAAATTTTTAAAAGACACATAATTTATAAAAATTAAAATATTTGAAAATTTAATTTAACTAATAAAATTTTATTTTGCTATAATAGTGTAGATGTTTTTAAGACATTATGATAGTGTAAAAAATTAAATTTATCCCAAATTTAAAATTTATTAAACCAAAAAAAATTAAATTTAAATTTTCATTAAAATATTATGATAGTGTAAAAATTTGATAAACTTTTGAGTGTCTTAGTTTTTGGTTAAAATTGATTTTAGCGCATATAATTTTATCTCAATACATTTTAATCCTATCCAATATTTACTCTATTGAATAATATTAGTGTTACTTTTAGATAATAATAGATGATGATAGTGGTGATTGTGATTGTGATGATGATAATGGTGACAACAAAGCAGTGATGACAATAATGACCACAATGAAAATAATTATGATAATAATACCACTAATGGTGATGACAATAAAGGGAGATGACAACTATCATATTATATTATTTTTTAACTCAACTATCTCTTAATAAAATAATATATTATAAGTTAGCCAATAAGATAAGTAAATCTTTTTCCTTAGTGCATCATGATTAAAACAAGATATAATAAGTATTTTATCTTATTAATATCATAGTTACTTAATGGATGTAACTCAATTAACAACATATGTTAAGTTTATGGGAATGACTTAGTTTGCTTCTTGCAAAATATATCCTTAGGAATGGAGAATAAACTTTAAGTCTAATTAAGCTTGAGACTGAGAATTAATTCCAGAAAAATTTGTGGTAATACATGGAATTCCAATTGATGAGCCAAAAACTTAATTATAATAATTATAAAAAAAATATCATATCATGACCACCAAATATGCCTTAAGTTCTATAAAGAGAGATGAAATTCAACAAGTAAGACCAAAACTATTGTTTTTAGGATGTAATAACAAATCAAAGTTAACATAAAATTGAAGAATCTAAAACATAATTCCATTAAAAAAAGAATACAATTGCCCAACAATATACTATTTATTATCTAATAAGGTTGCTTATTTATATAGTAATTACTTTAAAAATTAAATTTAGAATCATTTTTAATTCAATTACAACATAAAATTTTTCAATCACATCGCATAAAATAAATAAACCCTCAAATTTAATAATAAATAGGTCGACTTAAAATTTCCATAGCTTTATGTGTATAGTGTAACATGTTGTGTTGTGTGACTTGCACTAAGTATTGCCTCCATCACTTTGGTGGTGTTTGGCTCTTTCCTTTGAACAACAAAACTCCAATCTCTTTCCTTTGCCTTCCACTCCCCTGCAACAAACAACAACTTTTTCCTTTTCCTCTTCTCTTCTCTTTCATTGACGATCTCTACGAAGCTATTTCACTCAAACATACCCATTATATCGCACATTCTCTTTCTCTCACCATTAGATCTGATTAGATTGCACTTAGTCCTCTCTTTCTCTCCCTCTGTCTGGATCTTCAACTTCTCCCTGGTAATTTTCCTTCAAAACTCCCCTCCCCCTTTTGCTCCTAGAGAATGGAGTTTAGTCTCCTTAATTTCAGGAGCTTGTTTAATGAGTTCTGAATGAATTGTTTATGGTTTCTTTTGATTGTGGGAATTTGAAACTCTTGCTCAATGTTGCTTGAATTTTGTGAAACTGGGGATTAGTTAAGTAACTTAAATGGGTTCATGACAAGATTTGTTTTTTAGCTTCTTTCTTTCTTTCTTTCTTTTGAATCGAGATAAAGTTGTTGTCTTCTCTCACTCTTTTTTCGAATTCCCTTTCTGGGTCTTGTTGATTTTGTCTCTTTATTTCCTTATTGAGTGTTGGTTTTTGTGATCTTATTCTGGGTTTCTTGTGTTTTTGGTTCTGTTTTTAGATTTTTCTGATTTGGGGGACTGAGTTTGAAGGGGAAACATGGCTGCTTCTTCGGCATCTCTTGCTGGTGCTTCTGCTTCGGATTTTCTGAGGAGTTCAACCAGCAGTTTCAATGGTGTTCCTTTGAGAACCTTGGGGAAGGGAAAGTTGGTTTTGAAGAGGAGGATTTTACAGTTGCTGCTAAGCTGAGGAAGGTGAAGAAGCATGAATATCTTTGGCCTGCTAACCCTGATCCCAATGTGAAAGGTGAGGTGCTGAGCCACCTTTCCCAGTTCAAGCCACTCAAGGAGAAGCCAAAGCCTGTCACTTTGGATTTTGAAAAGCCTCTTGTTGATCTGCAAAAGAAGATCATTGATGTAACTTCTAACTTACTCTCTCAGTGTGTTGTGTTGGTGTGTGCTTTGTTTGCTTGAGTGAGAATGAATATGTTGTAATTGTCTGATTCATGGAGGTTGTGCTGAATGCTAATGGGCTAATAGGAATGGTATTTATGGATGGAAACAGGTGCGGAAGATGGCGAACGAAACTGGACAGGACTTCAGTGATCAGATTCTCTTATTGGAAACTAAGTACCAGCAGGTTTGGCTGCTATAACAAATAAGTTTTGTTCTTAAGAAAACTGGATTACTTGAATGAGCAAACTGATGATGATAAGAGTTCTCATGAGAAAATTGCCATCATGCTTCTCTCTGATTGTCACTTGCAAGATTGAATATATAGCATATTTTTAGCCCACACTGAGTTAGCTGTGTCAAATTAGTTAAGCCTGATTGTCATTCATGTCGGCAATTCTTTTGCGACAAACATCCTGTGACTTGGTAGCTTATAGTATATCTTTGTCTCTGAAATGCAAATTCAACTGTTTCCACAAATTGTATAATATTGTAATAATTATTTTAATTTTAAATTTTATATTAAAGGTATTATATATTTATCTATATCAAATAATTAATATTAGTTTAATGACATTGAAGCTGTTGTTTAGAATTAAGAGGATGTATTTTTAAAAAAAAGAAAATTAGAGAGTAAAAGAAATAATATTTAAGTCACTTTTCCGTTTTAATCTAGTCAAATTTTATGCAAAAGATAAATTGATAATTGTGTGAAAAGCTTTTATATCAAAGGATTAAAGTTTAATTTGTGTGCCCAGTGCAATTGAATTCCTCTGTGAAATCGTTTTTCCCGCCACACTTAAAGCCTTATAAAGGTATGCTGTACTGAGAGTGTGACTGACAACATTGGATAGTGTGAGACATAGAGACTATGAGTGATGATATTGGTCAGTGTGTTGTGCACAACAGGAAAAATTAAAAAAGCAACACAAACTTTGACCAATTAGTAAAAATACGCTCAAATGGTCTGTCTGAATGATTTTTCTGTTGTTACTTTTTAAGTTTTCCTTGTCTATTTAAAATAATATCCTATAACAGTTATATTAATATTTAATTATAAATTTATTTCATAAAAATTATAAAAACAGTATCAGCAGAAGCCAAGTTCTTATAAACTTTAATGGTCTCTCTGTGTGTGAGAGAGATGGTTGACTTGACTACTTGAAAAAGTCTTTCTGTTCTGTTCTGTTCTGCTGGTTTGACCTTTATTCATTACATGATTTAGTCCAGAGGCATGTGCAGCAATCTTGTCGAAGACCGCTAAAGCTTCTCCAAAGGCATATACGATGCCAGTACTTTGACTCTTCCAATTCATAATATTTTTATGCTTAACTAATTTCTTTTTTAAATTGAATATTACAGCCACTGAATTGTGCAAATTACAACTTGCAGATGGTGTTACAAATATTGTCAAAAATTGTACAGACTACACTACAGATTCCATTAGTAAAGGCATCATGCTGGTTAATCAAATCTGTCAGATTTGCATATAGCACAAAGAAAACAACACACTATGATAGTGACCTTCTCTTCATACTTAAAATCAATGAAATACCAATCCATAAATTATGTCATTCGTCCTATATTGATAAAAATCTCAAACATTAATTTATCTTTGTCAGAAACGAATTAATAGTACTTTATTGTCTAATATACTATCTTCCACAATCTTACACGTATGTTAAAGATACACAAAAGCTGAGAATTTTGAAGAAGGGCATAACTTAGACCTAAAATATGTATTTATGTTGGTATCCAATTAAAATCGTTATTTCATCTAAATAATCGTTGTCAATTATATCAATAAGAAAATTAAGGTTTTAAATTTCTGTCATAATGACAGTTTTATCACATTTCTAGATATGGTGAAAAATTTCAATCAATTGGACACCCTAAAAATCTTATGTTACAGCTAAAACCTCAGTGTAGGAACATATTTTAGTAGTCTGTTTGGATATCCTAAAAATCATGGTGACTTCTTTAAAATCACGTTAAAGAAAATGGGATTTTTTCAGAGTAGGAACGGGTTGTTTCGTATTCACAGTAAAACTTTAATTTAATTTCCCCTCCTCTCCTCACTGCCACCTCAAACGCACTATGAAAGATTGATGAAATCATTTGTCAATTTTGATTGAAAAACAACTTCAAGAGTTTTTTTAATCCATTTTTTGTCCTTTGAAGTAGCAGTGTTATGAAGTAGCTAGTCAGCTATAAGCAACACAGAACAATATAGAAAGAAAAAATAAATTGAACAGAAGGACCTAAATCAGACAATTTTAACAATCAAAGGAATTAGAACATTTTAAAAATTGGAAACCGCATTTTAAATAATTTAGAAACCAAATTGATAATTAAGAAGAAGAAAAAAATCCTTGACCTCACATTAAGCAAGTTGAGCTGCATTGCATCATTCATCACCACATTCAATTATTCATCATTTTACCCACATTCCCAATTCCAAATCCAATAAAAGAAAATCATTAAAAAAAAACTCAATACAAGTAAGGAATAACAGCCTTTCTCTCCTTTGGATAATCCTCCCCAAACTTCTCCAAATACCACCTACGGTTGGCCCGGGCCCTTGGACCCAAATTCGCAAAAGTGTAAACAAAAAAGCCCAGCCCGGCCCATGACCAAGTCATCACGGCCCAGCCGAGCCACTCGACAATCTCCCCAAAGTAATTCGGACACGCCACGAGCTCGAACAACCCACCGCGCGGCACCACGTAGCCCTTTCCCTCGCTCTTGAGCCGCAACAAAACCCTATCAGCCCATACATTAATCCCCATCCCCAATAAAAACACCAAAAGCCCACACAAAAACCGGAACCAGAAAAAGCCCGAGTCATCATAGTGATTGTTGTAGTGAGAGACCGTTCGGGCCTGGAGGTAGGAATTGAGAACGTTGAAGGCGAATGCCATTAGGGCTACGCTGAGGGGGAAGCCCGGTGTGGTTTTCTTTGAAGGAGTGAGGAGGAGGTGGAGAGGGTAGAGGATGGTGCGGTTGAAGTAGTGGATTAGGAAGGGGGTGATGAGGGCCTGGGCTTTGGGGTTGTGGGAGTGGAGGCCCAGTGGGAAGAGCAGGAGGGTGAGCCAGAGGGTTGGGCTTTCCATGAGGAGCCAGGCTAAGGGGGGAGGGAGGTTGGGCCCCCAGCCGGGCCTGTGGTGCTTGCCGTAGGGGGCCTGGAGGAAGGTGAGGGAGAGGAAGGTGGGGGGTGCGATTAGGAAGAGGGTAAGGAGGGAGCTGTGGAAGAGAGATGAGTCGGAGTAGTGTTCTGGGATCATTGTTGTTGTTAGGTTGGGAATAATGAGAGTGAAGAGTGATCGATTTGGACTTTGGAGTGACCAAAACGAGAGAGAGGAAAAGTGGAAGTGGTAATGGACGAAAATATGTGAGGTTTGCTCACAACCAGGTCTCACCAGCATATATTAATTTATAATGATGGAAGTGAGAGAAAAATAACCTAAAGGGCTTCATTATTAATTTGATTTCTTAACTTTTAAAAGGTTTAATTTCATAGTTAAAGTCTTAAAAATAAAATTTGTTCTCTAAATTTTTAAAAGGTTTAACTTGGTTCTCAAATTCTTAAAAATAAATTAATTTGATTTTTAAATTTTTTAAAATTTAAAGACAAAATTAAATCATTTAAAATAATTTGATAATCAAATTGATTTATTTTAAAAAAGTTTTAGGATTAAATTAAATTTTTTAAAAAAATTTGGGGACCAAATACGAGTTACTTGTTTTATGATATCTTTGTTTAATTTTTTTTTCATTGAAGCAGATTTATTTGAGTGTCATGTTGGATTATTTAAGATTAAGATTTGTTGTTGCTATAAGCAGTAATTACTTGTTATTTTTTTAAAAAAAAATCTTGTTATTTTAAGGCTAGTCATTTAAGGTTGCTTAAAATTATAACATTAGAATAAAATGTGCATGGCTTGTTTAATTATAATGTGACATTAAGGACAATTAACAAGAAAAAATAAACTCAAAAATGGGTTCCCTAAATTGCATTTATTAGATATAAAAATTTAGGGGACAAAAAATGTTGACAAAAAAGAAATAATAGGAGATTAAAAGTTGATAAAAAAATTAGGAAACTAAAAATTTAATTAACCTAACAAAAATATATGTATTAGAGTTATATTTAAAGTGATTAGGTATTAATATTAATATTATACATAATAATATAATAGTATGCCGTCTGAAAGAACATAGGTATAATTAGTGACAGATAAAAAAATTCCTTTAGTTGGGATTTTTACTAAAATATTTTCAGACAAGAAAAATATTACAAGTTTCTATAAAATTCATAATGTCATAATAAAAAATTATTTTTTATAAATTATATTTTTTTAGGTATTTTTAAAATGTTTTATGACTTTTTATTGTAATATATAATAAAATATTATAAAGATAAAGTGATAAAATTAATATCAACTTGATTCTCTTATAAATTTGTACATTCATTTTAAAAATTGTTTTGCATAATAATTTTTTATGGAAAAAACTATTAAATATATTCATGTAGAAAAAAAATTCTGGTGGGACAATTACCTGTAAAGTCTAGAACATGGATCCGCCTCTGTGGATAATATGGTAAATTACAGTAATATATTAATATGCTAATTTCTTTTATGCTGAATTAGAGATTACAATATATCTTAAGCCATTAGATTAAATGATTAATGTAGCTTATGGTAAATAATGATAACTGAACTAAAAAAAAGTTATATAAAATTTTGTTATTAAATAAATTGTTGGCTTGTAACATCCAAATCTTATATCATCATGTGAATCGAGTTGTATTAATTAACGTACTATAATAACTTTTTTTATACTACTATATAATATGAAATTTGCTTTCTAACTGACAAATTTCGAATTGCTTTTTAGTTTATATTTCTTCGTCCACTGTTGGCTTCGTCTGTCACTCTCTTTCTCCCAGCGGCAACAAACAAAACAAAGCTAACTCCTTACTTCTTTCACTAATCCAATGAACGAACAAACACCTCTCTCTCTAGGGTTTGGAGTTTCGACACCATGACGAGGGAGAAGCGTTTTGCGCCATAATTCTTGTAGGGTTTTTTGCTCTTCCTTCATGCCAATTCCATTCACTGCGTAACAGAGCGAGTTCCGTTCACTCATTGTGATCGAACCAGATTCGGTTTTCACCCTCGCACGAAGTAGGGATTGTTGTTTCGTGCGCGGAATTTGGTTCTGCGAAGGAAATTCGTTGTTTATTTCGTTTGCTTGCTGAGGTGCGTTGCGTTTGCTACTCTTCCACGCTCTTGTTTAATTTTGCGAGTTCTTGTGCTTCGGTTGAGAATGTTGAGTTGAATTTCGCCAGCTTTGAGTTGAAACTGTGCTGCTTCTCAGAGTAGGGAGGATATGACAGAGTGAGAATGAGTGTGTGTGTGTGTGAGAGAGAGAGAGAGAGAGAAGCAGAGTATTTATTTATTTATTTTTTTAAAGATTGGGTTTTGGTTAACTGAGTTGGAGTATTTTTTTTTTCGCGCTGTGTTAAGAGAATTAGATAATTATGATGTTTGACAAGGTTTTTGAAAATAGTCCGCAACCGTGATTTTGGCTGCAACTTGAAGGATTTTGGAGTTACTGTGGCCAAAATTGTGGTTGTGTTTGCCGCATTTGTCTGCAATTTCTTTTAACATCGAGTATCATGATGAAACTGTGACCACAATTTAAAACCGTGATGTTTGAACAGTAAGCTAGTAGAAATTGCCTTTCATTTGTTTGTAAGAAATCTTGTTGAGGCATGCTGGCTTAATACTAGGGTTGCTGTTTTAATGGTGGTACAGGTAGGAGGATTATAGGCACTACCGTATGTAGATAGTTACGTGTTATTTGAATTGTACTCTGGTGGGCGAATGTTGCTTGGAGCTGCATAATGATAGTTGCTGTGGATTTGAATGCCTCACCTGTGCCAGAGGACGATGAAGATGATTTTGGCCGCCAGGTTGAAGAGTACCGTACACCAGAAGAGCGTGTGGAATCTGCAGTTGATATTGCTCACCAGGTATCCTCTCCTTTATTTTTATGCATCTTCTTTGACTTTATTATGTCATCGTGGTCTAAGTTGGCTTTGATTCATGGTGTCGTTGACTGCTGTGATGATAGTTTCTCATTTATTGCTATAGTTCATATAACGTTACTTCCATATAGGATTTTTATTGGGTTTCGTTGAGACTTGAGACCTTTAATTTCAATTTGACATGTCATTTTAATGTTAAATTGACTTGATTATAGTATTCGGTTATATGAATTATGAAGAATTATATTTTTTATGCAAAGCTGGATACTAAATTTTAATATTGGGGATGCTGGATAGAAATTGTAAAATTGGATGCTACCCATCCCTTGTCATGAAACAAGAATACAAAGATCAATTTATATAATTTATAATTTTTGTAAAGAGCTGTTGGAAACTTGGAAGGAATGAAATCATATATCTTGAAATCATAATAGTCAATAGTGTGCCATAGCGGGATAATGGAGTGGAGCAGCCATGGAATTCAAATAGTGGAGTGGTTTTTTCAATAGCAGCCAAAATAGCCACTTATCGCATGATATAGCAACACTACCATGACAGAGGCTTCAAAAACCCATTTTTACCCCTGGAACATAATTTTTTTTGGTAAAATATTCTACGAAAGCTACTTCTGTTTTGACTCCTATTACATTTCTTCACACTTTCAAGGACTATTTTTTATGCTATATTCCACTGTTGTTAAATAGCTTCTGTAGGAGTACTAGTTGCAGAATTGCTCATATCCATGATTGCAACTCCATCCACTTTTGTGGTCGCCATGCATGTTTTGGTTTTCTGCCATTTTCCATGAACTGCAATTGTTAGGTTCTTTTTCTATTAATTTTACCATCATCCTTCATTTTATGACTTGATTACTTTGACCTTATTGCTCCTAGGCTGATGGTGACTGTGTGTAAATTGTGACCTATTATTTTTCATGAATTTCCTTAATTTTTGTTTTTCGGGTATTTATGTGTAGGATAAGTTATTTAGTTTGTATTATAATATTTAAAATAGCGGTCATTCTGCTTCCTGCTAGTGTTTTCAAAGTTAGCTGCTATGAGTTGCTATCTGAGATTGATAACTATGCCCACAATGAAAATCAACTAAGCTGATTCTATAGACGCATTAGTAGATGTTTATAGTTATTAGATTCTTATGATTTGATATGATTCCAACTACCTATTGATAGAAAACATTAAAATAAAGAGAAAAATTTACAATCCTGGAATTGGGTCTTTGGTACCTTAATTTGTAATCAGAACTGGTTGGAGTCTTTGACAAGATTTATTTTTAGCCTTACAATCATATCTATGCCACATTTTCCTCAGATTTTATGGGTTCCAGAAGTAATCAAATGTAGTTTACGTTTTAAAGTCTCGCCTTTAACACAATTACTGAGTTCCTGCTTCTTTTTAGGAATGTGAAGAAAGAAAAAGAAAGTTGAAAAGAGAACATTCAGATGACAAACCTGTGCAAGTATCACAATCACCTGGACATGATCAGTTATTTCATACTAAGATTCTTAAATCATATGATAGAAGTAAGCTTCCTCCCGGTAAGGATTTTTTTCTGTGGTCAACTCGCACTTTTGCCAGTTGTAATTAATAATGGCATTTCATTCATATTTTATTTTAACAATATTTTCAAATAATGCTATTGTTTGCTGAATTGGGAAATTCAGATAGCTCTTAGTACTATTCCATTTCTATACTTATGTTGGACTATTCTGTAGGATATTTTATTGCATGTCACATGTTTTTTTTGCTTAATTTAGTCTAAAATTTGTTTCAGGGTAAATAAAATTTAGCATGCTATTTTGTTAAAGTTACAAGCAGCCTGTGTTCTTATGGTACTGAGTGGAGGTTCTGTGATACAACAAAATGGCTAATGCATTATATTAGAGCATGTTCTATTTATGAAATGCTGTTGGATTGCTATTTTTTCTTCAATCATTTGATATATTCACAATATACTTTGGGATAGATTAAGATGGCTGTAAAGGAAAGTATTATCATTTTATTATTTACTTGCAGGTTGGTTGGATTGCCCTTCATTTGGCCAGGAAATTTATTGCATGATACCATCCAAGGTTCCACTTGGTGAATCATTCAATGATGACATCATTCCTGGTAAAAGATACTCATTTAAACAAGTGATACATCAACAGAGAGTTTTAGGGAGAAAGGTAACTAGACTTTATTCAAAAGTTTAATGTTTCATAATACTTTAATAGTTTAATCTGTTTCCTCTTCCTTTTTATTTAATTTTAAGTGCAAGAGTGATCTAAATGAAAGGGATTTCTAGATTCTTAGAAAACAAGATAAAAGAGAATTATACAATCTAGTTTTTTTTTTAATTACTATCTTTGCTAATCCTCTTCAGCAGCATAGTATATATTGTATCATTGTTTGTTTTTCCTTTTTGTACAGTTTATTACTCTATTGTGTTGCCTTGCAGCTTGATCTGGTAATTGATTTGACGAATACTTCTCGATACTATTCAGTAGCAGATTTAAAGAAAGAGGGTATCAAGTATGTTAAGGTTTGTAGTGCACCTTTGCTCACCAACTAATTCTTCTAATTATGTCTTTAAAACTGTCACTCCTCTTTCTTGTCCTTACATTTGAAGATCATTGTTGTGATTTAGATTCAATGCAAGGGCCGTGATTCTGTACCTGATAATTTATCTGTTAATCATTTTGTCTATGAGGTTTGTTTCTTTCTTAATCATATTGTTGTAATCTTCCTGAGTTATTTTTAAGAATGTGGCATCTATTTCTTTTTCTCGGGTAGGCTAGCTTGTTACTCTTTACATGATTAAGCACTTACATTACCTCATAAACATGCTGCAGAAGTGAATATTTCTGATACCTTCGAAACTATGTGATGTATTGATTTCATATTTTCTTTTACAACTTTTTTAACATTTTCTGTAGAATATTATATGCTTGCAAATTTCATTGTTATACCATCTGCTCTTTTTTCCCCTTCTAAATATTGTTTGTTTTTATTATCTAATTGATAATTATTTGATTTTATATCTTAATTTTATACTCCCTCTGGTCCTTTTTATAAGACCCAATTAACTAATTTAGCAAGATTAAGAAAATTAGTTAGTTTAGTTAGTATTATTATTGTTATACCATCTGCACCTTTTTTATTCCTTCTAAAATATCATTCTTTTTTATTATCTGATTCTAATAAATAATTAAGAAAATTAGTTAGTTTTGTTAGTAGTATTAATTTTGTCTTAAATTATATATTTTTTTTCCAAAATTATCCCTAATATTAATGAGGCATACTTTTATTCTTCTTTTTATATAAATATTATTATTAGTTTTAATTCCTTTAATATCTTTCACCACTAATATATTTATTACTTTAATTTTTATTGGCTATGCATGTGAATAGTCATAGTAAGGTTCCCAAAATGCTCTTTATACAAGACAAAGCTAAACTTCCAAAGAACCCAAGGCATTAATGTATTTCATTTACTATTTATTGAACTCAAGAAAATGAATCATAATTAAGGGTAGTTTGTGAAAAAATAATTAATGCATATGACATTATGGATTGGGTCATATAAAAAGAACCAAGCATCACTTCTAATTTGGGCCTTATGATAAGGACTGGAGGGAGAATATCTTATTAAAGGTTAACATCATTTTATATTTTTATCCTCACATGTGATGTGATTTTTGGCTGCTTATCTGATATGTATTTTGAAATTAAAAAAAAAAAAAAAAATCACGAATGCTTTGTCCTTTTTGGAGAGGAGAAATAGATGTTTTATATTAGAGCTACATCATTTTATTCACAAGTTTTTAACTATTTTCAACTCCAGGTTATGCAATTTCTATTACGTCAAAAACACTCGAGGAAGCATATACTTGTTCATTGTACACATGGTCATAATCGTACAGGATACATGATCATCCATTATCTGATGCGCTCAATGTCAATGTCTGTTACTCAGGTCAGTGTTGGAGTTACCATATGATTTAATATCTCTGTTAAAGATGTGATTTAAGTCAAGTATTTATACTTTTGATTTGATTATTCTGCAGGCAATAAAAATATTTTCTGATGCACGCCCTCCGGGAATCTATAAACCTGAGTACATTGATGCATTGTATGCATTTTATCATGAAAAAAAGCCTGAAATGATAGTTTGTCCTCCTACCCCTGAGTGGAAGAGAACTCCTGAACTTGTTGATCTAAATGGTGAAGCAATGCCAGATGATGATGATGATGGAGTACCAGGCTCTCCTTTGCATGTATGGGTAATATTGAAAGTGAATTCTAATATTTTGGCATTTATTGATATCTCATACTATATGAATAGGTTGTTGAACTTCTGTTGTGTTTTCATGTTAGTCTTGTTTCCTATTTCTTACTAATTCTCCTAATAAGGAAAGGATTCTTCTTGAGAAGCTAATTTAGAAATGCGAAACTCCTTTGAGATCTAGTCCTTTTCCTCGTTAAGTGGTTAGCAATTCTCTAGTTTTGATTCAAATTGGGTGGAGCTTGGGATTTATCCTGGGGGCAACCAAAGAAAGGAAAAAAGTTGTTTCAGGGACCAACTTGAAGGTTTTCTTTTGAAAAAAAAATGTAAAAGTATAACTTTCAAAAGGTTTTTTTTTTGTGTGGGGGGTATTCACTGCACTACAGTGGTCTGATGTTGTAGAGTGGTTAAGTTCCTTTGAAATATGTTATCTGATGTGTTGGATGCCTATTGGTTGTCCCCTTCACTTTGAGCAGATTCTGTTGGTTTGTTTTGAAGATTTTGGAAGAATCAAGGGCTAACATTTGGTGGCAGTGCTTGTTTGCGTTGTTCTTTGATGTACTTGATTTGACTAGAACGAAATTGAGCTTCTACCCTAGTTTGTATTTGCAGCATCTCATTGTAGATGGTTTCTTCCCGTTCCATTGCAGAGAGATTGGACTACCTTGTTACATTCTTGACTTCTATACTGTTCTCCATGTCCTCTTCTTTGTTTTGGGGATTATCTTAACCTCCTCTTATTTGTACTTCCTTCTTTTTCTGTCTAGTAAATTCCTTTTAGATAAAAATGGGCGGTGGAAAAATTATGTGATTTTCGAATAAGTCATTCACCCCTGTTTTTCCACCATTTTATCTTTTCCTTGTCCATTTTCACTCCTATCAAATGCACTATAATCATTGAAGTTTCATACGTCATAGAAGGCAATGCTACATATTTTCTTGATGTCTGTCAATAAGACTTCTAACGTGAAGCTTTTTTTTTTTTTCATTTGGTCTGTCGGTGATACCATCAATTCTTGAACCAAGTGTTTAACTAGTTTTTCTACATTAGATGATTTTTTCTGAAGCTAATTAAATATTGATATCTTTCCTATTTTCCTAGGAGAATCATGTGACTGACACTATAATGAGAAATGATGATGTTTTGGGAGATGAGATACCTAATGATCAGCAAGATGCATTTCGTCAGTTCTGCTTTCGAACACTCAAACTAGGTGTTGGGGTAAGATCATGACACGGGTTGTAAGATCATGCTAAAATGCAAAATTACACTTAAACATGCATGCATACATATTTATGTGTGTCTGTATATAAACTTGAATTTGTGCATAAGATTGTGTCAAGTACAACTCCTAATATAAAAGATAACAAACTAAAACAGCAAGTGAATATGGACCAAGTCACACAACAGCTTGAAGCCATTTTTCAGACAGCAAATCAATCAACCCTTTGTTCTGTAAATTTTCTCTTTTTCTCTAGGTTTAACATTATAAAGTTTTCCTTGTTCATGAAATAAATCAGATACATATATTCTTGTTGAATTCTGTGTTCTATCATGCTTCATATTATATTTATCTTAGTTGCTGATGACATGATTTTGCTTCTATTTTCACTTTTTATGGTTTGGCTTTGCCTGCTTAATGTACCTCTGATGTTTGTTATAGATTGCCGTCTTACTATTTCTTATGGTGCAGGCCAGAGGGCACATGCAATTTCCAGGGTCACACCCAGTTTCTTTAAACAGGTCCAACTTATCTGTGCCAATAATGCACTATACTGTGATATGTTATGATAACCAAGCAGTAAACCTCTGGCTGCTAGTTCTTTAGCCACTATACTTTCATATAGCATGCTTTTATGCTAACCAAACATATGATTATGTTGGTGGTTAGCATTGGGTTCTTATATGCATTTCTGTCCTTTTCATTTAATGTATGATAATGAGTAATGCTTCCTGTTCCCTCATGAGGTCCAATTAAACACACAGTCAGTTCATTTAGGCTTCACAGTCAGATTTAGTCCCTATTGGTTGGATTCTATTCATCTCTTTCAGTTTGGTGAGCCTGTGCCATTCTCTCTTGACTGTTTTATCCTTCCTAGTCAAACAGAACAACTCACCTATTATGTGAATTTGGAGCTAATTGTTGTTACTGATACCACAGAGGGAAGAAGTGATCCTCAACGTTGGTGGTGGGGTTACTCAAATGCCAAATGATGCCCCAACATGCATGTGGAAGGGGAGAAGTTCATATGGTTCTTTCAACTACTATAAATAGAAGCCTAGAGGGTAGGAGGGATAGATCACTTGAGAGATCAAGAGACAGACTAAGATCCCTTTTAGGTTAAGATTGAATCTGTAGTAGAGTGAATACTTGTGACTTGCCACTGGGGATACTATTAAAATCAATTTTATATCCCTAGATTTACCCAGAACTGAATTTTCATAAGTGAGGTATTATATATATATATATGTGTATGTATGTATATATTGTTTAAAGTTTATTAACATGGAGAGGAAAAACAAATTAAAGTAAAGGATGATAAGAAATCCTCCTAAAGAAAAAAATGTAACAGATAACCAATGAAACAGAGAAACTCAATGGTACAAAGATTCACTATCCCTCTAACATATTTTGTTAATGAAACCCAATTAAAAATTAAAAGGTCATGCACTTAATGCCAAAAAGATATCAAATGCCTAATCTTATCCCAAGTCAAATGTTGTGCCTGTGCCAAAGAAACATCCTTATAAATACAAGTTACCCTCCAAACAAATTTAACAAATTGTAGCATAGATTATCATTGTTACAATAATTTAGCCTATACTTCTACCAAAACCATGAAAACTAATATTAGAATTGGTCCAGTGACCTGGGACATGCCCAATATTCAACAAAAATACCAAATAAGGCTAAGTAAGCTAACCTTTAATTTGTGACCCCTAACTAGTCTTACATTCCACATCCTAATTGCAAAAGGTAAGTGAGTGGTTAACTATATACCTCCAGCCAGTCCATATTCTTCCAGAAAATTTAAAATCTATATCCTTATATGACCTACAGTGACCAGATCCGTCAAGGAGAAATAAGATCTTAATGCTCTGTACTTTAAATATGTTGTCATTTTAGAATATACTATTTGCTACTTTAATGTTTTATACTTGTCTTTTTTTGGGGTTGGGAGGATGCCATCATTTATATTTTTATAGCTATATATGTAAGTCTTTAAATGAATCAAGTTATGATTAGGAGGGAATATGGAGAGTTCATACAGATGTGGGCATAGCAACAAGTTATTTGTCAGAATTATGCCAATTAGTGACTTTTTTTGCATAGTGTATTGAATATAAATGCTTCCAAACTTTCATTTATTTATACACGTTGTAGTTTTGTGATTATAGTGATTATATTTATTGATTGCAGGAGTTATTTTCAGGACAGTTTCTTATTGATTTGTTGTTTTTCTGTATTTGTTAAATGTTAAATTTAATTGCTTGGTATGCAGGGAGAATTTACAACTGTTACGACAACGTTATTATTATGCAACATGGAAAGCTGATGGAACAAGATATATGATGCTAATAACTATGGACGGATGTTACTTGATTGATAGAAGCTTCAATTTTCGAAGGGTTCAAATGAGGTTTCCTTGCAGGATTACAAAGGATGTATGTATGCTAATCTATAGTGAAAGTTTCTGAGAGTGTTTGTTAAGCTGTTTTAATTTTATGGTGCACAAACTGATATGTATATATCCTTGGCTTCCAAGGGCATGGCTGAGAAGACACACCACTTCACATTGCTTGATGGGGAGATGATTATTGATACATTGCCAGATTCCAAAAAGCAGGAAAGGAGATACCTCATATATGATCTGATGGCAATCAATGGAGTATCAGTAATAGAGGTTTGGTTTATTTGTAGTTGTACGACATAATGCTGGATGCTTTTACTTTGGTTTTGACTACATTGTTTCATTCTTTTTGGACTTTGGGAACAGGAAATCACTTGTGCTTGCCTTTAGCTGTTATTTATTTGCATGGTTGAAAAATACTCAAACTATAATGCAACCCAACTTTTTGCAGACATTATTTCATAGTGGAGCAAGATAACAGTTGACTTATTTTATCTTCAATTTGCAACATCTTTTTAAAAACTATAAAAAAACAAAGAATAAACCAAAACTCTACTCAAAACAAAACTGGTTTTGATTTTTAAAAATTTCAAAACTAAAAACAAGAAAACACCCCAAGCGGGGCCTAAGATTTTTCTTTTTTTGGTTCAAAGGGAGGAGTTGAAGTCCACTACTAGGGGGTTTACAATAACTCACATATGCTTCTCAACCAACTGAACTAGTCCCCCTTGGCACACTTTAAGATTTATATATTAATATATTATATATAGATGGTGAATATTTCTGTCACATTTTCTGAATAGATGAAATGTGCTTAAATTGATTCAACATTGGATTATCTAATTAACCATTACTTAAAATGTTTTGATATCTTTTCTAAATTATTGTTTTCCTCTATAATCTGTTTTCTTTCATGCTTTTGTCAATTCTTTGATACAAAGTGTAGCTAGCGATGTATGATTTAGTCCAAACTTGGTGCAGCGACCATTTTATGAACGGTGGAAGATGCTAGAGAAAGTTATTGAACCCAGGAATCAGGAACGGTTCCAGAGTAGAAATCCTTACTATAGATATGACATGGAGCCATTCCGGGTATGCATCTCTACCCTTAAAACTGAGTATATATTAAGCTTCACTTTCCGCTGCTAGCTTGTCTATTAATGTTTAAAATTATCAGGTGAGGAGAAAAGATTTTTGGCTGCTCTCTACTGTCACAAAGCTTTTAAGCGAATTCATTCCGAAACTCTCACATGATGCAGATGGTCTCATATTTCAGGTGGGTTTAATTTCTTCATTATATTAAACATGAGGTTGAGCTCTTCTGATATGCTGAATAACTTATTTCTGGCTCAACGTCATGCCAGCAACTCACCTATTTTCAGTCATGTGGTTTGTAGCCTTTTAAGATTTTTCCTTTTCCCATTAATTCTCTCTCATACCAGGGTCAACATACTACCGCAACTAATTCAATATAAAAATGAATATCCTTTTGGTTTCTGTAGTGATCTTAAAATGATGTCCGGTAAAAGAGTGGCTCATAGAGGACCACTGTTACCTAGACTAGCTCATAGTTCAGATACATTGGTCCATTCATCTTATTTCAAGTCCTCCTTACTACAGCAACTGAGTTTTTCTTCTTTTTCTCTTTTTTATTGAAGTGAATCGAGGTTGTTACTGACAATATGTATAACCAGGGATGGGATGATCCTTACATACCTCGCACTCACGAAGGCCTCTTGAAGTGGAAATATGCTGAGCTGAATTCAGTTGATTTTCTCTTTGAGGTGGTATTATCAACTTATTACATATCTTGTTGGTTAATGTCTCTTGCTCCAAACTACTAGTTTGCTGCAGATGCTCCCAACTAATTTCTAGTTGTGTTTACAGATTGATAACGATTGTCAGCTACTTCTTCTGTATGAACGTGGAAAAAGGAAGCTCTTGGAAGGCTATAGGGTTGCATTTGAAGGTCAGTGAGACAGACACTTATATTATACCTGTCCAACTCATTCAATTCTGATGTAATAATATCTACAAAATATTTAGTGTATGAGAGAATATGTTAGAATATCTTAAAAGATCTTCAAAATATAGTGTAAACAGTTCTTTATTCCCTCATGTTTCCTTTTATTTCCTTATTGACTAGCAATACTATACTAGTACTTTACCTAAATTTTTATATAAATAGAATCATTTGTTCAGTATTTTGTAATGCATTATAATACAGCATACCAATATTGTTAAGACAGCTGCTTGATATCTTTTGCACAGCTTTGTGAAGCTGATTTTTGTTGTATGTACCTAATGCACAGGTGTCCTTGATTGTTGACTTTCCATTCCTATATGCTTTTGTTCAGACACTTCTTTATATAAATATTCAGATATGCAGATTTCTGAGTGCACAGAACACTTGAGCAATATTTCTCAGAAACTCCTAATCTCAAGTAATAGAATATTATTTGAATTCTTTATTATCTTTTTCCTTTCTTTCCTCACCTAAACAACAATGAGATTTCAGGCGTCATTGTAGAATAGGAAATTCTATTAAAATCAAGTAATGGCTTTATTTGCTTCTCAGGGCGGTACATATTCATTTGCCAATTTGTTGTCTAGATTGGTTGGTGATTTTCTTATCACTATAACCAAATTCTAGCATCCACCAGAAAAAGTGTATATTTGAAGCAGTGCCTCAGTTTTGCAGGATAATGCTTTGTTGTCTGCTTTTATGTCTGCATCTTGTTTGGAAATTCTTCGTCAGTTAGTTGCATTGATTGCAAATGCTTAATGGAATTTTAAAATCTGCTGAAGGTTTGGATCCCTTGCATTATTCCGGAAAGATCATTGAGTGTTCTTGGGATTCTGACAGACAGGAATGGATATTCAAGCGAATCAGAACAGATAAATCAACACCAAATGACTTTAATACTTATAGAAAGGTTCTATTCTATGCCAACTTCTTTACATTTTAATTTCCCTCTTGTCTATCAATCTGTACTTGATTGGACCATTCGATTGATCTATTACAGGTGATGCGAAGTATAAGAGACAATATCACAGAGGATGTCCTGTTGAATGAAATAAATGAGATAATTTGCCTTCCCTTGTATGCAGACAGGATAAGAATTGATAGCAAAGCCCATATCCACACCAATATGGCACGGCGAAGGTAATCAATCAGAAATTCTGTGCCTGTAATTTTTTGATTGGTGGGAGAATTGCATGTGGAAAGTGTTACATCAGGTGTAAACAAGATCAAATGTATCTAGTATCTACTGACGTCCGCCTGTGGCCATCATCCAAAGGTTCTTCACATTATGTAATTAGTTAGTCTTACAACTCCTTAGTTGATGCTGCAGTTGGTAAAGCTCAAATTCATGCATGTAGAGTTAGGCTTAGGATCTCAGTGTAAATCATCTTATACATTTTCTTTCAAGTAATAACTTGTTCAAAGGGTAGCTGTTTGTTAGGGTTAAGCTCCATTTCATTGGTTAGAATTTTCCCTGTATGTGAATATAAAAACATGGGAAATACTAACGAGCTTTCCATTTTCCCCAGTGCGGATGTTATTCTGCATTTTGCCTTCTCTGTAAATTATGTTAGGCTGTGCTGAAACCCACTGCAGCTTATTCTTCTCTAGCAACTTATTGTAGTTGTAGTATTCTGGAAGGGTGTAGGGGGAGGCAGTTGGGTTTTGAAAATGTTTGTCAGGAGTGAAGATTTGAATGGGATTAAGAAAAGGGGAAGTGGAAAAGGGATCAAATGCTCATTTCAATTCTTTTCTAAATAATTATGACATTACTGAAAAAAAATTCTGATTTTCGTGGGCTAACGTTAACATCAAAAGTGGAGCATGAAATTCTAGTGTGAAACAAGTACATATTTGGCTGCCTTTATTTTTTTTTTTTATATTAAAAAACTTCATTTTTTATAAAATTAATAAAAATGAGTTATTATTTCTTTAAAATAAGTTGAACTAAACATGCACAAATTTCATTTGTAGCAAGGGAAATAAATTGCAAATTTCTTAAAAACTAAAATGGTATATCGTCTAAAAAACGATGTATTTAAGTAACCAGAAAGTGGGCGCTTTGTTAATTTTGGTTTTTTTTTTTTGTTTTTTATCCATGGACTTTGTTAATCTATACATGCATTTGAATCCCGTTCTCCCTCTCCCTTATTTATATTTTGCATCTCTCATTAGGGCATTGCTTTGTACATCTAGCACAACAATTATTGGTACAATGGTAAAATTTTATTTTTGTCAGTTTCATAAAGTTGATAAGAATTGGTAAATTCATAAGTCCAATACGGATTCATTAATCCATAAGTCTTATATATTAATTATTAGATCAAAATTGTTACAATTTATTATTTAAATTTATATGTGTATTAAATATATATTAGAAATTTTATTGTTATATATAACGATATTAATTATTTCATAATATAATTTATCTATTAACTCAGTTAATTAGAATGTCCGACTAAAAATGCGAAAGTCACAATTCCTGCATAGATCATTAATTTTAAATTAATTTGTAAAACATATTTTTGAAAAAATTTACACCAATCCGTATGAGACCCAAACGATGATAAGTCGTATTGGGTTTATAGATTTGCCAATTTATATCAGTTTTACGAAAAGATAAAATTAAAATTTCACTATTTTTGTTGAATGCACAAACAATTGTGCTAGGTGCACAAAACAATGCCCCTTTCTTGCATTCTAAAATATAAATTTGTATTTTAGAATGAATTTTTCATAATATAATGGAAGGTGTTGAAATTAATATACTAAAGAAAAGAAATAAATGTCATCTACATTATTTATAGAGAACACATTTCTATTTATTTTTTTTAAAAAAAGAAGATATAACACACTTCTAATTAAAGAGAAAGAAATTGCTAAGTTTTTTTTTTTACCAAAACATTAATGCAGAGTATACATTAATTTTAATGATTATTAAAAAATCTAATTGACTATCTTTACTGACATTTGTCATTTTAACCCTATAAAAATTTAGATTCTAAAACTCAAAAATATAAGGATTAAATTTTTTGACGTTTGATAGTTTTAAGGACTAGAAAAATATTTTGTAGTTTCGAATATTAAACTGACTAATACTTTCAAGTTTGAATTTAATAAAAAATTTACGCCTGAAGTAAAATGGTCTAACTAACCTAATTTGGTATCAATTAAGTTAATGAAGCTAAAATACATTTTTAATCTTATTATGCTTTCAATTTTATTTAGTTTGATTTCTTATTTTTAAAATATTAAATTTTGTCCTTTATGATTTTTTAAGTGAGTCAACATGATTCTTGTGAATCAATAATTGTTTTCATTTTTAAAACACAATATTATATCTTTTTTCTTTTACTGATTCGAGAAAAAAAACTTGTCTCATTAGAGTCAAATATTATGAAAATTATGAGAAAAGTAAAAATCATTGCTAGAAAATTGAAAAATTCATTATTAAAGTCTTTTCTAATTGAGTGACTCATTTTTCATGTAATCTTCATCATATTTGTGACCTTTTTTCTTCAAATATTAATTGGATACCATAATTTGTATGTAAACCAATCTACTAATAGGATAAATTTCATGTCTTAAATTAATAAAAAAAAATCGAATTGTATAAAAAATGATCATTATTTCCGAATAATCACTTTAACTCACTTTAAAAACATAAAGATTTATTTTGACTTTTAAAAAAGATAAAGGGTCAAATGGAATATAATAAAGAACATCATATTTAAAAGTATATTTTAGTCAACTGAAAATTATGAAAATGTGAATAGGAATTTATTTGGACATGCAAAAGTGATTTTAAGACTTATATAGAAGTGAAGTATTTATCGTCTATGGCAATAATTAATTTCTATCAAAGAATCTGATTGGTCACTTCTAATTTAATTTATCCTCTCAATTGAATTGAAACTTTACTTAAAGATTCAAACCTAGCTTCAGTCAAATCAACATTTTTATAAATTTCTTTGATGCCTCTCCCTTCTTGGATGTTAGGCATTCTTTTTGTGCCATTGCCATCATTTCAAGGAACAGTGGAAAAATGGTTTTTTTTACAGTAAAAAAATGTTTAAAGATTGGAATGGTTATATACATGCTAAATCAATTTTCATATAATTACCAATTCAAAACAGTGAAAAAAAGGTGTTGGCATTCTACGGCTTTTTTTACAAAAAAAAATGTTGAAACATTCAATAGATTGGAGGGTTATACATTCTAAATCAAATTTCATATACTTATTAGATGTTCTCAAGACATTTTAACATCCTTGCTTGCTTAGTTATCTATTTCATATGAATTTGCCAATAAACAAGTTTGCTAACTACATCTATAAGCAAAATTTGCAGGGAAACTCCAAAATTTTGGTAGGTTATTGAATTGAGATGTAATTATTGCTAGCAAACAGCAACAAATGTTTCAACTTTCACTATACACATAGACCATGCAAATACCATGGCATGTCACAAGACCACATGTGGTATCCCAGATCAGTGAAGTAGTCTACCTGATTGGTGTCATGCACACTTCATATCGTACTATTGAATTTTTAACATAGCACAGCCTTCTCCAAGATTGGCAAGCCAATCAATCACAAAGAACCATCATCCCCACTGATGAGCTTCAACAAATGCATCTGCACTTGAAAATTTCCTGTACTGGTGTTGGTCAGAAACATTTCAAATTTCAAAATCATAACATAAATTAGAGAACCAACATACATAATGTCCATATAACATTCTAGGACTCAATAGTCAGTTGGTAATCTGTTATAGTTAAGAAAGCATCTATGATAAGCTTCTTGCTTGCTAAATATTTGCCCTACACTCATTCAGGTAGTAATCGAACGAATTACAATTTCAGAATTCAATTTCTTTTTCCAACTCTCTCTGGATACTCAAACTCTAATACACACAATAATAAGCAAATAAAAGTCATCAGTGCAAAATATCTCTTCAATCTCTGCATACTAGTAAGGGAAATTCAAAATCATGGGAAGAACACCAAAGAGAGGCCTTAAAACAATCCCTAACCCAAAAGTTATTTAAAGGTAATAAATCTATTTAATAGATGATCAAATGACAATTCAGTAGCTCTAACAGTTGTTTTATCTAATTGGATATAGAAGTTCTCAATATGAAGTGTAACAAGACAAATTGTTTGTCTTCTGCAATGCCATTCAAAATGAGGGTTCTTTCAAATCTTGCAAGGTCATTACAAAACTATACCAGAAAGATAATACTTCAGGTTTCATTGATAAAAGCATACTTAAGCAGAAGAAAATGCACTAAGGGACTTTCGCATTTATCCAAACCTTCATAGAAAGAGAGATATAAAGCTGAAAATTACACCCTTCTGAACCTCTTGTGGAAAGAATTTTCATAGGAAAATACCATCAGTAATGTAGAAACTAAGTTATGTAAAATCTTAGCACATCATTCATGTGCAATCTTTTCAAGGTTATGATGGTCGCCACTATCCAATAGAATAAGCTTCTAGTATCTTGTGGAATTATCTAGAGTAGATTCTTTGATTAAATCATGTTGCACTGTTGAGCAATGGATTCTCATAAACTTCTAATTGAAATATGTAATTGTGAATATCAACTAATGCTGCTTCTAAGTTTTTACACAGCATTGTGTCTACTTAGGAAATGCTATTGCCTTTGATTTTCAGAAAATGCAGGCGTTATCAACACAATTTCAACATCCAGGTATCTAAACCAAAGTCGTTTAATCCAGCAAATTGCACCATTACACTCGCACAAGTGGTGTTCATCCAGTTAATGAAATCATCCATATATTTCAGAAAATTCAGCAAATAAATTTCAGCAAAATCATCCATATAGACAATGAAGTTAATGAAAAAAACAATGATATCCACTCTGTACAGAGAGAGAAAGAGAGAGAGAGAGAGAGAGAGAGAGTAAATACTGACATTTTACACTCTCATCTAATGACAAACTGTCATGTATGCTAAGATTGTTAGACTATTAAAATAACTACCAAAGGTTCATATGCAAACTCACCTCAAACAAAAGGGACCAATCCAAACATGGAAATCAGAACACTTGCAGCACAGGTCTTTTCCCAAGCCTCTTGATCTCTCTATCCATTTTCCCGGTAAGCATCAACCCAAACATCTTGAAATCACACAAGAGTGACCAAAAGGGGTGTCCAAAAGTGGCTGGAACATTCCCTTCCACAAAAAAGTGACTGTACCAGGCGCATCCATACCCAGAAAGGGGCACAAAGAACAAAAACCACCAGCTGAAGAAAACTGAAAAGAACAAAAACAAAATGCTGAAGAGCGTTCCCACAAAGTGCCACCTCCTCGTGGAAGGCATCGAATGCTGGTTCACGTAGAAGGCCCAGAACTCCTCCAAGCTCCTGAAATTCATGGCTTTCAGCATAGGCAAAAAAAAAATCAGATTTTGATGAGAACCCACTTGGGGAAAGAGGTGAAAATATATGGCGGTGTGAGTTTGAAGGGATTGGGGTGAAAGAGATGATTCCTGAAAGTGAGGATTTTTGGAAGCAAAGTATTGATGATGGTGTGTTGGGGATAGTGGGGACCACAGAAGGAAGAGGTCAGAGATTGTGTTGTGTTGGGAATTGTGATGTTGTTGAGGAGAGTAAGGAAGGGAAGGGATTGGTTTTGTAGCTTGATGAGCTTTTGTTGTTGGACTAGTTGTTGGTATGTTTGATTGTGTTGGAGGGGACAGATTCAGTGTACTTGATAATCACACACATTCATGTAGTTGATGCTTTATAATTGTTTGATGAAGATTGAATGGTTCAGATTTTAAATCTGATTTTTTATATAAAAGTAAACTATGATCATCTGATCTTTATCCAGTGGCTACAATTTGATTGCTGTGTGAATGCGCTTGTGTCGAATGCAGGCAGTTTGGGTATACATCAACGTCAAGCTTGTCCTCATCTTTTTCAGTTTACCGTTTCACCCTCCTTTGTTTCATTTTTTTATTTCTCTTTTGTATGATTTGGGCATTTTTAATTAAAGAGGTATTTTTTCTTTCCTTTTTTTAGATGGGTTGTTTTTGAATAATTTATCGAAAGAGACTGATATCACTTAGAAGTCCTAATATTTATTATGACTTTACTTATTTTTTAACTAAAATTATAAATAATTTTATCACTTTGTAGCTTTTTTTTACAACTTTTGAAATCACAACTTTTTTTTATTTTTTTTTTGGTATTACAACTTCAGAGTTCTAATACCATATTATTTTTTATTTTTTATAGTTATTACAACATATTAAAAGGTTTTAATTATTTTTTACACAATTTTTTTTATTTCTTTTAATTCATCTCATTATGTATATCAGTAATGACATGCCTTTTTATGTTTGTCGTCGTTTCATAAGTCGGGCATAAAATGTGGATCAAAGCCATTTGTTTTCACTTCGAAGGGAATTAAAGCAATGCGGAAAACTTCAAAAATATTTTCCAACTTCTATACATGATCAACAAAATCATCATAATTTAAATTACAAGAAGCACACGTTGTAATCGCATGCAAACAAGGGATTCAAAGTGTTTAAAATTATTCACAATCACACGATTATTCATTCAATTTGACAGTGCATGTAATTACTTGTTAACCAAGCCACATATTTAAAATTACTAAAAGATTATCTAAATTTTAAATAAACAAAAATATTTAAATAAAATAATATTAAAAGATATAATATATTTTAAATAATAAAATATTAAAAACTATATAACATATTAAATAAAACCATAAAAAATATACAACATTAAATAAAATTAATAACAAGTAAAATTAAAATTATTTATTTAATAATTAAATAAATACTTTTTTATAATTTAAAAAAATTGAAAACAAAAAAAAAGAAGTTTGCGTAAAAAAAATTAAAACCTTTTAATATGTTGTAATAATTAAAAAAAAACGGTATCACAACTTTTAAGTTGTAATAAAAAAAATCTTTTATGACTTTAAAATTGTAAAAGCAAAAAAAAAAAAAAGTTATGAGTCGTATAAAATAATTTACACTAAAATCGTAAAAAAATCCTTTAGTACTCTAACTCAGAAGTTACAACTTAACCGCTTTTGATAAATAATTCAAAAATAACTCCTATGGAAAAAACGAAGAAAAACATACCCTTTTGGGTAAAAAAGCCGAATGATTTGCTTGTTGTTTTTGAAAAAATTGTGGGGAATAGTTCACGTTGTTTTTTTTTGGTACAGATATTCGCGTTGGTTAGAATAGTTAATAGCCATTTTATTAAAATAAGTATAATTAGTTATTTGTAAAAAAATATTAACGATTTAAAGAAAAATGTAGTTTTTCTTTTGGAGTGAAGAATTGTTTAGCTGTCATTTCATATGAAATGAAAGTGTTAACTTTGCAGTGGTTTGCTTACACTACAGTGTTATATGACTCTGATAGTAGTGTTAACCTAACCGACACTACTTTTGGATGGATGTAGTATTAGATAGGTCAATGTTATTTTTTAATAATTTAAAGAAGTATGTTGAGAAAGTGTTAAATTTCAAGAGATCAATATGCTAAATAAAATTGATTTTTAAAAAAATTGAGAACATTTATTTGAAATAAATCGAGAATAAACTTATATAATCTTTAGACAATGATACTTAAATAAACTTATATACGCTCATACATTATTCGGATGGTTTCATGTGGCTTTAATAACAGAATTATTCTACTATAGTATTTGATTATATACATCACAGGCTTAAATTATTGCAATTTCCGTTTATGCAAGAAACAAGAAGAAAAAATAGTTTTTCATTCATTTCTTGTATAAGACAACTAATTTAAAATTCATAATTTCCCTTGCTTTTGATAGCGCCTTTATGAAACGCAAGGTTTGAGGAATTTTTCGAAGGGAAAAGATCACAAAATTTGCTCGCTTGTAGCAAAAAGATTCCAAAAAATGGTTGTCACAAAATACAGACAAGCTGTTATAGTCAAGAATGCCTGAAATGATCCCAGCCACTGTACAAAATAACCAGTTCCAATTGTGCTTATGATAGCTGCTATAGTTCCAGCACAATTTGAGATTCCTGCAATAGTTTTGATATTGTTAAATAAATAAAGAACCATTACGAGAAAAACAAAAGGCAATAGAGAAAAGAAAACATTCCCAACAACACATTTGCTCAGCTTCTTACCATGTAGAATTCCTGCATACTGAGGAGCAATATCCTGATCATGTAAAATGTCAAAAGGTGCGAGGTTAAGATCTTACTCATGTATTTGTAAGTTAATGTAAAATGTCTTAAATATACTGTTTTAAGGGTATGTTCAAATTTTGTGAGTTGAACTTACTTGAATGTTGAGCATAAAGCCAGCCTGGCTGAAAGAACTCAGGCTCAAGGCAATAGTCATGAGTGTAGCAGCAACAGCAGGTGTATTGGCATAATTCAAGCAGAGCAAGGTCACTGCCGGCCCGATGAATCCAATTGTCTGTAATTTGCCAAATACGAATCAATCAGATTGCGGTTGAAGATGAATGTTCTTGTACTTCACTTGCCTTACTAAAATCAACATGAATGATTTAATAGTTTCCACCCCTTAAAATGAATTCCTTCTGATACTGGTCTATAATTGCTTTGAAACATAAAATGCTATCTAGAGTTCTCACAATCTTAACAATGTTTCTTCTTTATGGCTAGTTAGTAGCCCTTCAATGGTTATGTGATCAAGCATTTCAGTTTATCCTTATATTTAAAACCGAAAAGGAGCTTATAAATATAATTACATCCTTCTGCATGGAAGGGCAGAAAAAGTTACCTGCATGAACTTCCGGACAAATATTGTAGGGTACCCTGCATTGATTAAGAAGTCTGATGCAACACCGGCTAGATAACCTGACATAGCCATTGTGGCCCACGGAACCGCGCTAAACCAAGCTGCTTGCTTCAAGTTAACATTATATACCTGCGAAAGAAGGAAAAAAAAAGTAATCATGATTGGAAGTTTCAGGCTTGTAGTATTATGAGAAAATAAATATCAATGAATTTTGCGTGGGTCCAACCCTCAGAAACAGGAATAAAGCACTTATTTAGCCTGAGGTGGTTAGAAAGGGTAGGGTATCACATTGTATAAAAATAATGGAGGAGAATAGTTGAGAGGAAAGTCTTTTGAGAGAAGCTGGTGAAGATCCTCAAAATTCTACAAGTTGGTAGCTATAAGCAGAGATTTTCCATATTCTTTTAATTAAAATACCAGGTTCCCATCATAGACAAAGTGGGTAAAAAAGGGAATACTAGTTCAGTTGTAACTTTTCAAATTTACTATCATCTTTTACAATGAATGCATCCCAACCACCTGAATTGACTATCATTTTTAAGAATAATTAAATTGAGAATGGTATATAAACATGATGTAAAAGCATGAAGAAACATTGAGATATTTACTTTGTAGGTAATCCCATTATATTTTTCCAAAAAAAAAAATTATAAAACTAACTTACATGTAAAGTGCACAAGTAAAGGAGTATCTACTCTGAATTTTAACGGTTTAAAACCACAAAGTACTTTATATAAAATCAAGGACGAATACAGTTTTACTTGTGTACTTTATGATCAAGCTCACTTTAGAAGAGTCTTATCCATACTTTTCAAACAACATAGAAACAAATAAATTATTCTCTATTATAAAATTAAGAGCAGATTAAGAAAGTAATTACGCTTTTGAAATAAACCGGCATCCATGACAGGAGAACAAAGTACCCCTGCAAAATTAAGAAATGCCAAGATTAGCATGCCTGAATTTGGATTCATGGTAGCAAATCCTACTCTTCACTCAAAAGCCAATAGAACTTACCCAGTTATTAGTTGCATTGGCAAATATTATAGCCCATGACGGTAATTTTGATAACAGAAGGCGTATGGGAGGAAACTTGTTACTTTTCTTTGGAGAACCAGTTTTCCCAGCTTGGATTAACCTTTGTTCTAATCTGCTGATAAAATTACTTTCCGTAGGATCATCTGTAACTCGATATGCCCATGTTATCACCCAGAGCAATCCAAGGGATGAAAATAAGATGAAAGGACCCGAAATTCCCATAGTGGACAGCATAATTGGTGTTAGCAACAAGCCTATGACATTGCCTAGATGAAATCCAGCCATTGACATTCCAAGTGCACTTGCCCTCTCATTAGTTGGAAACCACCTATTCACATATGAAGATTAGATCAGCTTTACAATAATTGTAGAGAACTAGCTTTACATCCACAACAATGAGATGCTTATAAGAGAAACCTATAATTAATAAACCATTGAATTCTTTTTTCAATATTGACAAGAAATGTCAAGCTTGACAACAAGATGGAGTTTCACCTTAGTAATCTATCTTAACCTTTAATGCAAACCTTAGTTATGCAGATTATCTGCATGAAACTCAAATTCTTATTAGAAAACAATGCCAAAAGCACCTACGGAATTGCATCTAAGTTTTTTCCTTTATATTGATCACCTAAAACAGGATTGATATCCTTGAATGTTTAATACTTGATCTACCAAGTCTTGACCAGAGATAGCTAAATATTTGTGTCCAAGAGGATTCTAGAGGCATCACCTTGATAAGAGAGTGCTCATAGATGGAAAGGCCACTCCTTCAGCTAATCCAAAGAAAGCACGAATGGCCAACAAGCTCACTGTGGAGTGGTTGGCTGCCAAAGGTGTGAGAATAGTTGCCAAAGACCACATAAATACACCACAGGCCAACACCCTCTTCCCTCCATATCTATCTACCAAAGCTCCTCCAATCACTGAAGAGAATATGTAACCCCACAGGAATGATGACTGAAATTGCATGAAGTATATAGGCTTTATGTTAGCCAGTGGCTCCACCACAAACAAATGGAAACATAACAAACTGGTTTGATTTTAAAACAAACTTTAAATCATTTAATTTTATGTGTGTTTCTGAAACAAAATTTAAATTTGTGTCATTGTTAATTAAAACTAACAAACTTGTCTATTTTCATTAGTCTTGATGAATTTTCATCAATTATATGTTCTTATATAAAAGTCCAGAGACAGAACTACAATTGATAGGAAAATTTGCAGAGAACATCAAAACAGGACAAAAATAAAAACAGTTGTCCTTTTTAATTCTGGGATGTATGTTTGAGACATGTGTAATGTGTATACCAAAAAGATAAAAAGTAAACAAGAGACAGAAATAATATCATTTTTTTTATTTTCAAATAATATACCAAAAAAAAACTTTTTTCCATGTGTGTGTGTGTGAGAGAGAGAGAGATGAATTTATTATTCGTGGTCAGAAATGTTGCTACGTTTGTATTATAGCCATTTGGGGTACCTGAACAATGCCAAGAAAAGAATTGGACCAGCCATGTTTGGCAGCAAGAGGAACAATAGCCACAGACATAACCACACGATCAGCATTACACAGACACATAACACATGCAATCAAAGACACCACCTTCAACCTCTCTGGGATGCTAACACCTGCACCTTCTTTTCTGCCACCCAAAAACATTCCACCATCTATGCCATCTGCAGTGCACCTCACACCCCATTGTATCTTTCTCTTTCTCTGCCACTTCCCTTCTATACTTTTCCATTGCAATTTTATTGGTGAGATTTTGGACTCAAATCTTAAATGGGATTTCCTCAAATTGACCAAACTCAAATCGGGTGCCAAAGATGAAGACCTCCTGGAGGAAAAACGCAAGAGGGGTGGTGCTGAATACAAAGAAGCCATTGTAGGGAAAATAAAGTGTCACAAACTGATCATCAATGGGTTGTGGCATGGAAAATTGTGAAAGGAGTTGTGTTAAGCAACATGGTTGGAACTTGGAAACGTTGTACGTATCAACAAAGGGTGAGTTTGGTGGGAAAGAATGCGTTGAATAAGCAACCCGCAAGAATTGAAGGTTAGGAAAGATTAAACAAAGAAGGATTTTGGGGGTTGGTGAGAAAATTGAAAGAGGCACTATATATTAAAAATTGGAATTGCATGAGTCAATACTAAATATTAAAATCAGCGCGTGAACTTATGGGAATTAGATTAAATCGACAATCATATATTAAACTTTGTAATAAACTTAACTTATATACGAAAGAGTAGCCTTTTAAGTTCTTACTAGACATGGAAATTCGGTGCATTTGAGTTACGTGTGAAGGGGTATTGAGCCATTTAATTTAAAGCTCACTGCTAAGGTTAACGCATTGCGTGGCACCATGTGTGGGAGTGAGCACGTGCCATCAAGCGCCAACCTCTCCCCGTCACGATTTGTAGATTCTTTCTATTACCATACCAGTGAAAAATACAATTTACAATATACGTGTTAACTATATAATTATAATATTATAATTTTTCTTTCTAGTTCACATATTCAATGATTTCATATACATGGGTCTTGAGACAATATTTTAATTTCTTTCAATGAACATCTTTCGGAGTTTACACATTCAACAGGTTGGTAATTAAGATACACTTATATTTTTTTTCTAAAATTGCATTTCTTTGAATTTCTTAAAATCACATTTTTTGTCTCTTTGAACTGTCCCTGCTGTAAAATTAAACGTATAATATCGTTGTATACATTTAATGGTAACCGTGTAAAACTTATTAAATAATAATCAAAACTAATATGATTGAAATATATATTATATTTTATAAAATAACACAGTCTATTTAACTTCGATGATATGCATGGTTGTTCGTGTTTTAAAATTTAATAAACAATGAAATATATATTGAATTTTGTTGAGGTTAATGTTGTTAAATATGTTGTTAGTATATTATTTACAAAAAGATTAGACTATGAAGAAAAAATCTAAAACTACGAAGATATTAAAATACATTCATGCTAAATACATTGAAGAACAATTACAAAACTAATTTGATGCATCAGCTTAGCAATGCCATGTAATAAATTATTTAATAAAAATATGAGAACAAATTAAAGTATTTTAAAAAAAAATAGAAAACTCAATTAAACCCAAAAAATAGAAAATAAATAAATAAATATATTTAATCTTATGTTTATATATAATTATTTTTTAAAAAATGTATAAATGATGATAAAGATAAACATGACAATGGGGCATTACGAGATTGTATGTTATTTCTTATTGTTCGTCTCCATCCCTTTCCCTCTTTGATTCTAGACGACAATAATAAACAAACATAAAAGAGAGAAAATGAATATTAATAACAATAATAGTTACTATAGATACTTACACAATATAATTGTATATGTGAAAAACTTATTTAATGAGAACCAAAACTAATATGATTGAAATATATAATATATTTTATAAAATAGCATTGTTTATATTCATAGTTATTTATGTTTAAAAAAATTATAAACAATGAGATACATATTTAATTTTATTGAGGTTATTGTTCTTAGATATGTTGTTAGCATATTATTTACAAAAAACTAAATTATGAAGTAAAAATCTAAAATTGCTAATATATTAAAATGCATTCATGATAAATATATTGAAGAACAATCGCAAAACTAATTTGGAGCATCAGTTTGGCAATGTCATGTGATAAATGATTTAATAAAAACATGAGAACAAATCAAAGTATTTTTTAAATTTTAGAAAACAAAATTAAACCCAAAGAATTTTAAAAAAGTATTTAATCTTATGTTTATATATAATTTTTTTCAATCGTATAAATGGTGGTGGTTATGATAAGCATGACAATGGAACACTACGAGATTGTAGGTTATTTCTCATTCTTGCTTCCCAATATTGTATTCATCCCCCGTCCCTTATACTCGACCACGATAAATTTTTGTATCCATCCACGACTTTGTATATATTTGTCCGGTCTTCATTCTAGCCAACTAAAAATGATTATTATCTTGTAACTATATTTTTACATATTTTTTCTCTAATTTTAAATGTAATTAAATTGAATGTCATAAAATTATAATCTTAGGTCATCTATATTATAATTAATTGTTACTCTAAACTTTAACAGACAATATAAATTTTTAGACTAAATAAAATATGAATTTTATAAAAGTACAATGAATCAACGCATAAGAAAGGATTGCATTCATCTTTATGCATGTTTTAGAATGACTTTTATATATTAAACATCAAAATAATTTAGAAAAAAATTGATTATGTTCACAAATATTTTTGGGAACTAAATGCCTTTACTAATAGATCATCATGAAACCACTTTACAATGATAAACCAATTATTCATGTTTTTAAAGGAAATTACTCATGTAATCTAAAAAAAATCATATTATAAATATTTCATATAAGATATGCTTCATATTACATGTTACATTATACTTTTGCATGGAAGCATTATCACTGACCGATGCAAAGATGCATATCTTTGCAATATAGTATTTCGTATCAAAAGTAAGTAATAAGGATATATGAATCCCAATAACACGTAAGGAAGAAGGCATATCCCGAAATTTGACTGCCAATTTGGGTACATGGAACCGTTGTTAGCTGTGTCAGATCAATTCCAATAATAGAGATGCATATTTGTGCATTATGGAGAAATCGATCTACAATAGAATACACAGAAGATCCCAAAATTTGACTGCCAATTTGGGTACATGAAACTGTTGGTAGATCGATTCTAAAATAGGTGAACATATGTACCAATAAATAAATTTAGAATACTCATAACTAAATGACCACATAGATGGGAGTATCATGAATGAAGTGGCAAACCGATCCTTGAACTCCAGAATTTCTTTCATGTCACTATTCACAAAAATTTGAGAACCATACATTGAATTCTAGATTGCTATTGGATAAGTGTCTATACAAAACCAAAAAAAGTTTATATTAGCTCAAAATCAAATGTATATTTACAAAAATGCACTTATAATGAAACAACAACTTTTTCCTTCTTTGATTTTAGCTAGAGAGCAACAACACCACATGACTAGAAACATGCCTATCAAAACAATCCTTAAACTCCAGAGCCAGTGACTTCCACAAAGTACAACTTATGATACTTCCACTGTGTCACATTAAAAATAAATTATTCATGCAACTAACATTTCAAACTGACTTAGGTTTCCATTTTTGTAAATAATAATGAATATCATCCATCCTTCATAGTAAATACAACTTTCTTTGACTTGTCATGCAGATTCCACTGTCCAATCTCAACAATCTCACCAACAACATCTTCAAACAAAACCCATCATTAGAGATACCAACTACACAAACATTTAAAGTTGTTCATAAGCACATATTTTAAAAATGTACCTATAAAAAAGTCAGTGCTGATTGAGCCACTTACAATGCCATCAAAGATGGTGAAGTTGAACATTGTTTTAGGTATTTCTGGTATTTTGTGAGGTGTGACTTTAGTTGCTTTTACAAAATTTATTTTAAATCCATGGCATGTTGCTTTATAATGACCACTATTCTTTTCAACTTCAAAGTTCTAAATAACATATGTGTGATCAACATCAAAAATAACATTGTTAAGTTGAACATTAACATTCGTCATTTGTGCTAAAATTTTATTACCCTGTACAATTAACATGAGCGATGCTATTTTTTAAAACATTTGCTATAAACAACAACCAACAACAATTACATACAACATATCTAGTAAAAATCAGTTAACCTGGCCTTTTTGTCAACTAAAATTAGCTCAACAATACACTTAGGCGATCTTGGTATGGTCCACATGTTAATCACTCGAATATCAACCTTCCAAGTTTCCTTTTTGTCATCCCAATAAATATGTAGAGATGCATATCTTTGCACATAACCATGTCCATGACAATCCCATTTTCAATCTTTAACCATGTCCATGAGAAAACTACATAGTTTTCAACAATGTACACTTCATTAAGTCTATGATTTCTTTTAAAGGTTTCTACTTTAAATAGTTAAGTAGACAATCTACTTAATGTTCGCAAAATAGGTAGTACTTTCAATCAACATGGTGCATGTACGATGAACTTTTTGCCTCAAATTAATATATATATATAGTTAGAACAACTTAACTTTCAACTTCTTATTCCTCTCCAATTAATTCAACTTGCAAGGTGTCTCTCTTCTTTGGACCTTTTGTTCTTCCATGCTTTGAATGACTCTATCTTATCTACCTGTAGCATTCCATTTCATTTATATTACACTACGGTAAAAAATATATACATTGATAGCATAAATAAGTGATCAAACACCAATTGATATGCACAAACATTCAGAGTTATACAAAAAGGTAGGGTTTTGATCCAAATACCGGATTATGTCGTACCAACTTCAGGATAAGATTAATCAGTGGATCTGGTTGGAGATGCATCTTGTTCTTGGAATTGAAGAGTTAATAATATGAAGAACTTAAAAAAGCAACAACATCGACAATGATTTTGAATACAATACTCATGAAAAGAATATTAATATAATGATCAAATAGAAAAGAAAAGTAATAGTTACATTGGTAACAAAAACAAAGTATAGAAACAAAAATATTACTTCTCGTTGCATGACTTCTTCCTAAAGAAGAAACCTTCTTTTGAGCTCATATTATTTGCCATATGAAAAAAAAGGTGAACAAGGAGGAGAATCATAAAATGAAGGAGATATTTAATAATCTCAGCCCTTCAAACAACAAGCCATGGTCGTGTTGTGCTGAGGAACTTTGATCTCAGTTCATTTGCAGCAGCTTCCTGATAAAAGTCCGAACAACATGAACAACAACCTCATCATGTCCATTATTTTTTCCTCGCTAGGCAGTTTGCCTTTGTCACAAATTCCTAGATGATAAAAAACATAAAGTACAATAAATGAAATAACATGTGCTTGAGCGAATTTCATATACACAAACTACCACAACTTAATAAATAAAATTGAAGAAAATAGGTATGCACCAAGAATTAATGTCTAGCCAAAAAAATCTAAAAATCTCAAAGAACTACAAAACTAATCAACACAAACAAACATGGATTGGGACCCTTCACTCTATCCTCAAAGCACATCCTTTACTTTCCTGCATCTTTCGTTGAATTTAACTGTGCAAAAGAAATAACATGTGCTCGAGAGAATGTCATATACACAAACTACCACAATTTTATAAATAAAATTGACGAAAACATTTATGCACCAAAAATTAATGTCCAGCCAAAAAACATGTGGCATACATATCAAGAATCAACTACTACATTTCCAAAAGCTTAATTCTAGTTGTTTCATCCAATACATCCTTTGTTGTCACTAAGAATAGCACGAAACTCTTTAATAATTGATTTGTCCTCTCAACTGCTATTCTTCAATGCAGAATCATCTTCCAAGAGCATTCAATTTATCCAAAAGATATAGATAGGAAACCCAAATTAATTTGCATGCAAAAAATATTTATAAACTCACATGGATCTTCATTGACAGTCTTATTAACTTTTTAAGTAATCAAACATGCTCAAGAGAATTTCATATGCACAAACTGCCAGAACTTTATAAGTAAATTGAAGAAAACAAGTATGCACCAAGAATTAATGTCTAGCCAAAAAAATATGCAGCAGGCATATCAAGAATCAACTACTACCTTTCTAAAAGCTTCATGGCAGTCGTTTCATCCAATACATCCTCGTTGTCAATGAGACAAGAACAAAACTCTCTATTAATTGGTTGGTACTCAAAATTGTTATTCTTTGATGAAGAGTCATCTTCCAAAAGCAGTCGAATTATCTAAAAGATCAAGATAGGAAACCCAAATTAATTTGCATGCAAAAAATATCTATAAACTCACATGAATATACATTGATAATCTTTATTAACTTTTAAGTAATCAAATGTGCTTGAGAGAATTTCATATACACAAAAGACCAGGAAGAACTTTATAAATAAAATTGAAGAAAACATGTACGCAACAACAATTAATGTCTAACCAAAAAACATGCAGCAGTCATATCAAGAATAAACTAATACCTTTTGAAAAGCTTCATTGTAATTGTTTCATCCAATACATTCTTGTTGTCACTGAGGAAAGCATGGAAAACTAAAGATTAAGATTACAACTGAAGTAGTGATTTAATTGCCTAAAGTCATAGAAGAGTATAAAAAATTACTCCCAAGCTCTACCCATTTTTCAAAAAAAAAAAAAACAACTCATAAATGAGTATCAACATTATTGATTTGATTTAGTACCGTGTGTTTGGTTGGATTAATGTTGTGAACACAAGTTTTAGATGCAAGAGAAGAATGAAATAGAGAAGAATACACACAAAAACATTTTCTTCTTGTAAAACAAAATCACAATATAAACTCTTCCTGAAATTCACTCATTGAAAAACATTGTAGCCATATAATTCTTATTTAAAGACCAACAACATTAAGAGTATCTCTCCACTAGCACTAATGAACTTCAAAGTGATCTCTTCAAATGATAAAATATAATTCTCTTCAAATGATAAAAGATTATTAATGCAACCAAAGTAGTAATTTAACTGCCTAAAGACATAGAAGAGTATAAAAACTTAGAAGAGGATAAAAAATTGCTCTCAAGCTTTACTATTTTTTTAAACAAAAAAACCACCTCATAAATGATTATAACATTATTGAATTACTACCATGTGTGTGGTTAGATTAACTTTGTGGACACAAGTTTTAGATGCAAAAGAATAATGAAATAGAGAAAAATATAAGCAAAAAAAATTCTTCTGAAAAACAAAATTACAATATACTAAGAACAACATTTCACTGTTAATTACCGCGTATTTGCTTTGTACTTCAAATTAGAAATGATGTCGAGTACTTCAAATTAGTCCAAACTCAATGAATAATTTGTTTCATTAAAGCCATTGGGAAGGAAGTGAGTAGACTAGTTAGCTTTTGGTATACAAAAGACAAACGGTTAAATTCATCAAATATGTGATCTTTGATTTCATTGCTCTGAGTACTAGCAAATATTGAAACTGTTTGCTTTGGAGGGTTAACCATACTCCACTGATACATTGTATTGCAGAAGCCTGTAATAAAATAAGGCCCTATCACGAACATCCTGCAATTAACAAAAAGCTAATTTAACAAATCACAAAGCAAATATTCAAACAATTCACTGTTAGTTACATCGTCAAGAATCAAGGCCCTATCAAATTATTGTTAGTTTTGTACAAAACTTCACATTATTTAATAAATTTTGAAGGCCCTATCACGAACATCTTGCAATTAACAAAAAGCTAATTTAACATACCACAAAGCAAATATTCAAACAATTCATTATTTTGACAATACAAAGTAGTATATCAATGAATTCAAACATGTAAAAACACGTCTCCCAACCACCTCGCGACTGTTTTAACATATAGGAGATTGTGGTATGTTAAATTAGCTTTACTCAAACCTGTGATTTCTTGATGCAATTCATTGTTTTAACAATTCACTATTTTAATGCATGCATGAAATCTCACCAGCCACATGTTTATGTTTATTCCAGTTTTGTCAATATGAAACCAAGAAATTTTCCATCGAGTACACCAGCACAAAAAACAATTATAGTTATTTAGCAATGACATACAAATGATATGCTTACTATGATTATAATGCCATGGCAAAATTATTATGACATCAAAGGAAACTGAAGAACATATGGTAAAGTGAGACTGACAGGTGGCTAAATTTAAACAATATATGACAATGATGAAAGTAAGCCGAATTTACCATCAACCACATCTCCAAAGCCATAAAATGCATCCTTAAGAAACTAATCATCAACTCCATATGAAAGGCCTAAAATAGCAAAGTCCAAAACAATAAAACCATAAGAAAACTGGCGACTGGGTGTGTGGTTTGTATCCACAAATGTTTTTCCTACAATAGTGAATACCTCCAATGAAAAGCTTGCTTGAAGACATGCATCGAATGTAATTAAGCATGCATGAAACAGGTGCTTTTGTGCTACGAGCAACACTCTGCCTCAAGACATTTCCAACCTTATTACAAAAAACCATTATGCTTATTTCCTAATACAAAAAATTGAAATAAGTTATTGTAAGGATTAATAGAATAAAAACGCATCATCTTGATAGCCATAACTCAATGAAAAATTCTAAAAGGTCATGAGCTTCACTTCTAAAAAAAACTAAAACAACTTTATAGGCATAGTCGTCATTTGGCAGGCATAACTTCTCAATTGTTCTCAAAATAATTTTAACTTATCGCGCCTCAAAGTGATTAAATTCGTCGGGTTCCTACAATGGATATCATCACAATACCCGTCGTACATTAACTTTCCGCCCTTAAAGGGTCTTATAGTTGTGTAATTATACAGTTCATAGCTCACAACTCAATACATTCAATATCTCAATACACATATATCCTACAATTCAACACATACTCAATTTATCACACATGCCCAATCTCAATCACAGTGTTATAATTCCAAAGCAACATGTTATCACACCTCATGAATCATATATACATCACACAATATTAATATATACATGGCATAAACACAGACTTTACTTATGGACTATGCAATAGACACAACTACTCAATTATTTTCAAAATCATTTTAACTCGCCGTGTCTTAAAGTGATTAGACTCATTGGATTCCCACTGTAGAATCCATCATAAAACTCGTTGCGCATTAACTCGTTGCCCTTAAAGGGTCTTATAGTTGTATGATTGTACATTTCATAGCTCATAAATCAATACATACAATATCTCAATATACATGTATCTTACAATTCAACACATACTCTATTTATCACTTACACATAATCTCAATTACAATTTCATAATCTCAATATAACAATTTGTCACATCTCATGAATCATATACACATCACACAGTAGTAATATTTGTATGGCACAAAACATATATAATTCACAGTTATAACTGTAAAGATATAATCAAAATTGTAGAAACACCCCAAAACTTATTCCAATTGATCTTCTAAGATCTACACGTGTTCTTACTATTCCCCAACTGTGAATAACTCATCCCTTAACTGTAAGCGGGTTCACGTGTGTAGTCCAACAACGATAGCAGCATCTCTAGCAGTTCCTTAAGATTTCTCAAGATTTTTTCTTGGGTTGTTCTACTAAGGTTTCCAAGGATTAAAGAGAAGGAGAAGGGATTTGAGTCTCAATTTTACTGTCTGTGAGTAAGGGATATTTCTCTATCTACATACACTATTTCACAAATCTCAATGGTGGAAGTGTTAGAAAATGAGTTGCAAAGGCGGTGTCCAAATGTTAGTATGATCCAACAGTTAACGATTATGGGATCATAATTTTACTGGGACAAATTTGTGTGTATGTAGGAAAAAGAAAGGACTTTGAGAGAGGAAGAAGGAAAAATGAATTTTGGGAAGAAGAAAGAGTGTAGAGACATATTGTAACGGTAAAAAATGACTTAGTATGTCTCTATTTATAGTTATGGTACCCTGAGCCTATTATTTACTCTATTTTCCTTTATTTTATTATTTTATAAAGAAACTTTATTTTACTCTTATATTAAATAAATAACCAATTAAAACATCTCTTATTTTAAGTAACAAATTTTTTTTCCTCTCATTTATTTAATTTCTAAAAACTCTTTTAATTTTTTAATAAAACTCTTTTTATTTATTTTACAAAAAATAAAGTGTTACAACAACAATGATAATATTAGTGGTAGTTGCAGTGATGACAATAGTGGTGGTTGTAACAATAGATGTAATGGTGGTGTTGATGACAATGATGGGGTGGTGGTGACATGATTGTGGTTAAAATGGTGGCGGTGGTCATATTAATGGTGACAATGGTGGCCAACAATGATGGTGGGAATAGTGGCACTGACAATGATAATGCTAATGGTGATAGTAGTGGTGATGATTGTTAAGACAAATATGTTAATGATGGTGACAACAACAAAAACAATGGTGACATGAATGGTGGTGGTGGTGACAATTGTGATTGATGATGATGGTCGTAGCAATGACATTACTGGTGCTAAAGGTGATAGTGACAATGGTAGTGGTGACTACAATGAAGACGACAATGATGGTGGCATTGACGATGACAATAACAGTGGAAACAACAATAATGGTGACAATAAGGGTGGTGAGAGGAAAGGAGGCAACAAGCAACAATAAGTTACACAGTACTGATTGTAATAAATGAAAGGGTCTTACTGATTAGTGTTACTGGTTAAGGAATTAAAAGAAGATTTTTTTTTTGGTGAATGAAGAAATGTTCACATGAGAGCACATTTAAAAATCATAGAAGAATGGAAATTTTCATATCCCACTAAAATGTTTCCTCTTTTACTTCCATGACACTTTGATGTTAAGTAAATAACAATATCTCAGGAAACAAAATATTTATGTTTTGAAAATATAAGCTTATTATTTTACAACAATTAAGATTTATTTTGGGTGTGAATGCAATATTTTCAATTAATACCTTGAGATTAATTTTTTTTTTAAATGGAGATCTTTAATTAAGAAAGTCCAACTCAGTAGCTTGAATATGGTGTGGTTATTGTAAACCTTCTAATAGTACATTAAATTCCTATGGATAAAAAATGAATATCTTTAAACAATTAAGAATTTTGGGATATCACTAAATATATGGAGACAGACAAAAAATGGATACCTTTTTGATCAATGGCTTCATTAAATATTTTATATTGTTACATCAAATGACATATATTGTATGATGCTGGTGAAAAATTAAAAAAATTATTTTAGTGAAGAAAAAGAAACAATTTATAATATTTTCATAAAAGAAAAGTATTATGAGCTTTTAAAAATAATAATTATATAAATTTAAGATAAAACTAACAAGTGTAAATTCATAACAAATCTCACCGATAAAATGGGGTAATATTATAAGGGTAAATAATTATTTTTTGTCTTTGAATTTTGAATGTACAGAGTGTTGGATCGAGTGACCTCAGAATAATTAAGAAGGTGGGTTGAATTAATTATTCCTAAACCTTTACTAATTAAAAAATTACTCTTCTAAGACTTTTACTAAGTTGTTAAGAGAATAAAGAGTATAAGAGAAATTTAACAGAAAGTAAAACTGGAAATTAAATGCAGAACGAAAATTAAAAGAGTAGGGAAGAAGGAGACAAACACACAAGAGTTTTTATACTGGTTCGGTAACAACCCGTGCCTACATCCAGTCCCCAAGCGACCTGCGGTCCTTGAGATTTCTTTCAACCTTTTAAAAAACCTTTTACAAGTAAAGATCCACAAGGGATGTACCTTCCCTTGTTCTCTTTGAACCTAGTGGATGTACCCTCCACTAGAATTGATCCACAAGAGATGTACCCTCTCTTGTTCTCAGTCAAACCCAAGTAGATGTACCCTCTACTTGTATCACAAAGGATGTACCCTCCAATGTGTTAAGACAAAGATCTCAGGCGGTTAAACCTTTGATACTTTGTGAATGGGGATACAAAAGAATTCTCAGGCGGTTAATCCTTTGAACACTTTTGTATAAGGGAATGAGAAGAATCAAAAGAATTCTCAGACTGTGTCATTTTGAATTCTTTGACAAGGGAGAAGGGAGACACAAAAGAATTCAGGCGGTTAGTCCTTCGTTCTTTTGGAAAAGGGAGAAGAGAGACACAAAAAGAATTCAGGCGGTTAGTCTTTAGCGAATTCTTTTTGGCAAAGGGAAAAAAGATGAAAAGAATGAATAACACAAGTTTTCAAGGTTTAGAAAACCAGAAAACTTTGGAAAGCTTTAGGCACAAAGAAGAAGAAGAAGTTCAAAGAGATTCAAGGCTTGTAAATGATTGTATAAGATTGATTGGAAAAGTATATTGAAAAGCAAAAATCAAAGCCTTGCTTTTATAGACTCTTCATGTCTCGCCAAGAGGACCATTTAGAAGAGTTATAGCTTTTAGAAAAACTTAAAAACAATTTGAAAAAGTCAAAAACCTTTTGAAGAGTTACATCTTTTGATTTATTCAGAAACAATCACTGGTAATCAATTACCAAATCGGTGCAATCGATTACACAAGGTTTTTATGTGAAAGGATGTGACTCTTCACATTTGAATTTGAATTTCAACGTTCAAAGGCACTGGTAATTGATTACCAAAACATTGTTATCGATTACAACTTTTTGAAATTAATTGAAACGTTGTAAATTCAGTTTGAAAACTTTTTCAAATCCATTTTGCTACTAGTAATCGATTACAACAATCTGGTAATTGATTACCAGAGAGTAAAAACTCTTTGGTAAACATGTTTTGAGAAAAACCATGTGTTACTCAATTTTTGAGAAAACCTTTTCATACTTATCTTGATTAAGCCTTCTCTTGATTCTTGAATCTTGAGTCTTGAATCTTGATCTCTTGAATCTTGATTCTTGATTTTTGAATTCAACTTTCCTCTTGAATCTTGAAGTGTTCTTGATTCTATCTTGAATATCTTGAACTCATTCTTTGATTGACCTTTGAGTTTTTTGTCATCACCTTTGTCATCATCTTTTGTTATCATCTTTGTTATCATCAAAACATCTTTGAATCACTCTTGATTCACCATGAAGCTTTGCTTCTACATAGAGTGCTGACAAATTCGTCCTCAAAATATGAAAATTCAAATTTTAATCCCCGAAAGAAAAAAAAATGTGACAAATCTATCAATCCATTAACTTTTGTCCATTACTGTTAATAAAAGAGCCTACGTGACACAAAGGATGAAAATGTCACAAAAATGATTGCTAACATAGTTGGTGAATATATTGAATCAAAATGTCAATAAGTTTACATTGGACCAAAATGTTAGTAAGTTTCCATTGGACTAATTTGTCCAACTCCAACTTTTGTTTTATTTAAGGATAAAATATAATTAAATCTTCATTTTTCCTTCTTTTTTATTGTTGCAAGCATAAAATTACAATAAACACTAAAAAAAGGAAAACAAACATAAGTTGAAACAAACGTAATAATAAGCATAATATTGATTAATAAGCATAATGTCGGGTCTCTTTTTTTGTAAGGATTAACTTAACTTCTTATTTTTTATAAGTTAGATCAAAATTGTAAGTGTTTATTAATTAATATTATGTTCATTATTATATTTATTCTAGACTATGATTGCTTCCCTATTTTTTCAAGTGTTTATTATAATGTTATGCTTGCAACAATAAAAAGAAAAAGATAAAAATTAAATTATATTTTATACTTAAATGAAACAAAATTTAAGATCCGACAAAATAGTCTAAGGGAAACTTAGTGACATTTTGGTCTAATGGAAACCTACTAACATTTTGGTCTAATCTATTTAACAGCCATGTTGACAATCATTTTTGTGACATTTTCGTCCTTTTGTGACATTTTCGTCCTTTGTGTCATATAAGCTCTTTCATTAAGAGTGGCGGACGAAAGTTAACGGATAGATAAATTTGTTGTACTTTTTTCACTTTCGGTGACTACAATTTGAATTTTCATCTTTCGGAGACAAATTTATTAGTGTTCTATACATTCAGGAACGTAAATGGTTATTTATCCATATTATAAACTAGAACATTGCTTTAAGATAAATTTTAAACATTTATTTTAATAATATTTTTGTTCAACTTTATATATATATATATATATTTTTTTATTGGTAGAAATTGAATAAGGTATATAAAAATTTACAACATGATATATGATACATGTATAACAATTCTTTCAACAATTTATGCAAAATTATTTTATGTGTCTATCATATTATCTATTACATTTCAATTTTTTTTTCTCTCTTCTCACTTTTCTCCCTTTCTCTATCTTTTTTGTAAAATTTGTTATATAAGTATATTCACACATCTTGTTTAACTAATTGTGTTAGACATTCTTGATAACTTTTTTGTTTACACTACAACTTAAATTTTAAATATTTTAGTATTATGTTAGATATATGTATTAAATCTTATTATGGTTTCCCCTAAATTTTAGTTGAAACTCCGCTTATGGAGAGTATTTTTAACTATTATTCTTTCACGAAAGTATTTTTTAGCTGCCATTGTTTAAAGAAAATGTTTTAAAGATTTTTTCCTTGATTTCTTATATATTTGAATTTATAATTTTTAATAACTTATTTCTAACTTCAATTTCAATGTTTTCTTAAAAAAATTAGACTAAAATATATTTTTCATTCTCGTAAATATAAAAATGTTTGAAATTCGCCTATATAAAATTTCGAATACATTCTTTTGTTTTATAAAATTAAAATGTATCATTTTTTGGTTCGAATGTAGATTCAAATAAATCTAAACATACAATAATGAATTTTTACATTAAGTTATATATATAACATAAATATAACTTTTATATATATATATATATATATATATATATATATATATATATGATGTTTTTATATCAATTATGTATATAATCCATATAAAATGTAATATTTTTTACATCGTTCATACATATTGTAAAAAAAAATATGCACGAAGATTCAAGTATTTCAACCTTAGATCAAGTTAAAAAAATATATTTAAATTTTGTAAGAATAAAAAACATATTTTAAATTTTGCTAGGATGTAACTTTGGAAATTTTTATATTTTTTAGGATGAAAAATATATTTTAAACAAAAAATTATCAATAATTAAAAATAATATTATATTACGATAAAAATTATAAATAATTCATTATAAATTTAAAATATATATTTATTAATAAATATTTAAGTTTGGAAGTAAATAGTAGTCATGGTTTTTTGCCTCCCTCAAAAGTCAAAATGCTTCCGTACATACATTTGCAATTTTCATTTGTGCAAAACTCCCGCCTCTCTCTCTCTCTCAAAATTCAGTGACATCATTCAACGGAACTTCGTGAAGCTGAAGATGTTCTTCAAGGTTGCTTGATTGGTGATTCCTTGGTTCTCCAACGACAATGAAGCCCACTCGCAGACTCAACAAACCCCATACCGTCTCAAAGGTTTTCTTTAGTTTAATTTATTCATTTTTAAAACAAAGTGCATTTTCATTTTCCGACCTATAAAACCTATAGTTGTTTAAATTTGAGCTAGAATCTGCGTGTTAAGCAAAAAATCAGATAATTTGTGTCATGAGAAGTTACGAGTAGTGAGTTTTCTGGGTGTTACATAACAATGCGCCTTTTGAATATAAACCCTGAAAAGGGTTTGTTTCTCGAGAAAATCGAGCTAGAAACTCCGAAAGGAAAGGTTTTTTTGGTATAAAGAACCGAATCCAGAAGCCACATTGGACCCCAGATACTTCAGAGTCGTGGAAAACTTAATGGCCAATGAAATTGCGTTTTTTGTTTCATTTAAAGTCTGAAAAAGGGGACCTTGTTCAAAGAGAATATAATTCTTAGTCACTCAAACTAACGAGAATTTGTTCAAGGTAAATTTGTGTAGTGCCCCCAAATCAATATGTAATTTCTCTTCTGGGTGCTCCTTAATTATGTTTGAAATTTTTTAGAGTGATATGCATCTTGGTTTTGAGGATCATAAACCTTAACACTGTTTGTTTCCTTAGAAAATTGAGATAGAAAATGCAAGATAAGTAAAATTATGGTGGTTAATTTGCATATTGAATGGTGATTTTTTCTATTAGCCAACTTCTCAGTGATCCTAATGTTCGGATTTTTCATCCCTTTTCAGCTGGTTTTGGAGGAGGTCATTGGGTTGACAACAAAGAATGGCAATGGGCTAGCGTCAAATGCCTTGAGTTCCAAATGTGCTTATTTGGCAGGTTCTGTGGTGGTGATATATGACATGAATTTGGGCACTCAGTCACACCTCATGGTGTCTAATAGATCACCAAAGCCTTTGAGTTGTGTAGCTTTGTCACGAGATGGGTGCTTTGTTGCGGCTGGAGAGGTAAGAGTCAATTCTCGTAACTTGGATTTAGATATTAATGCTCTATACATTCACAAAGTAACCACACTGAAAGAAGTTCTAGATCCTATAAATAAAATAACTTCGTCCTGTTGAATGAGCACAAGGATGATGATTTTTTAGGGTGATTTGAACTGTATTTTTTATTTTTGATCAATTCTTGAGGATATTGGCTGTTATTTTCTTAATAATATTTGACTCATTCCATTTGATATCTAAGGGTTGGTTCGAAACTGCATAGAGGAGTCTGATAGGGAAGGGAGGATGGCTTTTCATTTCGTTCTCTTCAATAATAAAGCTTCCGCATTCCCTAAATTCTCCCTAAAACATATTGTTCTATCTTCCTGTATATCTCCCCTGATAAATTTCATCTCTTCAGGGGAGAGAAGTATAATTTATCCTATGTTTTTATTAGAGCAACATTATAAGCAGCTAAGAAACTTTATTCTAGTTGTCCTTTAATTAAACAAATGAAATGTTTACTGTTATGAAGTCATGAACTGACTATTTGAAAAACTTGAGTTGTTGGGTGAAAACACATTAATGGTTTTATGTCTACCAAGTCCTCTACTGAAAGAGCCTTTTGGGTTTGTGGTGTGGGAAATTTGTTGAACTACTGTATTTTGTGTTTAATTTCAACTTTTATTTAGAATAATAGAGGAAGCAATGGTTGAACTCTAGACTACATGGTCATTGAGGCTCTAATTCCATGTTATGTTATGAGCCAATTTTCTCAAAGTTTAAGTTGTTGGGTGGAAAGCACATGAATGTTTTATATCTAAATTTACTTAAATGGAAATTTTCTTCCGAACTAGTTCATCCAAACATACCCTGAGTGAATAAGATTGATGAATATGTGTGTTTCTTGTTAGCGTATGGAGTTGTCATATGCTGAGCTGATTTCATGACTCTTCCTTCCCACCCTCCACAACCCTATGTTAGTTTGAGTAAAAAGAGATGAAGGAAATGGAGAGAAGGGAGATATGATAAGTATTAAATTTTCACTGTTTGATGGCAAAAATAAGGAGGAAGTTTTTTTTTTCTGGGATCCCAAAAAAAAATTATAACATAAAAAGTTAAACAAACAGTCAAACCAATAATAAATAATTTTCTGGGTTAATTTTTTTTAATTAGTATACAAACATTTTCATACTATTTATATATTTCTTTTCACTTTCTTAATCACTCATTCAAGTAAGCAGAGAAAAATTAATTTACTTCTTTCCTTATTTCTATCCATTTTAGCAACAATTCTTTTGTATTTTATTTCTCTTCTATCATTTCTATCTCACTTCTAATCCAAACAAAGTATAAAGGATGCTATTGTGTTTATGATTTTTTTGTTATTACTAATGTCATTTGAAAATAATTATTTTATTTTTATAAATTTTTATGAAATTGAAACATCATACATAAGATGATGTTTTATATTTGCACTGATGCATATGTAGGAGGCTAGGTATTGATCTGTTTTGCATCTATATGGTTCAATGGGTGTGAATTGGTTATGGGTAAGGATAAGGAGTAGGTGAATGCTGAACTTTAACAAAATACTTTAATAACCATCATGATTAGAATTTTACAAAGTTGAGGTATAACAGTAAATGTATCTTTTTCATAGTTATATCTTCATTAAACGAACTTGATTAATGCATGATTGGAGCATTCAGTACTTGTATGGATATGGAAAAGATTGGGAATAACTGAATAACACATAAAAGGGTTCATTGTTTACACTTTCCACAGTAATCTAACTATGTTTTGCAGGCAGGAAACCAGTCATCAGTACTAGTATGGGATTCTTTTACTTTATCCCTTGTCTCTGAATTGAAAGGTCATGTATATGGAGTTACATGCATCTGTCTCTCACCCAATGGTTGGTTACACTTTAGCAACCCATATGCTTGCCTTTAATTTTATTACTCACGGCTTCTTACTCATTATATAGTATTCTGTCCAAGGTAAACATCTGGTATCTGTTGGGGGATATATTTACCTCTGGGACTGGCGGAGTGGTGAACTGATAACAAAGCTTCAAGCAACTTCATCTTGTTCAACTATTTCAAGTGTTAGCTTCTCATCAGATGCAAAATTTTTTGTAACTGCTGGGAAGAAGCACTTGAAATTCTGGATACTTGGATCTTCTAGAAAGACTCAACTAAATGGAGGGATTAGCAGGACAACATCATTAGCGATACATGAAAAGCCTGCCAATCTTTCTATTCTTAAAGGAAGCTCTTTTACATCTATCACTTCTATGTGGGGCTGTAGTGGCCATGATAATTGTAAACAAGCTGGCGATTGCTTTCCCATATATACACTGACTGATTCAGGTTTGATGCAGTTCAGAGAGAGTCTAAGATTGATATTTGTTTTTAAGATTTTGAGGCATTCATGTTTCTTGGATTGGCATGATGTGTTGGCTACTAGCTCAATTTCATTTCTTTCTGTTTACTTGCATTTTGCACCTTACTCATTTTCTTTCTGTTTACAGGCATTCTATACCTTATTAATTCTGGGATGTTGGTCGAAAAGTCTGTGACCTTGAAGGTATGTCCAGCTCTTTATCATTTTTGTAATAAATCTTAGCATGCCAAAGGTACCTTTCCAAAAGGAAATCCTTATGGATGAAATGCTATGATGTAACTGACCTGTAGAGACTTAAATCATAGGGTAAAATATGTTTTTGATCCCTCTAAATTTTTCAAATTTGGATATAGTCCTCCAATTTTTTTTTTGTTCTATTTTCGTCCCTATAATTTGGAAATACTCCACTTTTGGTAAAGTGGTTATAATTAGCATTTAATGGTGGTTATAAAACTGCCAGAAAGTACACTTTGAGAATCAAAAGTGGAGTATTTCCTAATTAGAGGACAAAAATAGGACATTTTTTTTGGAGGACTAAAACCAAATTGAGGGACCAAAAACATATTTTACAACAACAACAACAACAACAACAACAACGCCTTATCCCACTAGGTGGGGTCGGCTACATGGATCAACTTCCGCCATAATGTTCTATCAAGTACCATACTTCTATCCAAATCATTAAGTTCGAGATCCTTTTTGATAACCTCTCTTATAATCTTTTTGGGTCTTCCTCTGCCTCGAATTGTTTGTCTTCTCTCCATCTGGTCTACTCTCCTCACTACAGAGTCTACCGGTCTTCTCTCTACATGCCCAAACCACCTAAGTCTATTTTCCACCATCTTCTCTACAATAGGCGCTACTCCAACCCTCTCTCTAATAGCTTCGTTTCTAATTTTATCCTGTCGAGTCTTACCACACATCCACCGCAACATCCTCATCTCCGCTACACCTACTTTATTCTCATGTTGGCTCTTGACCGCCCAACATTTTGTTCCGTACAAAATCGCCGGTCTTACCGCAGTCCGATAAAACTTTCCCTTTAGCTTGATCGGTACCTTTGCATCACATAACACCCCCGATGCTTTTCTCCATTTCATCCATCCTGCTTGAATGCGATGATTCACATCCCCTTCAATTTCCCCATCATCCTGTATTATAGACCCAAGATATTTAAACCGTGTGACTTGAGGGATAATATGGTCTCCTATTTTCACCTCTGAGTTAGAAACCCTCCTTCTTTTGTTGAAATTACATTCCATATACTCCGATTTGCTTCTGCTTAGGCGAAAGCCATGTGTTTCTAGAGCTCGTCTCCAAGTTTCCAACCTCTCATTCAACTCCTCCCTCGACTCTCCAAGGAGGACTATGTCATCTGCAAAAAACATGCATCTCGGCGCTATCTCTTGGATTTGTTCCGTGAGGACATCCAGAATTAAGGTAAAAAGGTAGGGGCTAAGGGTTGACCCTTGATGTAAACCAATTGTGATGGGAAAATCGTCTGACTCTCCACCCTGTGTCCTAACACTAGTCGATACCCTATCACACATATCTTGGATAGCTCGAATATATGCAACCCTAACCCCTTTCTTCTCTAGAGCTTTCCACAAAATCTCTCTAGGCACTCTATCATACGCTTTCTCCAAGTCAATAAAAATCAAGTGCAAGTCTTGTTGGGCCATGCGATATTGCTCCATCACCCGCCGTAATAAATAAATCGCTTCCATGGTCGACCTTCCCGGCATGAAACCAAATTGATTCTCAGTAACTTGAGTCTCCTTTCTTAATCTCCGTTCGATCACTCTTTCCCATAATTTCATGGTATGACTCATGAGCTTGATTCCCCTATAATTTGCACAATTTTGTATATCCCCCTTGTTCTTATAGATTGGCACTAACGTGCTTCTCCTCCATTCCTCCGGCATGCGTTTTGACCTCATAATTTCGTTAAAGAGTTCGGTGAGCCACTCAAGACCTCTATCTCCAAGAGTTTTCCACACTTCAATAGGTATGTTGTCTGGCCCCACCGCCTTACCATTACTCATTCTTTTCAACGCTTCCTTTACTTCCTGTTTCTGAATCCGACGATAGTACTTATAGTTCCGGTCCTCTTCTCTTGTGTCTAGACTGCTAGAGTCATATCCATATCCATCATTAAATAAGTTGTGGAAATACGCCTTCCACCTTTCCTTGATATCTTTTTCATGCACTAAGACTTTGCCTTCTTCATCCTTAACACACTTTACTTGATCCAAATCTCTAGTCTTCCTCTTTCTACCCTTAGCAAGCCTATATATAGATCTTTCTCCGTCCCTGGTTCCTAGAGCTTGGTATAGTCCGTCAAAAGCTTGGGCTCTTGCCTCACTCACCGCCTTTTTGGTTTCATTTCTAGCTATCTTATACTTATCCCAAGTTTCAGAATTTCTACACCTAGACCACTCCTTGAAACACTCCTTTTTTACTCTAACTTTGCTCTGAACATTTTCATTCCACCACCACGATTCTTTACCCCTAGGTCCAAAACCTCTAGATTCACCCAACGTCTCTTTAGCCACTTTAATAATCTCTTGGGACATCTTGTTCCACATATCATTTGCACTTCCTTGTGATTGTCCACACCAACCCTCCCATATCTTTTGTTGGAAGATTCCTTGTTTCTCACCCTTCAAGTGCCACCATTTGATCCTTGGTGCTACCATAGGACTTCTTCTCTTTGCCCTATCTCTAATTCTTACATCCATAACCAAAACTCTATGTTGGGTAGTCAAGCTCTCTCCCGGGATAACTTTACAGTTCAAGCAATACTTCCTATCAGACTTCCTGATAAGGAAGAAATCTATCTGAGAACATGTCCCTCCACTTTTGTAAGTGATAAGATGTTCCTCTCTTTTCTTAAACCATGTATTGGCTATAGAAAGATCCAAAGCCTCCGAAAACTCCAAGATGGATTTACTCTCCCCATTCATTTCCCCTAGGCCAAAACTCCCATGCACCCCCTCAAAACCTTTAGCCACGCTACCTACATGTCCATTGAGATCCCCTCCTAGGAAAACTTTCTCTCCTTGGGGTATATCCTGAAGTACCTCTTCTAGATCCTCCCAAAATTTTACCTTAAAGTGTTCTGCTAACCCAACCTGAGGTGCGTACCCACTAATAACATTAAAGGTGTCCTGTCCCACTACCAATTTTAAGACTATGATACGATCTCCTACTCTTCTTACATCCACGACATCCTTCTTCCACTCCTTGTCCACAATAATCCCTACCCCATTTCTTGATCTGATTTTTCTCATATACCACAGCTTAAATCCCAAGTTGTCTAATTCTTTCGCTTTTTCACCTGTCCACTTAGTTTCTTGTAGGCACATAAAATTGATCTTCCTCCTCACCATAACATCCACTATTTCCATAGATTTTCCAGTAAGTGTGCCTATATTCCATGTACCAAAGCGAATCCTCCTGTCATGAACTAGCTTCTTTACCCACACCCGTTCACGAAAATGTGGGAACCCTTGCTTACTTTTCACTACATCCGGGCGGCGATGCAGCGGCCCTTGCTCTTTTGACACTGTACTCAAGCCATACAGCGCGTTGCTTCTGGGCAACGACCTAGCATTCACATTATTACGTAATTGATCCATGTCATAGAGATTCGACAAAGTTTAACGTTGGCTGTCGAAAGCCTAACACAACCCTCTCCTTTTATCCGGGCTTGGGACCGGCTAAGAATAGCAAAGCTACCCTAGGCAGGATTACCAAAAACATATTTTACCCTAAATTATATTTTCCATGTAAAAGTAAATGATGTTCTAAGTACAATATGGAACATTCTTATATTCTTTGTAGTTTCTAAGTGGCAAACTCATAAAGTAAAGTTGATCATGCCATTATGAACTGTACTGGTTATTGATAATGAGTTGTTACTTGTTGGAGGAATTATTCTGGTGTTAGACTGTTAGTTGTTTGAATTTTTTTCATAATTCCCAAATTCTCATTTTCAGGTTCAAAAAGCTTTTGCATTATCAACATCTGCAAAGCTAATAGCTTGTGCATGCAATAATGGAATAGTCCAATTATTTACCCCCATCTCTCTAGAATACATGGGTAGTATAGTATATTCAAAGACCAAAAAGTTTCAAGAAGAAAGCAATTCTGTTAGCCATACTATTGTCCCTGAACAGGATTTTGAACAGTTGCCTGCCCTGCCTGATGCAGTTGCCTGTCAGTTTTCAGCCTTAGAAAAGATTGGTGAGTGCTGAATCTTCAACTTGTCTTGTTAATTCACTTGATTGCATTTAACATAATCCTGTGTTGTGCATTGATGTATTCTCTATGTTTTCTCTACAGTGGTCATTTATGGAGATCATAGTCTCTACATCTATGACATACATGATGTGAATCGGGTAAATACTACATCTGATATGTTTTTCATTATGGTTGTTAGTAGCACATTTAACATGGTAAATATGTAAATAGTTGTTGCTAGAAATTAGGGATTCAATTACCACAATTTAGGGATTTGATCTATTCTTGTGTATTTATGATTGTTAGTAGCACATTTAACATGGTAAATATGTAAATAGTTGTTGCTAGAAATTAGGGATTCAATTACCCCACCTAGTGGGATAAGGCGTTGTTGTTGTTGTTGTTGTTGTTGTTGTTGTTGTTGTGTATTTATGACTGATTCTGTTGAACCTAGCCTAATTTGTGATTATAAGCGACTTGTGTGATCATCAACACAGAAATTCAGATATATTCCTTCTATAATGGTTTTTGTTTTTGATAAATTTGGTTAGCTATTCATAATAGATTAATGAAGTTGTTGCTACTCAAGTCTTTTGCTTGTAAATTACTGGATGTTGCAGCAAGCTTTATTCCTCATATTTTCTAGGCCATAAGGTGTTGTACAATTTTGTCAATGGTTAATGCGAAAACAAATGTCAATATTTTCCAGGTCACAAAGTGTTTTGTGCTAGTTTCACATTCCTCATGCATATGGGACATCAAGAATCTATGTTGTGAAAACATGCATGATCCATCTCTTGCATGCACTGCTAGAGGTTGTTTGGGGGGAATTTCTTTTGCAACTTGCTCTGCTGATGGTACAGTTAGGATATGGGATATTGCTTTGCAATCTGATTTTTTAAAAGATGCTGAAGAGTTGAAGACTGAATTATTGAGTTCTTCATGTTTAGGTAACTCAAGATTGTTAAAAAAATTCTCAATTCTCCTCTTTTAAGTTATTTATTTCTCACAAGTTGCACTCTTCCTGTCTACTGTTGCAGTAACTGCTGGGACATTTGAACGTGATGCAGTTAAGGCAGATCTTACCAATCAAGAGTTTCGATCACTTGCTGTTAGTTCAGATGGAAATTATCTTGCTGCTGGTGATTGCAAAGGAAACCTTCATATATACAACCTTCATACATCAGATTACACATGTTTCCAGGTGAGTTTAGGCACCTGAGTTTATTTTAGAAATTACTGTGCCGTAAAACCATTTGAGGGTTCACAACATTTTTTATGGTAATTTATATCCTGCACTTTATTCCAGGGTGCTCATGATGCAGAGATTCTTACATTAAGCTTTACCTTGTCCACCCAAGATATATCTAAGGAAATTGCAAAAGACAATTACTTTCTTGCCTCAGGGGGACGAGATTGTATGATCCATCTCTATGATGTGAAAAGGTGTGCTTGTGCAATTTTTAAGGATAAACTAGTTGATTGGTTATGCATTTCAATGACTTTTTGATTGTATGTGGCAGAAATTTTGATCTCATTGACAGCATTGATGATCATTCGGGTGCAGTGACTTCTATCAAAATTAGCAGCAATGGTTGCAGGATCCTCAGTTGTAGTTCTGATAGGTATGCTAGTAGAGATTTGGCATTACAACATCAAACAAATTTTAAACAAAAAGGGAGTAAGGGGCTCTGTAGGTTTTGCTTAACAATTGAATAAGAGAAAACTGAAAAAATTTAAGGTTCTGGTTCTGTTTGGGAAGAAAATTTTAAATAAATCTAATTTAAGTATTACCAATCTCTTATGGAAAATGACTGGAATTAGGAAATACTGTCTAGCAGTGCCTTCCAATTAACAAGTATTACTGGAGTGGAGTCAAAATGTACTGGAAAGACAGTTATTGAAGCCAAAACAAATTTAATTGGTTTGTGTATCCCATTTGCTATATATTGGACCAATGCACACAACGTAAAGTTGTGTCTTGGTAATGAGTTGGTCATGGGTTTGAATTTGAAAATAATCTCTTTGCATATTCAAGGGTAAGACTGTGTACAATGACCCTCTCCCATACCTTTGCATAGAGAGGAACCTCCTAGCAATGGGGTATTTTAGTTTTGTTAGTTTTTTTAAGTTAGTAATGTGTGTGGTAGTCATAATTTCAAATTTTAAAATTTTAGCTGTATTTCTGTATGCAAATTACAAAGAACATTAGGATTGTAATTTTCAGTTGATCTGAAAGCTGATCCAGGCATCCAACCTCTTTAAAAATGAAGCTGAGAAAGACAGAGTGAAAAGTAGTTTTTGCACTCAAACATATGTTCATAAAGTTTCTATTGCAGCATACTCTACAAACTATAAAATATCATTTGCTTTTATCCTAATTTGTGTTTTTTAGGAAAAACCATTTGAACAATCAATTAATTCCTCGCTAATGTTGAATGTTGTTCTATGAAGCAGTTTTCATAGATGCCAAATGCAGACCTATAAAATCTGCAGTTTGAGATATCCTATGCTTTGCATGGAAATGGCAACTAATTTATTTAGAATAAGTAATTTTTTGTTAAGTTTTATCATTTGATGGTTATGTGCTTAATCTATGCGGCTGTCGCATTTCTGATTTTCAAATTACTTTATATAATACACTAGCCAGTGAACCCAACATTATTTGTATGACATTGTTGAATGCTTTCCTCTATGATTGACAATAACATAATTCTTCTTTCAGTTTCCTGGTGCTTCGTGATGTGGTGATAGCAGATAGTGGCTATAAATTTTTGCAGCAACATCGTCAAAGGGCTTTACAACGTGGAACTGTCTATGACATGGCTGTGGATCGGACATGTGAGACTGTTGTCACTGTTGGGCAGGTGAAGTAGATGTCTGTTAACAGTGAGACTCCTCAAAATTCAAGGGAGGGTTGCCTGTTCTGGAAGACCTTCCAAGTGAATTCTATAACAATTAGTCTGTGCACGTATCAATTTGATAAGATTATAATGGCATTTGACATGGCTGCTCAGAAACTAATATCATTATCATTCTCATAGGATAAGAAGATAAAGACGTTTGACATGGCTGCTCAGAAACTAATTAGGTCTTACAATCATGATAAAAATTTTGGAGAACCTATAAAGGTGAGCTTCATTATTAAAAAAGATTGTGGATGTCAACCTTCTCTACCAGGAGCTAATATTGTTAACAGGTTATAATGGATCCTAGCTGCACTTACGTGGTCTGCTCATTCTCTAACAAGTCCATATGCATGTATGACTTTATCACTGGAGAGATGGTTGCGAAGGCCACAGGGCATGCTGAAATTGTTACTGGTGTCATCTTCTTGCCTGATTGCAAGCATATAGTTTCGGTGAGCTTCTTTCATGCTTACTGTTTGTTTCTTCTACACAACTTTGGGTTAATATGCAGTTTTAAAGTGAATGCTTTATAATTTATTTATTTATTTTTATGAAGTTAGTTATGTACATATAACATTAATTTAAATATACCATATTAATTTACAGTTTTATTTTATATTTCATAAAATATTTGATCTTTTAACAAAAAATGGAAAGAGTTCAAAATTAAGTAGAAAACCTAAAACTAAGTGATTGCATAAAAATATATTTGTCTATAAAATAAAGATAGATTTATATATAAAAAAATCAAATAAACATCACCTTTTGTGTTATCTTATATTCATCAACTAGTCCAATGACTAATTTTACCAACCATTTCTAATTCAATAAGCTAGCCTAACAATTTTCAGCTAAAAATGTTGGCTTTTCATATTTTAGCTAATATTGTTGATGTCCTATCTTTTGTAATTAATATTTTGATTAACTTATCCATATTCAGGTGGACGGTAATGGTTGTGTTTTTGTATGGAAATTGCCTGCTCCATTGTCTGCTAGAATATTGGAGAGAATAATGGAAAAAAATAATCCATTGTCTCCAAGAAGTTCTGTTCAACGTCCGGCTTATAATTATCTATCGTTTTGCAAAGAAGAATGCCGACATTCCAAGATCAATCCTGAGGATGTTTGGTCACTGAGGAACAACAGCCAAAGTGGGGATGGAATGCTTTATCCTGAAAGCAGTCATAGTGAGGCTTCATCTTTTAAATTTAGTGTTTCAAGACTTCCCAAATGGGCTCAAGCAAAAGTGACCAGTTCCATTAATGTCAACAAGAATCTTAATTGCAATTCATTAGAGGTACATGTACTCTAATATTTTTTATTATTATTTCTTAGAAACTCTTGTATTTTAATCCTGAACCCCTACCCACAATAGTATTTTGAAGATTCAGAAGCTTGTTTATATCATATTGGAAAACTCTTTGGAATATGGAGATCCATACTTGAATAAAACTATATGTACTGGTCAGCATGTTGAAGAACAGATATATCTCCATCATTGAAGAGTACAGGTATTATTTTTGGTCAGAAACTGGTGTTTTAGTGGACGTTTCAGTTTCAGAATGTGCAAGAGTTGTCCAGGTTCCTTGTCATTTGTAGGAGAGAAAATCTAGTCACTGTCAAACTGTGTCTGGTAATTAAAGTTTCTGGTATTGGAGTGTTTACAAAATCTGCATCTGCATCTGCATCTGATGGTTATTGTTATCTTTCTGGTGTAACAAGATATTAAGCCCAAAGCCACATCTGTGGCTTACTTTTTTGGCTGAGAATCCATGGATGTCATGATGGCATTGCATGAGAGCACAGCCAACTCCAGTTGAAGCTTATCCTGTTAAAGTATCAAGGTTTCAAAAATTAGGAGTCTATTGTACTGGTGTCTATAACATAGGTGCTACAATACAACGCAAAAATCTCTTAGCTCTTAATTACAACATAATAGTGTTAGGATTTTATAAGTCTACTGTAATATCTTTTGCATTTATGATTAGGAGTATGCTCCTTCATCCCCTGAAGTTCAAATTCCATCCGATCATGCTTCTCCATTGCCTGATACTCTGAACTCTCAAGATTCTTCAAGGTTTGGAGGAACTTATAGGTGAGTCACAACTGTTGAATTTCAAATCTCAATCATGAACTTTTGGTGGTGGCATATCAGTTCTTTGCTCATTAAGTCACTAAATTTCAGCAACATTCCATTGGACAACCATTGGCACTCTATTTATACTGTTTGTATGGAAGCACTTTCCTCCCCAGAGATGCAGAATTTATGTGAGACAAAGTTTCCAGAGATTCCCTTGAGTCTAAGTAAGTTGAACCCTTGTTCTCACATAATTTTATTTTCTCAATTTCATCTTTATTGATGATAGCACAGAAGACCAAATCTGTCAACCAAATTCCTTTCAAGTTTGGTTTGAAGAATATGATTTTGACGAAAACTAGTGTAACTAACAGAAATCTTCAGGCTATACACTATTTTCTGTGTGTACTTTTTAACGCACCTGGGTAATTGGTATTTGGTATTGCAAGCAAAGTGGCTGATGGAATATTTTGGAAACTCAACAAGATTGTCTGGTTGAACTGATTGGACCATGAATTAACTGTCTCTGGTTCAATCATATGGTTTAATCACAGTTGAATAAAAAATGTAACTGGTGAAATCAATCAAACCATGGAGGTCTTTCTGGTTCAATCTGTGGTTTGGTTTTTAAAACCCCACAATTTCAATAAAAATAAATCCATGACATAAACATAAAAAAATATGCTCTAACCTTTTAAATAATGGCTTATTGTAGGACAACATAAGGCTGTGATTTGTGAGGACCAGAACTCCTTTGGGCCTAATAACCTTAGCAAGAATGAAAAGAGGGGTGTTGCTCCAGAACATGTTGGCTGTAACAATAATGATGTTTCTTGGTGTTCTGAAGAAGTTTCTGAGAGTAAAGCAGAGCAGTTGTATTTAAGTGAATCTGGAAGTGTGTCAGAAACAACTACTGAAGGCAATTTGGGAAGTCTACCATCTGAAGAAGACAGTGACATGTTTAAGCAACATTTTGGTAGCTTATCAAATACACACAAGGTTAGTGTTGTATGCTCGGAAGTGTAAAGGAATTAAATAATGAGCAAGTCTTGTTTCTACAACTTTGAATTAATCTCATGATTTTGTTTGTCCTACTTTTCTTGGAAAAATTCCTGTAAGCTTGCTGCTGTGAAATTTAGAATATAATTTTCGCAATAAAGCTGATTTATGATGCTAATTTCATTCAAAAATAAATATTTTCTTTTGCTTCAAAAATGTACTAGAATAGTATTTTAGATGTCCTCGACCAATGGATCAGATGAGGACCTGACAGTATTGAACATGTCATGGATTCAAGAAAAGTTGATTATTAAAGTAGTAAAAACTAATTTCTTGCAAAAGTAGAAAGTCTTAATGAGGAAATGTGACAATTTATGGAAATTAAGATATACCTAGATGAGGCAGAATTGCTCCAAACTTAAGTTTTAAGGGAGTAAGATATCATATAATTGATGTAGGCGACAGTTACTTAGATTTTCTTGAGCTTGTAATTGTTCATTTTCTTAATCTTACCCAGATTTTTATATCTGTGCAGGTAAAGTCGAGGAATTCATTAGTTAGAAGGTTTTCTGCAAGATATACTGTGCAATGGGATTACCCAGGGGATTGCAAGAAACTTTTTAGCAGTCCTGTTGGGAATAAAAGTGGTAGAAAAAGCTCTGAGGATAAAGGTGCAACTCATACTGTATCAGAAGACAGATCCTTGCAGGTTAAGGAAACTGAGGAAGTGACAAATTCTTCTGAACAGGTATGTATGAGGGCGACATACTTTAAAACTATGCCCTTCCTTTTGCAATCGAACATGATGAAAGCACTTTGTGAAGAATATTAGGTTTGGTAGTAAAAAGAAAGTTATTGTTCTTTCAATTATCCTTTATGGGGTCATGCTCCATTTAGCATTGAGTCCACACAATAACAGTTCATAGGCATTTTAAGTTGCATAATAAATATACTAACATAAGCAGTAGTACTTTAAACCTGTTTCCTTATATGCATTCTGACTCATTAAGTAATCCTTTCTGTTTTAATACTTGATAATGGAATTTGAAAAACCTGTTAATATATTATGAAAAGTAGCGCCATCAATGACTTAACAGTTAACTCAAATATTTGCTGCTCAAAATGCCTATTGTAGGACATCAAGAATTCAGAACCTTGTTCTGCAGATTCAACATGTGAACTAACTAAATTTCCAGTCAAAGAAAATTCAGTTGATAAAGGGAGTGAACTGGGAGAAACCATAGCCGTGTGCAAGGAAGCATTCGGTAGCTTGGATGCAGCAGCTGAGAGTGTGCTGCAGTTATTTTTAAAATTGGAAAATGTTCACGGCAAAGAGGTCGCAACGGGAGCTGGAGCTCAATTTTTAGACGAGGCCACTGAGCTACTTCCCCTAGTTGTTAATAAAGTTAATGCTGTTGCTAGATTGGTGCAATGTAGGAAGAACAGTAAGTGTGAAACTAGTAGACCAAGTGTCCAAGAAATTGACCAGTTTGGTAGATTTGCCGCAGGCAGGTATGATACAATAATGGAAACACCAAAGGACGATACCAGCATTCATTAAATATATTTCATTTATTTTCTTTTCCAAAGTATAGAATGTTGCTTTGGTTAACAAGTCAGCATTCTACTTCAAGTGGATATGTTAATTATCAAACTGGAAATTATCACGGTGAGTAGCTTTTGTCACTTTTCAAATGAAATTTTACATGCTAACGGGGTTTGGTTCTAGCAGAAGGGTTTCGTTGGTCACCAATCCATGGTTCGAATTTTTATTGGGAGCTATATATTATATTTAATATTTAATCATGTGTTGAGCGGGGTTTTTTAAAGGAAGATCATTGTGAAGAATAATATAAAAAAGAAGGAAATTCTATAGATTCTGTTCCACCGTACAGGGGCAAGGTAGTACCACAACAGTGCATTTTTTAATCCACTTAAAAGCAAGTTGAAGTCCATAAGTATTTATAGAAGAAAAAAATTAAAATGAAAAACAAATGTATTTTGAACTACTCAATCCAAGATACATTTATGTGTATTATGAATTGAGTAATTTGTAATACATATTTGTATTCTAAATTGAGTAATCTGTACTAAGTATTTGTTTTTGGATTGAGCAATATAGAATACAAATGTATTTTGGATTATTTAATCTGTAATTATGAAACCATAATTCCAAAATGTGAAGAGGCTGTGTTGGCAATGTAGAGGCACAAGGGAAAGGATTGGTGGCGGCAACGAGAACGGGTGTTGCGGTGAAGAGGAAGATAGAGAGAAGAAGAGAGTGAGCGAGGGGAGAAGGGGAAGATGGGGACATTAAAATTTTTGGAGGTGCATAAAGCAATTTCCGTATTGATGATGTCTATATGCTTTTGGGAATTTGGCCCACAATGTGAATAGGCCCTATCCCAACCCAGGAATTTCTCCATTCGAGGGCAGTGGCTTTTGCTTGTTGGACTTAGTTCCCAATTGCATAGCCCATACAATCCTCGATATATATAACTCGAGAAATGTTAACAGTAATTTTTTTAATGTCAGCAATACGTTATTTAACACATTTTTTGAACATTTTTTTTTGATGAATTTATTAAAAAAATATAACATTTTGTGGGTCTCGTTATCCAATAAATTTTACTCATCATTTTGTAGTTTTTAATAGATTTTAACAAATTATAGAGTATATTAGAATCAACGTAATAGAGAGTATGTTACAAGCCTTTCTCCATGTAACATCATGTATCAAACAAAACAAAATTGTGACCAAAAGAAAAAAGCAAACAAAACAAAGAGCCGCTAGAGCAAGAAAGTGATTGTCATACATTGAACATGGATTTAGTAAAGGATAGCAAACGATTTCATAAAATGAAGAAAGTTCTTCCCATTTATGTCACTTTATCTTTGATTTTCTTCGATTACCCGGGTCCTATATATATCATGCTTAGGAAGAAAGCCAAAAAAGAAAAAGAAAGAAAGTAAAAAAGTATACACTGAAGTCGCAAATTAAATTACCTTGATTTTTGCTAGTCCAATCATACCTTTTCTTTTCTTACAAAATGACTTGCATAATTATGCAAATTAAGTTACAATGCAGTTCTTATTTTCTTTTTGCCCTTTTGCTTTGAATACTTATACAGATTTTAAAAATTGTAGCAAAACTAATATTTAATTTACATTGTATGTGCTGCAAAATTCACGAGGAACACAAGTCTCAAGACAAGAAGCTGTGTGAAGCTTAATTTTAGCCGAATCACCTTGGTCTTTGATATGCTATATATATTTCTCCATGTGGAAACGCTTTATTGTAAATCCTTTCAAGTACATCTTCACCAGTCTCCCTCCACTTTATCACAAAAAAAGGAAAAGAGGCAGGACCAAAAGCAAAGATCATCTTTTCTTTTCCTTATCCTTTCAACTTTCAAAAACCAATTTCACTGATGATTTTCATGCAATTTGAATACAAAACTGAAATACAAGTATACTCCCTCCTTTGTTTATTTCATCTTACTCTTTTTCTCCCTCTCTCTTTTGCATTTTCAAGGTAAGCACTAAGTAATGTGGCACTTGTACACTTAAAATAATAGATATACCCTAATTGTTATTGGAATATTTTATAAATCCCTAGGAAAGTATCCCTAGATATCTCCCTGTTGGTATGCTCCCTTTGCCCCTCTTTGTCTTGCTTTAGTAACATGCCAAACTTTACATTCTCCATTGGGATTCCTTCACTCTATACATACATGTGCGTACAACTATATATATCCCCCTCAATACTCAAGGGCTATGATAAGTATGAATTCGTGGATTTGAGGATTAAGTGTGGGTTTGGAAATGAGGTGGACCGCGTTGAAAAAATCATGATAGCCTTAAAGATATTCTATGGTGTAGTGAAAAATCGTGGTTTTTTGGGATTTTACTATCGATCAAAACATATTGTAAGTGTATATTTAGATTTGAGTTGGGAGAGCTCAAAAATATTTTTACTTTCAAAATAACAAATTCTTCCTTTCTCATTTAATGCATTAGATTTCACAAAAGTGCTTTCCTAATTTTAATCAAAATTAACATAACCTAAGGCTCTAATGTGTTCCATGACAAGCCAAAGCAAACCTTCAAGTGTAGCCAAATTGGCCAAGAAATGCGCAATCATAGCCATTTGAGGCACTGCCTCAAGGGCCATATATAGGTGCTAAGGAAGTTGTCTAAAATCTTCAACTTTAATCAAACGATACAAAGACAATTAGTTTGAGGTAATTAGAGTTTGATGGATGCCATGTGGAGTAATTAGCGGCAAAAAAAGAGGGTTTATTTTCTATTATTATGTTACACATGCATTGGAAACTTTTCCATATACGAGTAACAAAAAGCATTATCGTGGTTTTAATATTATTATCAAGTAAATGCTCCCAAAATAATGCAACCCCCATCATAAGGGAGAAAATGGCAAAATAGCAAAGAGGTTTTGTAGACATGTTGGGTCCAAGATGGAGGCTTTGTTTAAAGTAGTCTATCATTCTCTGAATTGGTATTTTATTCATAAAACCAAAAGGCCTCTGATTTATATGTGATGTATATGTTTTGTGGGGTAAAGGACCCTCAATTAGATTGTCCTTTTGCATCCAAATTTCCTTTGTAATGATGAGTTTCTTCCTTTTCCCCTTCCTTTTTTTCTTTTCGTTCACACATTTAGGCATGGATTTGTACAGTGATTTAATATTTTGTTTTGTTGTCAGAGAAAATACCCACAAAATAAGAAAAATGACTATTTCAGCTAGTGCTGTGCAACCAAGAAGGATAACCTTTATTTCAATTTTTATTTTAGTTTATTGAATTAAGAAGAATAAGTTTGGGCGTGTGAGAGCACAAACAGTTTGTTACTATGGACAATAATTATCCAAACGTATACATAGATTATAGACAACATTATTGAATATAATGACCTAGGTGAAGATTAGTGGAATCTGTAGATTGGATGCTGACGTCTATATCTACGCTATTCTATTGATTGGCAATATAGCAGCCATCAATTTCATATCGATGTATGTATGATTTTATAAGACATGCGAGCATATTTATACTTGAGGATGTAAACAAGTGGAGCCAAAAACAAGTTTTTTTTTTTGTGTGTGTGTGAATAAAAAAAGTAGGTTAAATTTGGAAAAAAAATGTTAAAACTTTTTTGTTTTGAAACAAAAAAGTTAAAACTTAATCCATTTATTTAAATGAGATAAATTTAAAATTTAAATTTGACTTGATTAAAACTTCTAATGTTTGGATCTAATTTGTTTACTCATTTGGGACTTGATTAATTTTTAAGTTTAATTTTTTCCCAAATTTAGAAATTAAATATTTTTAATTTGAAAAATAGTTAAATTATTTAATTTTTCTTATGATATATTTATAATGTAAACAAAATATTACTAGTATTTTTTAATCTTAAATTCTTTTCATTAAGACTACATTATCAACAAATAGGAACAATTAAAAATATTATATAAATTGTCTATACATTTGAGAAAGAAATAATTTTTTTTATATAAAATTCAATATTTCACATAATGTTTCACATACTTTCAAATATATTACTGATTGATTTGTTAAAGCCCTTATGAAAGTATGTATTGAACTGGCCCTATTTGTACCCTCTTGTGGCTCTATTTTTCGTTTTCATGACTGTGATTGGAAGTGCCTCTTCATGACCTTAAAGCCATGTTTGAATAGTGGACAATCATAAAGTCCTTTTTCTTTGGTCGAAAACAATCATAAAATCCTTAAACATGTCCTTTTCTGCAATCACTTGCTTTCAAGAGCTCGCAAGGTTCTTCACCCAATTTTTGTTAAATGCTCAGGTAAAATATTTGGAAGTGTCGCTTTATGGAGCTCTCGATTGCTATATAGTCAAATCTCAATTACCAAGTTCTCAATTGAAGTGTCAGTGAGTTTTGGCTCCGTATATATTTGTGTGAATGTCCTTGACTTTTTTCTTTTCATTTCGGCCAAGAAAAAAAATATGGATTAAATTCTTGGGAAACTTATGGAGGTGATGGTACACTTTAATATGGATTAAAATTAAAAATTATAATTTGCCAACAAAAGTTAATCTAGTAATTAGCAATAAAAGAGTTCATATCTTATATAAAAACATAAGAACGTAAAATCTAATTATCTTTTTTGAGTCTAGACTCTGGTGAAAGTCTTGGAAATCAATTTAACATTTTTTTTACCAAAACAAAAATAGTGTTATTTTGCTTTCCAATTCTGTTGTTGTGTTTATCTTTTTTGTTTTCTCAGTCTACTTGCTTTCTTTGTGTTTTTTTTTTTTATCTACCAGAAAAGGGAAATAATAAGGATGAATATGTGGGAAGGTGTTGTGTTGTGTTTTTGAGTTGTAGAATGATATGTATAGTGGAGTAGTAGCAGTATAAGAGAGGAGCATAAACGCAGAGATACGACAAGCTTGTGGTTCTGTTGTTCAATCTGAACATATTTTAGTTTTATTTACACATTTGTAAATATTTTTAATTTTTTAAGGACAATTGTGGTTGTTAAATTCACACAATTTAACTTACAAAATTATTACAAGACAAATACATTAGGGAATTAAGTTTCTATCCTTTCTTATACATGATTAACTTTCTTAACTTCTTTTTATATTTATTAAAAACGAAAAGTTGGATTTTAATTTCTATGCCTAGTTAGTGTAATTTTTTTTTATTATTAACATTTTAAAAATTATATTACTTACGATTTTAAAAATTATTATTATAAAAATTAGCAAATTTATTGTAAGGATCCTTAAAAAATGTAATTAGAATGCAGTGTAATTTTTTTATACGATCAGTATATTTAAATTGTATTTCAAATTTTTTTATATTTTTAATTAAAATAAAATTAATGATTATATATATATATATATATATATATATATATTATTTCTTCATTTTTTTAAAAATTTATCAGTCGTTGATAAATATTTTTCAGAGTCTCACTTTCAGAAGTAACATTAAGTTTTAAGTCAAGTCCAAAAGAAAAACAAAGTCATATTTAAATAAGCTACGGAGTCAATTAATTCTTAATGCATGCCCATCCTTGACAAAAAGTCAAAAACACAAGGGCCCGTCGAACTCTTTTTGGCTGATTTTTAATTTGGATGATTAAATTTACGGTGATTAATATTTAATAGGTTATTTTTCTCACATATATATCAATCACACGTGGTTATATATTGTAATGCCCAATTTTCGAGAAAAAAAAGCAGTATGTGTTTGGATTAGAGTTTATAAACATAATTTAAGCACATTTGATTTTGAAAATTGATTTTGATTAAAAATAAGTTTAGATAAAAAAAGTTATTATATATATGTTTATTTGTTTAAAAGTGGTTTTAACATTATGAATGTTGTTTGAAATTTTAGTAGATATATAATTAACAGTATGTACTAATTTTATTATTAATTTATTAAAATAGCAATATAAAATAGAGTTATTTTTTATTCATTTTAGCAATAGGTATAAATGAAGTTTTACTTCATATAAAAGCAATAGAATCTTGTTTTCACATTGAGTGGTTGAAAGGAAGTTTAGAATTTATATTTAATTTTGTATCGAAATTATTGTAAAACAATGCACAAGTCAAATTTGAAGTAAGATAATTAATCCTTTTCGCAAAATACCAAATCAAATATATCATTATTTAAAAAAATTTCCGATAATATATATATATACACACACCATCTTCATTTATTCAAATATGAAACTAGGAGTTTCATAAGTTTTCCTTATTTCATGCTAAATTTTGATCTTTGGAAACACATTTGAGACAAGTATTAGTTTTCCTAATTACACCAGTTAATATGAGAGGTTTTTTCTATAAAAAATAAAATGAAAGTACGCCTTTAAATTGTTAACTAGAATTAGTATAACATGAACTAATTGGTCGAAAGTGCTGTTATTGCCTGAACGGCTAAAATGCTATACTTAGGTCCAATCAATGGCTCATAGCCTAAAACCTCCATTAATTAGCTGAAGTAGGACACTTGCTACTTTAGACTAGTAATTTATCTTGCACTTATAACACACTATCCATGAGTCAATTGTTAGGCTACCCCATTATAATCTTCTACTTATTCCATGTGAATATTTTGAAGAATATCTTAATTAAATACAACTATGTATCATTAATAAAAGGATAAATAATTATTTTCATCTTTAAATATGTAAAATGATGATAAATTCATTCTTAAAAAATGAAAATTTAAATTTTAGTCTTAAAAGTAAAAAAAAAAATGTGACAAATTTATTGATCCGTTAACTTTCATGTGTTATCATTAATGAAAGAGTGTATATGATATATTCAGAGATGAATTTGTCAACACTTTATACATTCAAAGACAAAAATAACTATTTACCCAAAATATAATTTAATCTTCATCTTACTCTTCTATGTTGTTACAAACATAATATTACAATAAATATTTAAAAAATAGAAAAACAAACATAATAATAAGTGTTAACATATGAATGAATTTATAATACTTTTTTCACTTTCAGAGATTAAAATTCAAATTTTTATCTTTCAGAAATAAATTTATCAACACTTTATCCATTTAAAGATAAAAATATTATTTATACTTGATAATAAAAAGAGAGTGCATTTCATTCTCTAACATTGCATTAAAGATAACTTATGTAGGTGCTGTCACTGTGATTTAAGCCTAACGTAAGATCCAAATTCAACTTGCTATAAATGCTCAAATCATAGCTAGAGTACCTATATTTATAACATAAAGTATTGGCTACAGATAGATTTTATATAAGTTTGGGGCAAGAAATCATTCCAACATTAAGCCTGAATAAAATACGGCTGACCTTTAATTCAATGTACGTATAGGCGATTAAATTTAATTATTAAAAAAAGAGGAAGAAGAAACTAGCTATGGAAGATCAACATGAAATGATAAATAACACTAGTAACCTTTGACACCAATCGATTCCTTGCAACCTAGTTTCATAACATCATTATTAATTATAATTATGTAGTGAATGTTATGGCATTATAAAGTACTATGTTACCACGGTGATTTTATCATTGTTTTGGAACTATCAAGGTTCTGACACCCTGTTCATTTTCCAGTTTTCTAAGCAAAGCTCAAAATATTGAAACATTGAGAATTTCAGTTGTTCTTTTCAATTAGAAAATGACAAAATCTTAAAGAAGTATGGGAAAGCTCATTCTCACTGTATAAAGGCTTTGGAGGGGACAGAACCATTAGTCTGCTACCGAATCTTCAGTTTCTCACTAAAAAACAGAAAACAAGATTAATAAATTTGGCTCTCCAAATCACGAAGAGTTATCTTCCTGTAATCTTTGTTTTGCATGCTTGAATAGTACTAATCAACCACTTTCCATGTCAAATTAATAAAAAATTAGCACACCAACCTCCAATGCGCACAAATTCTCTGAAAAAATTATCATACTATACTTTACTGTAAGATACTGTTTCCTTATGCCAATATATTATTTTCCTTAAAATAATGGCATCATTATTTAAAAATTGGCAGTATAAAATTCAATATTGTGTTAATTTGCTTATATGATTAATTAGAGTTATATAAGTTAAACTTCATACCTATTATTGTCCGATCTAATAGTGATGGAAGAACAAATAGATGAAAAAAAAGTGAAATCAAATTTGCAATTTGTTAAATATTTGTGTTGTGTTTCATGTTTCCACTCTCGTTGAGCATTTTTTTAAGAATTAATTAGATAATTTTTCCCTTAAAATTATACTATACGAAAAATTTATTATGAAATAAATATACAAAATTTATTTTGAAAAGGGTTATCATTAGCATTCCGAGGAATCTACCCATTTTATATCAAGTAAATTATTTTTCTCTCACATAAAAAAGTAGGTTCATATTCTTAAAAGTAAGAGAACTCAGTTACTATCATGTTCTGTGACAGCTATTATTTGAAATTGAAAAGTTCCTGTGATATGAGAGATTATGTGCATATCATAAATGAATGATGATGAAAAAAAATTCTAAACTATATTCATAATACACATGGTCATGTACATAAGTAGTCAAACTATGAGTCTATTATTGCACACAAATATTTGGAGATGTAACGTTGGTACGTAGCTAGACTTTGATGTTTGAAATGGGAAGGAGGCAACAAAACATAAATATGCACCCCAATGAAAAAGTGAACATGTTGAAAACAATGGCTCTGTGTTCCTTAGTGGAGGATAGATGATAGAGAAGTGGTGGCAATTTTGAAAGATCAAAGTAAAGATGGGGCCACAGCCTAAAGGGAAGAATTTTTGTCCCAAAATATAATACTTATAATATCTATCCCACCTAATACTACAACACATGCATGCTCTATCCACTTTAGATATAGGAATTATCTTATTCGGATCAACCAACCAAATTAGCTATAATTAAGCATAGAAAGAAAGACAGACAAACCAAACCCCAACCTTGGGGTGTGACATGGTTTGAGAAAGACAAAAAAATATCACAGACTCGTTTTGTTTGGTGAAAATTGTTATTCTTTGTGGAAAAAGAAAGGGTATAACAAGGAAGGGGAGAGAGAGAGGACAGGTGAACACTTTACGCCTCATTCCATTCCACACGTACCAATCAATATATACTGTCTAATCTAATCAACGCACTAAATGCATACGTTGGCAATTACGTCTTTGGTCAGGCCAGTTTCCACTCTCACACATTTTTAATAAAGGATATTATTATTATTATTATAAAACATCAAATTTTTTATAGACCACCTTTAAATTAGTTTGCCAAACAATTGATGTTATCATAATAGCTTTGAAATCAGAAAGAATTTATTTTTTGTCTACTATCGTTACAACATCTTAATAATTTTAATTAATTAGAAATTATACTAGATATGATTTTAAAATATTTATTATTAAATTTTAATGAATTTATTATAATAATATTAATATAAAAAACTTTTATACTATTAATATAATTTAATTAAAGAATAAAATAAAATTTTAGTCCCTTATTAATAAATATTAAATCAAAATTCTATTTTAACCTTAATTAAATTCAATCTTATATATGTTTGGTTATTGTAAAATACATCTAATTTTTATAATTATAATGATATTTTTTTGAATTATTATTGAATTTTATTGAAATTGACATTAAAATAATAACTTATCATTACCATTGATACCAACATTACAATCATCATCATTATTGACATCATCATTATTACCATTACTCGATCATCATTACCATTATAAATGTCACTACTATTATCATTAGTGTCATAATCATTATTGTTATCACATTATTGTTAATTATTATTATCATTGTTGCTATCAACACCAACATCTCCATTTCTCCAACATTGTTTGCATCATAATCTTCAACACTATCATCACTACTACCACAACCACAAAATCATTATCACTAAGGTTGTCATCAATATTGGCATCACCATTAATGACACTAGCACCACCAACATGATTGTCATAGATGTAACACACAAATTCACTCTTAAACTAATTTTGATAGAATATAAATCTTTTAAAATAAATTTATTTTGAAACTAAAACAAAAAATTTTAAACCAAAAACTAGTTATTTTAAAATTTTATAAAAACTTATAACTAAGCACCACTCTAAACAACCTAATATTTTTAGGACAAGAAAAATACTAGTGATTATCTCTTTGACACTATATTTCTAACATTTTTTTAATTGACTAAAATTTATTAAAAATCATCAATTTTTATAAAATTTTATTTCTAAATCAAGAGAGAATCATTAAATAAAAAATTTGACCTATACCAAAATTGATGAATTTAATAAATTCCAGTAAATCATAAAGAGTGATAGAAAGTGTTGCCAAGATTTTTCTTAACACAAATATAAGCCAACAAATCTTGTCAATTTTACATTAATGAATTTCTTCCGAATCAATTTTAAGGTTTTTAACCAAATAGATTTTTTTTGGGACAGATTAACCAAATAGTTTTGGAAGAGATAAATCACACGCAAACAAAAGAAAAAAAAAGATTTTGGGTTTTTATGGGTGGAAACGATAGTACTTTAATGGAATTATTTTGGTTATAATTAAATTTTGGATTAAAAAATATAAACTAATTTTAGCAATTCTAAACTTATATTAGTATATTTTTTTTGAGAGGATTAATATTTAGTATATTTATTATATACACCATTTCACAAAATTAATAAGAATGAACTGCTTACAAAATGTATACAAAACATGCACGTACGCACTTAATACCATACCTTTTTTTCTGATGCCAAAACCTGCCCCGAAGGGTCGTTTCTCTCTCTGGCCACCTTCTTATTCAATCAATATTCATTGGTTAAATAATGTGCCACGCGTGTGAGTGTAGAAAAGGGAGGGTCACACTTGCATACACGGAGAGAGAGAGAGAGAAGAGGATATTAATGAGAACCCGTGATGCGCAACTGAAAGCAAATGGAGGGAGGTTGCATTCTGCATAGATTTAAGGTAGAACCTGAAATGAGCAAATCACTGAAGAGTGAATTGAAGAGCCAGCACACACATAGAGAGAATAAAATATTATAATAAAAAAGATAGGTAGTAGCATAGCATAGGAAATTTGTGATGGTTGAATTAGAAGTGTGTGGTGTGGACCCATCACATGTACATGTCTGTGAATGGCATGGGATCAGAGTATGGCAGGGGTGGGTAAGTTTTGGTTTGGTGGTGTTTGTAACGTAAGACAGAGCAGAAGGTTGCAGTGAGTGTGTAGACAGAAATACAGTTGCTATTGCGTGGTCGGGTTTTTCTCGTGACATAGCCGCGGACTCTCGGAAACCTCATGCCATGCTCCCTCATCGATTAATAATTTTCTTTGGGGCACTTCACAAATCCTCCAAATTAGGTCACTTTTATGGTAAAGTGAGTTTTTAAAGTTTTACTTAGATGATGAGAATTTAATGGATATATATTTTTTGTGTAATTTTTTTTATAATTAACTAATTAAAAATCAGTTTCAGTTGAATTTTAAGGTAATTAACATTAAAATCAATAAATTTGTCATGTAGATTACTAGTTTGACATGATAGTTACGTGATAAACTATTTTTGGTTAAAAATAGTTTATTGTGCGATGCTAAGATCTTGGTACAGTTTTTTTGGCGATGCAAAATCTCTAAAGAAGAGTTTGAAAATTTGAAAAAAAAAAAGATGAAAGAGGTGCGATAAGCAAAGTAAACAACCCACAATATACAAATTAGTGCCCATTGAACCATGATCTATAACAGAATCTACAACTCAAGGTAAGCAAAATCACAAACCACCAAACACATGAATTAAAATCCAATGAATCAAAACCCCCATCACCAAAACAATACCATAATTGTCTTGCATGCATCCACTCCAATAGAGTACCCTATGAATCAAAACCCTCATCACCAAACCACTACCATAATCGTCTTGCACGCACGAAATCATTGTCTTCCCTCTTCCTCTATTCGCTCTTTTCTCTAATGAACTAATTATTGTTGTCGAACCACCACCATCTCCATTAACAGAAAAGATCCTTCCTCTCCCTTGCATGGCTTCTTCTCACTCTATAGCTTCCTTCTCCTCCTCTGGTTTAGATGCTTCTATCTCCCTAGTTGTCACCTTGCTTTCTTTCTTCCATTTCCACCCTGTGTTTGCCTTTTATGCATGATGTTGCCCGTGGAGCAAAAGGTTTTATGAGAGCATGCATTTTATATGTTCATTTTCCAAGAAAATAGAAAATAGCAGTTATAATATGTTTGATTAAGATTTTGAAAATATTTTAAAAAAGAAGCCCAAATCTGAAAAAAAAATGACGTTTTCAATATTTTCTCTAAAAATGAAAACGCTGTGACATGGTTTGTAATTTGAACCACTTCCTTTCTTTCTCTTTTTTCCACCCCTTACATTTGGGAATGCGACGACGTGAAGGAAAAGAAGAGGGAAATGCTCCATGTATAACTGCTTATAGCGACGATGCCACTGTAAACAGGTGGTATCAGTGTTGTGAGAGAGAATGGGTTGGTGAATGGTGATGGCAGGTGGCAATGGTTCGCGACAAAGATGACAATGGTTCGCGACAAAGATGACGAAGTTCAGATTTTAGACTATTTTCATAAAATAAAATACAAATAGAAAATTTTGTTTCAAACCAAATGCCACCTAGCATTTGTTTGAGAAGTAAGGTTAAGGATTGGGGTTTGAAAGGGTTTAAAGATCAAGGGTTTTAAAGATCAAGGATTTGGAAAGTTGCATTCCTTACTTGTTTTATTTTTTTGGCACTCTTTTTTATTTCTCACGAATAATTTGAAATTAAATAATACATTATGAAGTACATGCATGTAAATTCACAAGTCACCTTTCGAATTTGTGTTTCATATTTTACCACCTTATTAATTCTCATGACAAACTAATAGTCCATCTAGCAAATCATGTTGATACCAACATGGTTACCACATATGATACTTGACGAGAAATACTAATAACAATGATGAGCAATAGTTGAAGAATTAAAGTCAGTCAAAAAAATTGTTGATAGACTAAATTTTTTTACCTTTATATTAAATATTTTAAAATTATATTTATGATTATTTTTAATTCGTTGTGAGTGTAACTTTTTATATTAATAATGCATAAAAAAATTAACTATTTAAATATTAAAAAAAAGTTATGATAATTTTACTATTACAATTACAATTAAATATAAATAAATTTTACTTATAACTACATGTTTTAACTCATTTCAAACACCTTTATTAAAATTGTTAATTTTTTTTAAATTTATTTTAAAGGTCATTTATTGTCGTTCATTTTGTAATAAAAAAACAATAGCCACCAATTGATATATACACAATAGGAATTAATGAGATAATAATAGTTCATATACTTAACGTTACAAACATTTAATAACACAGTATATATATATATATATATATATATATATATATATATATATATATATATATATGCCTTAGAATATCTTTTGTAATAAATGTTGATCTTCCTTTTAATAAAAAGTTACAAACAAGAAAAAAATACTAAAATATTCAGATACATCCGAAGAACAAAAGCCCCCAATGAAAAAAACTGTTAAAAAATCACTTAAAATCGAACCTTCTAGTTTCAATATGAATTTCAATAAAATGTTTAAAATTAAAATTAATTTAAACTTATATATAAATAGATTTTAATGATATATATACAGATAATTTTATTAGAAACAATTTAATTTAACTTTAAAACATTGCAAATTTTTAATTTAAATAATATTGAAATGAACTTAATCTTAGAAAAATAAGCACTGATTCTGTAAATTTTATTAGTTATTTATTTATTTTATATAAATTTAATTTTTATACATTATTAATATAAAATTTTAATTCTATCAAATCATTAGAAATTATTTTAAACACAGTTTTTAAATATTATTATAAAAACAATATTTTGAATACATAGTAATCCATAATAAATGATGCATGACTTTTTTTAGATTATTAATATATTTTACTCTAATATATTATTTTTTTATTACTATAATAAAGACAGCAATATAAAAAAGAATAAAATAATCTTTGTATCAATTAATACCCCTACAATACGTTTTTCTTTTCAATTTTATATTTTCCTCCACCCCCTTCTCTTTCAATCACTACACATTCTGAGTTTGTTGGAAGTAATTAAGCATTTCCTTTCTCTCCCTCTATCGATCACTCCTTTCTCTGTCAAACACACACAGACAAGGCCATGCCCATAATCGACTTTCATCTTTCTTTCCCGCAAAGTAATTAGCTCACATTCACACCCTCACACTTTCTTCTTCATAGCCACACTCTAAACCATAACACAACACCATGTTAAGAAAAACACTTATTTTAAGTTTTATATTTTTCTAGTATGATTATCTAAACTGTTTTTATTTAAAAAATAAATTTTATTTATTTATTTTAAAAAGAAAATTTTATTTATTGAATAATTTTTTTGATAAAAAAACTTATTTTAAAATTGTTTATTTTAATTTTAAACTTTATGGATCCTGGTCTCGAACCTCACCATCCCTCCGGTTATTGTGATCGCCACCCTGAGGAGCAATTCATCGGTTATTGCCCTGAATGTCTTTACGAAGAGCTCACAGTTCATGATGAAAACTCTTCCACCTCCACCCAAGTGGAGTCCCATGCAACTTCCTCCATCATTTCTTCCACCAAAGCTATTTTTCAACCTTTCACTGCCATGTGTGGACCCAATCGACCTTGCTCCTCCTCCTCCTTCCTCCTCATGCTTCGCCGCACAAAGTCTTTATTTGGCACCTTCAAATCGCAAAGAAAATCCAACAACTTTCCAACCCACAACACCTTATTGTCTCTCTTCAACCAAGATGATGAATACAAAATTCCCAGAGAGGAACCAGAAGTTGAAATGCTTAATCTCGCTTCATCTTCTTCTATCGTTCAAGAAGTTGAAGAAGATAGAGGAACAAGAGAAATCAAAGGAAATGAAATCATAGAGGAGGAATTAGAGGTGGAGGCAAAGGAGACACCAGAGGCAATGAAGGACACCATGGATTTGGGTTCGCAAGCGAACAAGAGTTATGGCCATGATTTGAAGGGAATATTTCAATTTGTTTCTTTGGTTTTCAAGAAAAAGCTTCAAAAAAATGGAGGCAGAAACAAAAGATGAAGAAGCATGGGTGAAACAACGTTGTTGTGGGGGTCGGGGACACTTTTTTGTGTGTGTAAATAATGCTTATATAGTCTTACTATGTTATCTTATGATTTGAAACTATAAAGCTTTGATTTTTAATATTTACTCGTGCTTTAAAGTTTAAAAATGGAACCTTGGAGCTAAGACCCCATTTTGAGACACTGGACAGTGAGGATGGACCCAAGTTGCTAGAAGCAAGTGTTAATCTTGGACATAAAATCCTAATATATCAAACAACCCTTCATCAAGAGAAAGTTTGGTTAAGAAAACTTAAGGAAAGTGCGAGTTTTGTCTAAGGCAATGGCTTGCACCAGATTTTTTGACCTTAGACAAATTTGTTAACTTAATTTTCATTATTAAAAGCCATTCTTAAATAATTAACAAGCTTACGAAAAAATTAAGTTGAAAAAAACATATCTAGACTAGTTTTGGTGCTCAATTTAAAAATCAGGTCAAGTCAAGGTAAAACGATAGTTTCAATATTTAATTAAATTAATTGATTTTATTCAAGAGAAATGTTAACGATATCCATAATCTATTTTTAAACCTCTCTATGATTGGTTGCAAACATCATTAGTACCATATTATAATTATTTTTTTATGGAAAGGGGAATTAATTACTATGTTGTTATATTGGATGTGGTTATTAAATATTTACTATATACTAAGTTGGCAATAAATGTTAAAAATATATAGCCATATCAATCATCATATGAAAACTTAAAGTTTAAGTAGTTACTAAAATAAAATAGATGTCATAATAATCTTTATATTTATAGCATATTATTGGTGCTGACATGTGTTGTTCAACAATCTCTACAAGATCAAACATAAACAAAGGTAATTTTCCTACACAATCGACTTTTCTTCTTTCTTGATTTCTATATAGTACACATCTCCATGTTATGCATGATAACATAATAATTGCAAATATATATTTTCATTAGAAAAATGAATACATAAAGTATAATTGCAAAATAAAATTTTTAATAACTAAATAGGCATAATTAATTAAGCACTTTTCCCTTTCTATTTGTGAGCTGAGTAAAAGTTGTGATAATGTGAAGCTTTGTATCCAAATTTATGTTGTAATAAAATGCATGATTAAATTCCTAGCTTATTGGCGTTATAAAAAGCCTGAAGGCTTGACACTAAAAGATTACGTGAGTTAATGCTAGAATGCTAGTGAAAACAATTAGGTGATTTTTTTTAAATTACCAAAATGGATAAATTTTAAATTTATTAATTAAGTGGGTATAGACAAATCGTTGTTTTAAAGAACTTTGTTTTTAAAAAAATGATTTTGTACAAATTTTTTAAATCTAAATTAACAACAATTCCCATTAGGGACTTTATATATATATATATATATATATATATATATATATATATATATATATATATATATATATATATATATATTTAAAAACAAAGTCGTTCTTTGAACAATAAATTTTATATAAAAAATAAAAAAGTTGAAGTCGTCTTTAAAGACACAACTTCTTATAATTTCAGTAAATAAAAAATAAAAAATACTAAAGTCAATTTTATAAACATAACATCTTCAATTTATTTTAAAAGTGATAAAAATAAAACCATATTTTAAAACATGACTTCTTTATATAAAATCGTATTTTAAAGTATAACTTGTTCATGTCCCATACTAAATTCAAAATCGATCTACATCCATTTTGGCAATTTATTAAAAAAATACTCCTACTTAGTAGAAAAAAAACCAATTAGGCAGAAAAATTTCTATTCCCAAAAGTTGAAATGGATGAGTTTGGCATTAGGGAAACTAGAGTTTTATTTTTATGGATAAAGCATGTTTCCTTTTGAAGTCGAGGGATAGTGGAGAGGAGCTTGTGTTGTGGCCTTTCACATTATGCTTTGAGGGATATCATTTTTGTCTTTTAGGGGTGGGACTTGGTTTATTAATTTGTCTAGTCTTTATGGTCTCCTACGTACTCTGTCTTGCCAAATGTAAAAAGGCAGGCCAAGCTATAGCCAATCCCCACCTCATGTCCCATTCTTCAACCCAATCAGGGGAAACCATCTTTGACAAAACACAAAACACTTGACCAAAGCTATGGAAATTTCTGCAAATAAATTTTAAATAGATAAATTAATTTTACAAGCATAAAAAATGATTTTAAATGAAATGAATTTTATATTAATTTTGAAATGATATAATTTATATTTAAACATTTTTATCATAAAAGCAAATCAGTAGTAAAACTTAAATAAATTTTTTTATCTAACTAATTAAAAAGTTATCTAAAAATTTTTTAACTCAAAATTAATTATGAAATCACAATTAGTTCCTCAACATCAAATTAAAATATGTGAAAATTGACCTATAACAACATCTGAATTATATGGCTATATAAGCCGTTGAAAAATATATAGGTAATTTTAAGTAAAATCACAATTGTTAAAATATATTATTCTAAATAACTTATGTGTTTTTCAACTGAGGTTTATTTATCATGTCTTTATGTTTAATTAAGTAGTAGTACTTGCTATGATTTTGTTGTTAGAAGCTTATCATATACTCCAATACTAGTGACAACCATCTTAATCTCGCTAGAGTTAATTTTTTGAATGGCCTAGATCATGTGATTAAAGTCTTTTGAGTAATTAAATGCATCATTCTCCGTTTCACTTTAAAACTATTTTTGGTATGGTGTGAGGTGGGGCTTGGTTTATGTACCTTTGTGTTTGGGATACTGATGGAAGCACAGTTGTTTGCTTAAGAAGCAGAACCATGTGGGAGGGTTAATTGGGAGTCGTATGGAGAAAAAGAAAGCCGAAAAACAAAAAAGGAACTTGAAACAGGAAAAAGAAAAAGAGAAAAAGGAAAGTGAAAGATAGATTAAAAATATACGAGAAAAAGAAAGAGAGGGAGAGAGAGACAAGTGTGAGAAAAATAAGAAAATAAAGACTTTTTTCTTCTTCTTTTCTCTCACTCAAAATGTAGATATGAGAAAAAGATGAAGATAATTTCCACAAGTCGACTTTCAAATTTCTTAACAACGGAAAGGTACATAAATCATGTACAAAATTACTTAAAGTAATATTCATACAAAGGACAAGTTATACAAAGGAAAATAATTGGCATTTAAAAAAAGAAGAAAAATACCTTAAATGATAAGTAAAATTAGCATTTATTACATTATATGAATAAACTTGAGCTGCAATATATAAAAACATCATTTTAAAAATTACTTCATAGGATAAAATTACTTAATGTAATTAACTTAGTGAGGATAATAGTATCATGTTTTTTATATGTCTCATAATAGTATCATATATGTTAATTAAATTTCATTGATTGAATCATAATATAAACTAAGAAAATCATCCAAAAAATCTATATATAACTTAAGTTTGACAAAATCAATATAAAAAAAAGGACCTGAATCATTCCAACCACTAAATTACAATCTAACCAGTTGGCCGGTTTAAGTAATACCTCTATGCTTGATATATAAAAAAAGAAGTTAGAACATGAATAGCTTCATCAAGTAAAATATACATACTCGTTACAAAAAAAAGTAAATATACATACATTTTTTGCTGACATAAGGGAAAAAGCCCAAGGAAACAGAAAAAAACAAACCAGAACATAGGCAAATTGCCTACAACATCAGAAGCTAAACCAGCAGCAATACAAGGAAGAGGATCATCCAAGATAACAATATGATGTCCTAACTGCAAGGCATCTTTAGCAAGTAGTAAACATACATACATTACACCAAAAAAGTATACGTACGTATATAATTGGTATAAATAGTCAATCTTAATTGGGTTTAAATTCTATTTATTGTCGATATAAAAAAAACTTAATTGTTGATTAATTAGAAATTATTGTTCATATAGTTTTTAAGAAAATTAGTGTCAACAATTTTATCATGTATAACAATTTCTAATTTATTAACAATTAACTTTTATCAAGTAAACATACATACATTACACCAACAAAGTATACGTGTACGTATATAATTTCATAATACATCGTGTGGTTATTTTAGTTTTTTTTTAAAGTAATATATAACTTATTTTGAACTTTTTAAGAAAGTTTTTATAAATGAAATTATTTTTAAATTAAAAAAATTCGAAACTTCATTTAAACATTAAAAAATGAATTTAATTTAAATACAGTAATAATGTGAAGTTTTTTTACTACCATTTAATAATAAATTATTGTAAATGATACGCTTATTGATTTTATATAATTATTTTGAAAAATATTTTAATTAGTTGTAAGTGAAAAAAATCTTTACACCATCATCACATCACATAAAAATTAAAGGATACTTATTAACATTTTTTACAATTCATTTTTATTATATTTTTCTTCTTATATATATATATATATATATTTAAATTTCTCATTATATATTATATCATATCTATAACTTTCTCTCTCTATCTTTATTTTTTTTTTCTGTCCTTAATCCCATTCTATCACAAAATAGGATGAGCATTTGCAGTTCCTCAGAATTAAAATACTTTGTTTAGGAGAAGAATTAAAATACTTAAAGAGTAACATAAAAGTAAAGCTGTGATAATTAATTTAGTTTTTAATTAAATTATATATTTTAAGTTATTTGAAACTCTTTTATAATTAACACTAATTATTTATTTAAAATGTATTTTAAATGCCATTTATTTTCTTTAATTTTTCAATAAAAACAAAACTTAACGTGGCATATTAAAAGACATTAATAACTCACAGTCAACGTGGCATACATTTAATAACACATTAACACTGGGTAAAAAGAATTACTAATATATAAGGCATACTTAAGAATATCTTAAGTAATAAATGTTGAGGTTCCTTTAATAATAGATACAGATCAGGAAAAACACTAAATATTCATATACATGGGAAGAAAAATCACCCAAGAAAATAACTGTAAATTCTCTAAAACTACGTAAAAGAAACTCTTTTAGTTTCATACATTTATTTTAGTGAAAAGTTTCTAGTCAAAATTAATTTGAACACTTTTTTCAAATTAATTTAATTAACTTTAAAATACTGCATATTTTTATTTAAATAATATTTTTTTGTCAAAAAAAAAGCATTTTAATCTAATAAATATGAAACACCGACGTGATTGTATAAATTTCACTGTTAATTTTTTTTATATATTTTTATTATATTATGAGTTTAATTTCAATATATTATTATGAATATTTTACACTCTTGATAAAATAAAAACTATTTGAAACATAGGTTTTAAACTAAGCATTATAAATAAAAATATTTTTCATTACATAATAATTCATGTCTCATAATCAACAATGTAAATCTATAAATTTAACTTAAATTTATATTATATTTTTATTTCTATAATAATGATAATAATATTTAAAACAACTACTATAAAATTAATATTTATAAGAAATAAGTAACTCACAAATACTAATAATGTATAATTTTTTTGGTAACATAATTAACATATTTGACTTAAACTAAATTATACTATTATAATAAGTTTATTCCTATAATAATGACAGTAATATAATAAGGAATAAAATAATCCTTGTATTAATTAACACCCAGCAGTATACGTTTTTCTTTTTCCATTTTATATTTCCCTCACTCCCTCTCTCTTTCTCTCACTTCACTTTCTCTGTGTCCGTTGGAACCAAACAGGTCCCTTCTCTCTCTCACTCTTTCCCTTCGCTCCTTTCTCTGTCACACACACAAAACACTACTCTCTGTGTCTCCACACTCCATTTTTTCACTCTCAGAGTCACTGACCAAGAAACCCTCTACCTTGTTGTTTTTCTTATTCTTGTTAATTTGAGTGTAACATGACCACATTCTTAACTAAAATCTTATACTTTCATTCATGAATCCCACCACCCAACCCCCACCGTCGTTGCCGCCACCGCCGTTGCCTCCGCCGCAGCTCCAGCCCCACCGCCCCTCCACCTCCTGCGACCGCCACCCTCAAGAGAACTTCACCGGCTTCTGCCCTTCATGCCTCTGCGAGCGCCTCGCCGTGCTCGATCCCAACTCCTCCTCCACCTCCTCCGCTGCCCGCAAGCCGCCAACTTCCTCCACTGCCGCCGCAGCCCTTAAGGCCATCTTCCGCCCCTCCATTGCAGCCCGCAACCGCCCTCCCCCCTCCTCCTTCCTCCCGGAGCTCCGCCGCACAAAATCCTTCTCCGCCTCCAAAAACGAAGCCCTCTCCGGCTTCTTCGAACCACAGAGAAAATCCTGCGACGTCCGCGGCCGCAGCACACTCTTCTCCCTCTTCAACCAAGAAGCCGCCGTCGCCGTCGAGGTCGAAACCCGCCACAACCTCCCTTCATCTTCCGTCGTTCAGAAACCCGTCCTCGAGTCCGAAGAAGAAGAAGAACAAGAACAAGAAAACAACAACATTGTCGTTCACAACGTGAACGACAACAACAACACTAGGGTTCCAGACTCACTACAACCACAACCAGAAGCAACCAATAATACCTTCACCGAACACAGAGTTTCGGTTTCAGAAATCGTAGAAGAGGAACCGGAGATAGTACTCGAACCCGAAGCTGACGTGGCAGCTGCAGAAGAAGACACACTGAAGGAGACGAAGGACCACATGGATCTGGATTCCTCCCAAACAAAGAAACCCTCCGGCGGCCGCGACTTGAAGGGCAGCTTCTGGTCCGCGGCTTCAGTCTTCAGCAAGAAGCTCCAGAAGTGGAGGCAGAAGCAGAAGAACAAAAAGCGCGAGCGAAACGGCGTCGTTGTGGGCTCCGGAACCCTCTTACCTGTCGAGAAACCGATCTCGCGGCAATTCCGCGAGACGCAGTCGGAGATCGCCGACTACGGCTTCGGGCGCCGCTCCTGCGACACCGATCCGCGGTTCTCGCTCGACGCTGCCCGAATGTCGTTCGATTTCGAAGAGCCGCGCGCTTCCTGGGACGGTTATTTGATGGCAAGGACGACATCATCGTTCGCGGCGGTTCCTCCGAGGATGCCTACTATGATTGAAGACGCGCCTGCGCCGGTTCAGGTTCTCAGAACCGATTCTCTTATCCCCGTGGAGGAGCCGGAATATGAGGACGCTCTCATTCTCAATCTCAATCTTAATCCTAATCCTAATCTCCCTGGTGGTTCTGCTCAGACGAAGGAGTATTATTCCGACTCTTCGCGCAGAAGGAAGAGTCTTGATCGGTCTAGTTCTATTAGGAGAACTGCTGCTGCTGTTGTTGCTGAAATGGATGAGTTGAAGGCTGTTGCAAATGCTAGTGCTAATGCTAATGCTAATGCGAGGGTTACTCCTGCTGCTTCTGCTGATTATTTGCATAATAATATTAATAATAATCCTTTGAGGGACTCCAATTTGAATTCGAATTCGAATTCAAATTTGTTGAGGGATGATGAGAAGGGGAGTTCTAAGAAGTCATCGAGCCGGTGGAGGGCGTGGAGTATATGGGGATTGATACACCGGAGGGGAAGTAAGGAGGAGGAGGGTGGAGGGAACGGGAATGGGAATGGGGTGGAGAGGTCGTATTCGGAGTCGTGGCAGGAGTATAGAGGAGGAGGAGGGGAGAAGAATGGGGATGTTAGGGGTGGTGGTTTTAATCCTAAGTTGATGAGGAGTAATAGCAGTGTGAGTTGGAGGAATGGGCAGAGTATGATAGGTGGTGGTGGTGGAGGGTTTGGGAATGTGAGTATGAGGAAGAGTGATGTGCAAGGGAATGGACTTGGACTTGGGCTTGGTGGAAGGAAGGGGAGGGATGAGTTTGTTGGGTTGGAGAGGAACCGTAGTGCCAGGTATTCCTCGCCGAACAGCATCGATAACAATGGTCTCTTGAGGCTCTACTTGGGTGGCAGGAGAAACGGGTCCGGGAAAGGAAGGTCGAACCAGGCACATTCTATCGCCAGAAACGTACTTCGATTGTATTGAAAAATTGAAGGTGTTCTATGGTTTCATGATGTTAATTAGTTAGTTAACCTATGTATTCTTGATGGTTGGTTTACTTGGTTAATTGGTTGGAGTTGGTTAAAAGAACCTGCATATCTTTTTTCTTTTTACAGTCAATAGCATGGTTCTTTCTTCAGTTACTCCTAATAATAAACAAGGATTTTAATTTTTAAACATACATGATGATATTGTTATATTTATGTTGATCATGGCATTGGTTTTGTTCATGGTGTTGTGGTGTTTTCGTTTGTTGCCTGAAAAAAGGCTTGATTGATAGATATATGGCGCCAGTGGAATTGGTGCTTTGTATGCCTTTGGACACGGCGTGTTTTTCTTTTTCTGTCTTTATGCTGCAAAAGGGTGGCTGATTGGTGGTGTTGAGAGGGTTGGGGGGCTTATAATTTGGGAGCATTTTAACTTGAATTTTTGGCATGTTATGAATTCCTGCAAAAGTGGTAGCAAGGTGGGCTCGTGCCACCTGGTTTTGCTGCTTGTCATAAGATGTAGTGAGAGTACAACACGATAGCTTTTTCTTTTCCTTGATATCAATTACTCTAACTTTATTACATGTGAGTCACTACAGACCATGGTCCCAATGAAACGTTACATTACCTTTGTGTTGTATAGATACACCTATGTCCGTTCCATGCTGGTGTAATAGGAAAATTTGAAACTTTTAATATTTCCGTTGTTAAGAATTGTACAGAGCCACTTCTTCTGTATACCCTTTTTCTGCAGTGCTGTCAACTGATATTTTAGAGATTGTTTTGTTATTGAAACTGTTCAAAGAAGTTGAAATATTTTCAATGATATACACGGTGACTAATGGTTAAGGAAGTTTATGGACACGTTAATACATCTGCATAAAAAAGAGCAGGATTAACGACAAGACTAAATAGAAATAAGAATGCAAATAGGGTTGGTCTAGGCCTTTGTTTTTTATAAAAGTAAAAATTTGCACATTCTTTGTGTTAAAGCTATTGATTGACTTAAAACGAGAGGTATATTATTGCAACTAGCACCATCATTTGAAGCTTGGTATGCCTTTCCTTGATGTAGAGATTATTTGGTATAGAGAAAGGTGCTTAGCTCTATGTTCCCTTTTCCATACGTGTTACTATTATGAGTAATTATTCATCAGCTGCCTCGAAGTTTTACTTCAATTTGTCATTGTTATAGTGGATCCCTTGTTTCTTAAAGTTTAAGTCCAGAGTTTCATATCTATGAATGGATTACATCATATAACATGAACATATATTTTTATGAAAAGGGAAAGGTTGTGAGGGAAGGGAATGGCGGTTTCAGTCTAACATATATCCAAGTGAGGCTCTTGAACTTGTAAAAGTGTAAATACTTAAAAAGAAGATTTACTATCATGGCATTCTTGGTTTGGCATTATTCGTTTGTCGACGACCAAATTAAGTCAACTTTTGCATGTATTTGGAGCGTGAGGCATAGATAAGATAAACTTAATCTTGAATTTTGAGTATAATAGACTCTAAAGTTAAACTCTTAGAAGTCAAAAGGAGTGATTCTTGTACTTCTTTTCTTGGGAAATAAAAGATAGTGTATCTGCTAAAATGTGTATTTTTCTTGTTTCATTAGTCAACAAAGAAGCGGTATAATAAAAATGATGTACTAAAAGTATTATTGTTTTTCTTATTCAAAGTGTTTATTTGAATGGATAATAATTAAATCCAAATCCAATGAATATTTATAAAAATTACTCATAATCGATAGAGGTTTTTCTACTCATTAAATAAGACTAAATCTAGACTTCAGTAATTATTTCACAAAGTATATATTTGTTATGTTTATAACTAAAATGTAGAAAAAGATATTTGTAAATTGGGTTAGATGCTAGTACCATTGAGCATATAAGTTGGTTAACAGGAATTCTTTTGACTTAGTTGAAGGTCTTGGAGTTTGAGTACTTGAAAATGCAACCGCAATAAAAATTTAGAGTAATAACTTTGTTGTTCACAGTAATGCTATTTAGCTCGATTTAGTTGAATTATATGGTATCTGAATAATGACAGTTATAGATATTAAGAAATGAGTTAGATAATGTACCTTTTAGTAATTTTTTTGTTTTACTAACTTTGCATAAATAGTTCTAGTATTAAGATAACATTTTTGTTTTACTAATTTATAAAGAAAGACATTGAAATGATATTATATTTCATTTAATCAAAACATGATGGTCTAGATCTAGATATATAAGTACCCATTCAAGATACCTGTAGGCAACTAAAATTACAGTCCGAACAATTATGAATTTGAGGTACAAATATAGTATATTAACAAGTAACAGCTTTTCAAATCCTACCTAATAGGATCTCTATCTGTTTGCAGTGCAAATTATAGCTTCGCATCATATTAAGGGCGTGTTTGGGTGCAAATTTTTCTATAAGTATTTTTAGAAGAAAAAAATAAGAATAAAATAAAATAAAATAAATTTTTTTATTAGTTAATTTGTAGATGTCATCTCATCTTTTAAAAAAAATTATATTGGTGAACTTCTAAAAATTAACTCATGGAAAATTTATTTTTGTTTATGAAAAAATTCATCTAATTTTTTTTCTTCTTATTTTATTTTTTTAGAAATGCTTCAAAAGAAACTTACTCAAACAATCCCTAAATGTTTTGATTTAACTCTCCAAATTTTAATTAACATGAAAAACTTTAACATTTTATTTTAATAATTTTATTAAAACTGAATTAACATTGCCTGTTAAAACTGTCTGCTATAATTTGTTTTAGCTGTCACATATTAATCAAGGACATTTTAAATTTAATTACACTTTAAGTAAAAGAAAAACAATAAGTTCGTACCAAATTCAATCTTAATAGTAATTCTTGTTCGTTTCATAATAGCTTGGGTAGCTTTTTCTATCTTGGGTTTATAACTTGGGAGTGCCTTACGCGGCCAAACTTTGTCTTTGTTGTTAGGACAAACTTACGAAAAAATAAATAAGGAAATAGATGGGACCAAAGCATAGGGTTTTTGTTTTGAAGTACACACAAAACAAGATTTTGATGAAAAGAAACTGTAATTGAATTCGGTAGTGTAATGCTATAATTACCCACAGTTATTTCTGTAAAAAAAATAATTATCCGCAGTTATATATGAATAACAAAATAATTTGTTCCGTTAAAAAAAAAACAAAATAATTTGATTATTTTCATAAACAATGCATTATGTGGTATAAATTTTCTTCTTATAGTACATTTCATCATTATTTAATGTTTATTTTATTATTTTAAATTAAGATTTTTTCTTTAAGTTTTAGTTTTATTTTTTAAATCTCAATTATTTAAATTTCCGATTTAGTTCCTTTATACTTTCTAAATTTATTCTTCTCCTTATCATTTAAATAAATAATATGTTTTGCTATAATTTGAAATATTTTCTTTTAATTTATATTTTTAAATTTATTTAATTTAAAAAATATCTGCTAAGAGATTACGAAAAACGAGTAACTATCATGTTTGGTTCCTAAGATTAGCAAGATATAATGTCTCTTTAAATAAACTATATTTTCTTCATAAAATATTCTTTATACATTATTTTTAGTACTTTCGCTCATTTAAATTTCATCATTAAAATATTGTGCGTATCAATGTAGTTATTTTTTAAAATAATACATGAAACAAACATTTGCCAATTAAAAATTATAAAATAAACAAAATGCTAGGCATAAGAAAGATGTGTAATGATCAATATTCAATTAACGGTACACAAAATGGACAAAAAGAATAGAAGGGAAGAATGAAGGTCGATCTGTGCTCAAAATCTGTGGAGGTGAAGTTTTTCAAGTGAAACCTAGCTAGCAAAGCTGGGTAAGAAGTCCAAAACGGAAGCACTTTGAACCCTACAAAGCTCAAATCCCATCGGGTAGAGACAGAAATTATTAGAAGCTAATGATTGTTACTCAACAAACACATATAAGATCATTATATATTATCCCAGAGGGATTATATTGAAAGAATCAATCAAATTTATCCCATTTCAATTACCAAGTCTGAGAGATTTGTGCTTTCTCCCTTTTCAATACAGTTTGTAAAGATCCATTATCACCGAGTTTGCCGCAAAAGTCAAAAAAGCAAAGGGAAAAACATCTCAGCATGTTGCTATACGGTGGAGAAGATAAGAGATAATGAAAGTAAGTGATGCAAAAAAAAAAGGAGGCTCGTAACCCAATGCTTTGTCTATAACCTGACTAGGCCTCGATTTGGATTTTGGTTATTGGAGATGTAATCATTTGTTTTAAGGTAATTCTAACCCCCAAAATGTCTTTAATGTTTTGGGGGGTAAATTGATTTTTTGGTTGTTCCATATTAATTTTAAAAAATTAACTATGACATATTCAAATAATGCTAATATCTCAAGTGGTGGAACTTATTGCTACATATGAGAGTAATGTTTTTTTTTTTGTTGGTTTTTTTATGAATTGATCAAATAATGTTTATATTCCATAATAATACAATAATCTATCCAGTAAAACTTGTTGCCGTTTTATAATATTGTATAATTTGTTTTAACAACGGCCATCTGTTTTAAAATTGAATAAAATTATTAATTACTTCTCTTTTTCTTTTTGGTAATGGAAGAGAGAAAAGGGAAATTAATTGCAATCTCATAAAGGGCACGACTGCACGAGCATGGCATCTGCAGCGGTGGAAATTTTAATTAATCTACTAATTAATACTGAGACATGTGTCTATAATTTTTCTTTTGAAAGGTGGTTGACTATAAATCTTATCCTTTTTTACAAAATAAATTTTATCTTAAAACGTATGATATATCATGAGAAAATTATGCAATGTATTTGTTCGTGAACTGCTCAAGTTTTCCTGAAAGCAATATATATAGGTCAATCAGACTCAGGATTTAAGTTGAACCTTGATATTTTTTAATTTATTTTATGATGTTTATTACGCTACTAACTGCAGCAAATTTTCGCAATAGATTTTTTTTTTTGGTGTATACGCTAACAGAATTTGACTTAATTGATGTGCCTATCCAAATAGAATTTGCATTTGGTGTATACCCCAACACAATATAACATGTGTCTATCCAAATCTTTCGATACTACACAAAATCTAATTTGTCACTGCAATGAAGCTTATTAACCTCTACTGATGAAAAATGTTGCAACATAAAATAAGATTATAAGAATAAATCCTTTGTTTGAAGATATAAGTGATATCACTTTAATCATTGATACTGAGACCTTAATTTAAGTTTAATCTTTAAATATTATAGAAAGTGATGATAATTTATTCATTTAATTTTTTTACATAAATCGAATTATTCAATTATTAAATATGATCAAGTCACTTATTCATAAAAGAATTATTATTAATTTAAACTAACAATAACAAAAATTATACCAACTTAATTAGTTCTTACAGTTATTTTAAGTACGAAAAGAAGAATCTATAAAAAAAAGTACGAAAAGAACAATTACAATTTAATATTTTTTATGGTCGAGAAAACTAGTATTGTCTTAAAGCTAGAACTACTAAATTGACATATTTTCTTAAAAGTGATCGAGGTTTGTTCCAAAAAAACTAATGTTCGTCCTTACGAGTTTTTTTTTTTTTTTTTTTCCTTTTAACATGAAACATGTTAGAGCTATTGAGATCGTACAAGGCTCTCCCAAGACATTACACAAGTTATATTAATTAGGTCATATTCTTTTATTATACTTTTCCAAACACTATTTTTTTTTTTGCATTTTCTATTACATCAATTTTCTTATTACATGATTTGCTCTCTTTGCTTCCCATCTCTCTCTTTCTTGTATAAAAAAAATTGTATAAATTTAATTTCTCAAAAACTTATTGTTGTTTTATGCAGATACTTTTCATACGCCTGTTTCCTTGATTTGGAGCATTATATTGTGAGACGCCCTCAACTCAAGTAGCACTCCCATAGTATCAGATAATCCAACAACTGCATGACTTCAATTTCTCCCGTTATAATGTAGAGACCTCAGCATCAGTAACCAAGAATCTTAACCGAAGAGAGAGGAATCTGAGATCTTCAACGCACTATATGCCCCAAAACCTCCAAGGATTGCTAATGTTAACTTTCAGAACTATATAGGGATACCCTTTTGCTTCTCAATGAGGTACTGTTTTTATGCTACGTGCATTCCCTTTTTCAAAAGCTCAGAAGAAAAGCAGATACGCATTCCAATTCCCAGATTCTCTTTCTCTACTCTACTAAAGAGTTTCATATATTTTCTTTTTCAACTTCATGCACTGTGTGTGTATTAGCTATAGTAAGCAGCAGTGTTGATTCCTAATTTCACATGCATGCTATTTCATTATGTTGTCCATGGAACTATATTTATTTATTTATTTTTCAATTTACAATCCTAGCTACTAATTAAATCAGCTTAAATATTTGGCTTTTCATATGCTCTCTCTACTTCGTTTCTCTATGAATTAATAAATCAAATCAGCAGAAACATTTTTATTAAGGTTATTTGTTGTCAAGATAATTTTATATAATTTGTTGCTAAGATTATTTCATTGACAGTCTTACATAGATAGCTCTCTCAACATTTTCTTCGTTCAAAATTTGAACTTCTTATTGACTTGGCATACAGCTGCATCTAACTGAACAATTAAATCCTCCACAAGGTAACAAACCTAGATTTGAATCCCCTTAGAAGAGGTGTTTACATCACATTTAGTGCATGACCGTGTGAATATCCATGGGAAATAAAGACAAAAAAAAAAAGCCCAAACAATTGAGTTGCAATAACGGTTGCAGGGAATAGTACTCATTTGATTAATTTTTTTGGACTGATTTTGTGAAGTTAAAATGAAAACAAAATTAGAACCCGCTGTGCAGTACATAAAACGATACAATATAACGTAACGTAATAGAATGCTTGTAAGGATGTTGCATATTTTTTTTTATCCTTTTTATTATTGCTGATAATATTTGTATTGCTTTGTTATGGTTCTATATATTTGTCATTCTCAAGTTCGATCGCTGGTGGTCTGTGCTGACCCCATTCAATGCATACCAAAGCAACCTATTTATTTTAATTTTCCTTCTTCCAAATCAATGTGATCCAAGTATTTTTTTTTACAGTAGATCTTATATTCTTAGCTATAAAACCTAATTTTACATAGAATCTTACCAATTTAAACCTTTGAATCATATAACTATATTGACTTTAATTATTTGCATCTAATGATATCGTAAATATGTATAAAAAATAATAACATTATAATTAACTATTTCTTATTTTTGCACATGTACAAATGATAAGGAAAAAGATACATAAATACATCCGCACACTGCTAACACCCCTCCAACATCCTTTTTTTTTATTAATTTTTTTTGCTAAGTCATTACTGTTATAAAAAATAAAAGAAAATCTAAATTAAAAAAAATAAAAGAAAGAGAGAAAGAGAAACTCGGAAAGAGAAGGAGAGATTCATAGCGAGAGGAAGGAGAAAGAAGGTACCGTAAAGGAGAAAGGAACAAAGATGAGAAAGAGAAACACATGACCATCAAACAGAACTTCAACCGTAGTCTCGGCACCTTGCGTATAATTTTTCTATCTTAAAGTATATTTTAGCATGTCGCCATGGTTGGGATGTGATTTGGGATTTGGAAACCATGGATGTGCATTAGTCATTAATTAGCACAAGAAAGAAACCCTTTTTTTAAATAATAATTAATAATCATGCACATGAAATCCTGTTTATCTAGTGTGTTTGCATTTTTTTAAAAATAAACTGATAAAATTATTTGGTCTTTTAGAGGGTTTAAACAAGGGTATTGCTCATTTGTGTTCAAAATATTGCTCGAGCAATTTGTTTGTGAAGTTGTTTTGACCACTATTGCTCATTTGTGTTTGCATTGTTTGTGAAGTTGTTTTGACCACTAGAAGAGAAGATAGTTTGTTTTTTTTTTTTGTAGAGAAAATATATTCTTCAAGTTTTGTATATGGGTTGAAGGTCAATGTTGAATGATTTGAGCAAAAGTGCTATGTTTTTTTAATGCAACATTGATAGCTTGTTGATCTAAAACTTTTTAATTAGTGGATTGAAGTATGCTAGAACTATAATGCTTTTAGGTTCCAAGGGAAGGCTATATTGATATTTTTATGCTTAATTGTCTCATTTTCTTATTTGTGTCATTCAGTTTAGATGAAAAAAAAATCGTTTTTTTGTCATATCTTGGAAATGTAAAACTTAACTTTGTTACATTTGGTATTGATGCGTTGCATTTTACATCATTCATTCATAACATTTTATTCAGGAAATATTACATATTCTTACATTTAAGACTTATTTACCTTACATCTGAATTGTTTTTATTTCTTTTTGTAACCAATTACGCTTTTGGTATTTTCATGTTTTAAGGTTGTCTAGCTTTAGGACTTCAAATGGAGGAGAAAGATGGATGTTGATTCCACGGATTGAAGCTAGGAGCATAGGAATACACTTTAAGATTTGGTTATTACTTTGAGTGGTAAGTACCTCTTCTTCCTCTCTTAAATTTTATTTTTGTTTTTCTCATAAAATACTCATGTGAGCTCATGAAATAAAATTATTTTTAGGTTTTTAATTCTATTTGTGGTTGTTTTGGGGTTTTATCATAAGTTTGTTGTTGGAGCGGAGGAAACTTCCCCTTGAACCCTAAGCTCATTCTTTTCTCCTCCTTCTTCACAAAGTTCTCCTTTTGTTTCTATAGAGGTAAAAAAAATTAAATTCTTATTTTATGATGTGATTGATATTTTCAATATTGTTCTTTGACTTCAAATGTTACAAACTATCACCTTTTGTCCTTAAATATAAAACTATTTTTTTTTAATTTTATTTGCCTCTTTTTATAAGATTCTTTTTAAGTTGTCTTTTACATTAATTATTTTTTGACCCAAATACCAGTAGTTACTTTATAAAAAAGGTTATTTATTAAGAAGATAAATACATTATCTCTCTTATAAGAATTCAATAAAAGACTAGCATACATTAATTAATTATGTGGGAAAATAATTAAGTGGAAAAAGAGAGTTTATGAATCTCAATAACTTGAAGGATAATTTTGACAAAATAACACAAATTGTTAACAAATTTAATTAATGCTACTAACTATATTAACCCACTTTCTTAAATGATGTGAATTAGATGGACTAAATTTTTTAAAAAGTCTTATATTTAAGGGCAAAAGTAGTATGTGTTTTTGAAATTCTTTGAATAATAAAAAAAATCACTTTTTAAAGCGCTATAAGAAAAAAATTAAATATAATTTATAAGGACTAAAAAATAATAATTTTGTAAGAATGGATTTTTTTTTATAAAAATAAAAATATCCTTAAAAATTATTTTAAATATTAAAAATAAGGAATTAGGATGAAAGATATATTACATGGGTCCCATCAAAAGATTTTCTCCCCTATAAGTTAGGAGTAAACTTGTCAAAAGAATAAATATGATTAGAAAACTACACACTAAGATTTTCTTCCAACTAGTCCGGGTTAATTTCATTCATTATTATGACATGTTTTTCTTCCTAAGAACTTATTGTTACATTAGTATAAATTGTAAAATAAAGCGTTTATTTGTTGTTAAGACATTATTTCCTCGGCTTCAAAATAAGTATCGTCATAGGTGATAAATATATAAAATAGAATAGTTATAAAAGATGATAAAGAGTAGTAATTTTACAAGAAGTAACTTTAATATTAATATTACATTATTGAAAAATTAAAATGATCTTATTAGGGGTATTAGTGGAAAAACTAATTAGTATTACATTGAAAAGCTAAATATGACACTTATTTTGGAATAGAGGAAGTAGGGGTGTAAATAAGTCAAACCGAATGGAGTATTAGAAATTTAGGCTCTAATTGTGAAAAAATAGATAGCTTAAGCTTGACTCATTTATTTAAACAAGCCTAATTTAAAGCTTAAGCTTGATTTGTTTAAAAAATTGAAGTTGAAGCTTGCCTGGTTTAACTTATTTATAATTTTTAAGAATTTAATTAGTATACAATAATGGCATTAAGATTTTTTATACCATCAATCAATCACAAAATGCCTCATCTTATTATGATTGGTTGACAATTTAGAAAACTTTACATAGGCCATGTTATGCAAAACTAGCTAAAAAGCTATTTGGATGCTGGAAAGCTAACTAGTAGTTGAAAGTTGAAAAAATAGCTTATTAAATTAGAAATATTCAATAAAATTAAATGTTGAAGTAACTCGAAAGTGTAAATGAAAAAAAGTAATAATATCATTATTTATTTCAAAAATGTCATAAGAAGATTAATAAATATATCGAGAATAAAAATAGAAGAAAATATAAAATTTAGAAGGTAGAAACTAGGGTGTGTTTGGTTTGCATTTTCATTTTCTGTTTTCATTTCCTGTTTTCATTTTCGGAAAACTGTTTTCATTTTCAAAAGATTAGAATTATGAAAACATGTTTGGTTTGACTTCTTGTTTTCTGTTTTCATGAAATAAAAATACTGAAAACTTATGATATATTGACTTCTTGTCTTTTTGTATTTTTAGATTTGCTTAAAATTACATTCATTGTCACCGCAATTTCATTTTACCCGAAATGAGGTTTCTGTTCTCAACTGAAAACACTGGAAATGAGAATTTATTGTTTTCATTTGCTGGTTGTTTCCTGTTTTCATTTTCACTGAAAATGTTTTCAGAAATCCAACCAAATAGATTTTCATCACCGTTTTCTGTTTTCAGTGAAAATGAAAATAGAAAACAACCAAACCAAACACCCCTTAAAGTTTTAAAAAAATACGACTTTAAGTAGCGTTTCAAGAAGCGATAGAAGCTAATAAAAAAATCTTGCTTACCAAACAACCAAATAAGTTTTTCGGTTAGTAAACACACTAGAAGCTAGTTAGAAATTATGACTATATTTAGTAAAACATTTCAGCTAATTTTTAACTTTTTTTATTAGCTAAAAAACTAATTTGGTTGTTCGATAAACAAGTTTTTTTAGTAACTTTGTGCTTTTAAAAATGTTACTTGAAGTAGCATTTTTTCAAAATGTTAGCTTCTAACTTTTTATATTTTCTTCCACATTTATCCTCAATATATTTATTAATTTCCTTGTTACTTTTTTTAAATAAATAATGATATTATTTTTTTTGTGATTTAAGCTTTTCAGCTACTTCAACAGATAATTTTACCACATACATATAATTTAACAAGGTAATTTTTTTAGCTTTCAGCTAACTTTTAAACTAGTTTTGTCAAATATAGTCATAGTATATAACAATTAAACTCATTTTTAAAAATTTTGAAAAAATATTTTTTAATTTATTCAATTTAATATTTAATAAAATATTTCAATACTAAATATCCTATATATATATAGACACACACACACTAATGCACACACATACAGTATGAGTGTATTAGCAACTCATTTGTGTCATTAAAAGAATATTATAATAATTTATATTTTATTTTAAAATAATCATTTCTCTCTCATCTTTCATCTTTATCAACATTAAATTTTGAAACATCTTCGTCTTTCCTCTGTCATTAAATTATGGGTAAATAGCCACTTTTGTCTCTTAATATGTAATTCGCTGAAAAATGCGTCATTGAAAGATAAATACAAAATTTAGTCATTGAAAGTATAAAAAGTGCAACAAATATGTCTTGTCGTTAACTTCCGTTCATCACCGTTAATAAAATAGCCTACGTGACACGGAGGGACAAATTTGTCACAAAAATGATTGCCAACGTGGATTGTCAGCATAAGGGCAAATTTGTCATAATATTTTTTTGACTTTTCGTCTTCCCACTCCACTGACAAATGCGTCCCTGGAAGATGAAAACGATGAAAACAAAAAATTTAGTCCTTGAAAGTATAAAAAGTACGACAAATATACCCGGACTTAACAATGAATTGTATAGGAGAGAAGCCATGGAAAAAGGGATTAAAAACCAGTAAAATACAGTTTAAGATTTGAACTCTTATATTTTGATTATCTATCTATTTATTCATCTATAAAATTGTTAATTAGTTTTTTAATTAATCAATACAACTATTTATTTTCCAAAATAAAATAAAATTCTTTAGCTTTATGATATAAAAAAATTAAGTTACCATTTAAAAAAAATGAAAGTCTTTTATTTCATGAAATTTGTTGTTTCTTCAATTAATTATTAATCTTTATTACGAAATTTGGCACAATATGTCAAATGGAATGTAAGGTCGCTGCAACCCCTAAATAAGCGAGAGATACAACTCTATGTCCTGAAGGCAAAGAATAAACCTCTGTATTAGTTTTTTTTTTGTTTTAAAGTTAACATCTATATTAGTTTGAGCATTATTGTATTTTTTATTTAAATTTATTTGAATTCTTTATTTGTTAGTAACTATTTTCATTTTATTCATATTATGTAAGTGTTGTCTCGAATGGAAGCACATAAGATTTATTTAAGGAATTCTTTCATATTTGAGGTATATATATATATATATATATATATATATATATATATATATATATATATATATATATATATATATATATATACGGACAGATAGGAAGTAAGAATGCAATATGATAAATGAAAATGAAAATATAAACTTGTAAAACAGATATCAAGGGCACACCGGAGACCAACTTACAAATCCCAGGTTTTCATAAACAAAAAAACCGAAGCGGCGACAGAGCCGCACAGGATCGGTAAAGAGAGAGAAGAGGGATGAAAAATAGAAATTTATTGAAACTTGAAAGAAGCACTTACAAAAGTTTTCTTTCAGAGCACCTCTCTTCTGAAACCTGAAAAATGGCCAAATGAAAGGGTGCCTCACAACATAGTTGAGGACTCCTTATATAGCTAAAAATCTGAGACCGGTAGTTGCCAGTAGTTTTGACCGGAACTATTTGACTGTTTGTTATAAGACAAGTAGTTTTGACCAGGACTTTAATGGCTATAGGACAGGTAGTATTGCCCAAAATTAATTACACATTAATTACAAACAGACGGTTTTGTGACCGAAATTAAATTTAATCTAAACAGATACCAAAACAATCATCCTCGTTTTGGTAAAAGGGGTCTTCTTCTTCTTCTTCAGCAGAACTTGTTTCTTCCTTCTTTGAGGATGAACCTTCATCTTCCTGCTGTAACATTTGCAAGACTTCCTTTAGATTTTTAGTTAGGATCTCCTTTGATTTCGATCCTGCTAAAAATGCTGCCAGATGAGACTTTTGGTACAAAAACACGGAAGTTTCTGGATCAGCTGCTTTGAGGAATTCTGGATGGGATTGGAACCAGAGTTTTACTTGTTCTGGATCTGCTTTGGATGAGTCAAATTATGTCCACCATTTTACAAATGCGTGTCTTTGTAGTGATGGATATTGGCTTGTCTTTTCAGTCTTGCTGTAACGATATTGCCATGAGAAGATCCATGACAGTGCAAAGCTTGAGAAGTACTTAAGATCTACTGGAATTCGTGATTCCTGCGAATTGTATTGTCTCTCAAATTGAGCAAATCCTTGTTGGACTGTTTCTGGGAATATCTCTGGTATTGGTCCAAAGAAGTCCCACCATTGTAAAATCCAATTTGGAAAATTGTAAATTGTATTGGTCTTGAAATATATCAGCCATGAATGCTTGAAGCGGGTATTTTGGTGCCAAAACACCTTAGTCCAAGCATCAACATAATCTCAATAGGTATAACCTACCGGATCAAATGGAACTGAAAATCTCTTTCCTTTGTTCAAGTCCGAACCAAAGTGTCTTGGTTGAATAACTTTTAGTATTTGGATTGTGGAGTGGGTGTTTAATGTTTGGTCTTTTGGGTCTTTGAAATGTTTGATAGATACTAAATTTGAATCTACCAAAATCAATTCATAAAAAGTTCTTGTCTTCAGGATGATCGTTGGTTTGTAGTGAAATCCTGATGGGAAAGCCTTGGCCGACGCCTTGAAGGGATTTTTGTCCCAAAATCCAGGTTCCATCTGCAAAACAGTTAAAAATTTATTTTTATAAATATAGTTTTTAGTTTGTTTGGCAGGTGGTGTTTGTGCTTTGGCTAAAGGTAGTTTCCCTTTAGGATTGGTAGCTGTTTTGGTCATTGATGCATTTTGGATCATTGTTTGTAAATTTGATTCAGAATCATCATCAGATTCTGAGGCAATGTCTGCCCAAGATTTTTTGATTATTTTTGGAAATTTGGTTAGACCCATGTCTTGAAGGGCCTGAAGGGTTTCAATTGTCCATGCATAGTCGACCGATGTTTGTTTGGCGGTTGCCGATTTGGGAGGTTCCTGAGTGGATGACTCAGGTTTGATTGAGGTAATCTGGGTTGATGGCCCTTCTAAATTGGTTTTCTGGGTGGATGACCCAGCCTGGGTTGATGACCCAGAAGAGGTTGATGATTTATTAGTGGTTGGCTCTGGAAGAGCCTGTCTGGGTCCTTTGCCTGTGCTTCGTCCTCCCCTTAGGGAGATTCCTGATGCCTTAGGAGGCATTACCACTTTTTTGTAAGAATTCACGGGTAAGGTAGTCAGGTAACGAGTTTGAGGTGCCCTTGATATATTCTATGTCAAAATCAAAGACACTTAGAATTGCTTGCCATCTTGCAAAAATTTGTTTTCAGGCAAGGTTTTTAACATCTTTTTGTAAAATATCTTTGGCTAATTTACAATCAACCCTGATTAAAAATTTTTGGTTTAATAAATCCGATTGAAACTTGGAAATGCACAAAACAATTGCTAAAACTTCCTTTTTAAAAGTTGAATATTTTAATTGTGCAGGATTCCAATGTTTTGATGTATATGCAATGACATGATCTTGGCCATGGACTCTTTGTTGAGGATGCCACCATAACCTATGTCTGATGCATCAGTTTCGACAATTTTAAATGCCTGTGGAATAGGAAGATACATACATTTTATGGATTGGACTTTGAGTTTGATTTCTTTAACTGTTTGTGTATGGAGGTCAGACCAAAGAGGAAAATTTTTCTTCAGCCTATCATGTAATGGCTTGACAATATTGTTTAAATAGGGGACAAATTCTCCTACATAATTTAGACAACCTAGAAATCTTTGTAACTGGGTTTTGTTTAAGATTTGGTTGGGAAATTTGCTAGCAAACTCTATTGGCCTTTCTATTGGAATGATTGTACCTTGATATATATTGTGACCAAGGAATCGAGTTCGAGTTTGGAAAAGATTAATTTTTGATTTGAAGTCTGGAGATGTTTGAAATGTTGGTCAATGTTTTGGGAGAAGATTAAAACATCATATATGTAGACAATGGAATTTTTTGAATAGGGATTAAAAATATCATTCATGATTTTTTGAAATTCTGAAGGGGTATTCTTCAGTCCGAATGGCATCACATTCCATTCATATTGCCCGAAAGGTACATTAAACGTTGTTTTGTACCTATCTGATTCTTGGATTTGGATTTGCCAAAATTCAGATTTCATATCAAATTTTCAAAATATCTTTGCAGAATTTAATCTGTTAAGCAAATCTTTTTTGTTTGGAATAGGATACCTAATCCATTGTAATGTTTGGTTTAGTGGTTTGTAATTTATGACTAAGCGGGGTGTTCCACGCTCAAGCTCAGATTGTTTGTTGACATAAAAAGCCGCACATGACCATGGGATTTTGCTTTTCCAGATTAGGCCTTTTTCAAGAAAATCCTTGATTTCCTTTTGGCAATATTTAAGGAGTTCTTCGTTCATTTGGATTGGTCTGGCTTTTGTGGGAATTTTTTTTTCCCTAAAGTCTTTCTCATAAGGGAGATCAACAATATGTTTCTTTTTGTCCCAAAATGCATGTGACAAATCAGAACAGACAGTTGATTCAATATGATTTAATAAAGATTGAATTTTTCTTTTACTTGGGGTTTTCCCAGTTGTATCTGAATATTATTAAAAGATATTTCTTCTTTTAAGAAGTTAATTTGATTAATTTTATTTTCTATAAGATTTATATTTCTGGAGATTGGTTTAGTAGAAAAATTAAATATAATTTTTCTTCCTAAATAATTTGTGGTTATTCCTTCATTAGATATTTGAATGGGAAACAAGGCTCTAATGAAGGGGGTTCCTAGGATCACTTCGTTCTTATGGTTTTTTACCACAAGAAAGTTTGTGTTAATCCTAAGACCTTGGTTCTCAACGATTGCATTTGATAGCTTAAAATTAATTTTTAATTTTGAGCCGTTTGCCGTACTTAATTTTTCTGAGGTTTTCTCAAAGAATTTTGTAGGAATTAATCCTTCTAAAATGCAGTTGGAATCAGTCCCTGTGTCAAATAGGGCCATTGTTTCTAAAACGAAATCATTAATAATTATTTTGATGTTTATGTAAAATTTTTGGATTTTAATCTTGTTTATTAATCCCACAAACATATCATTTTTTAAATTTTCTGGTTGGTTTTCTTCACTGTTGTTGGCACTTTCAGAATCACTATCTTCCTCAAGCTGAGAAAGAATGATCTGATGAATTTCTTGTTGTTGACGAATTCTTTTACCTCTCTTTTTAGATTGTTTATCTCTGTTTGGAGATCTTGGATTGTCGTTGGTTTGGTTGAAGAATTTTCTAATCTTTTGAGTATGTTACTTACATCAAATGTATTATTCGTAATAAAATCCTTTTGTCTAGGTTTTACTTCTAATGTCTTTTTGAGCTTTTCCAGGAAAACCTTGTTTTCCTGGGGGTCAGGTATGGAATTGATTGCTTCAAACAAGAGATCTTGTTCTCTAGTTAGAGTATTGATCTGCCCATCATCATCATCTGTTGGTGATAGTTGGTCATCTTGTTGGATTAGGTTTAGGTTTTCATCAAAAATTACGGAGGATGAATTTCTGTTTCTTCTTCCTCTGAGGTTTCGATAAGCAAATTGTTTATTTGCTCTTCAATTTCTGGTTCTAAATTAAGGTTTATGAAATTCTTTCTTAATCTACAATATTTAATAATGTGGCCTTGTTTTTCACAATTGTAACATGTTATTTTTTATTTTATTTTTTGTTTAGGATATTCCATTTCTTTACTGGTTGAGAGTTTGTGTGAGTATCTCCTTCTTGTAAATCTCTTTTTATTGACCGGTTTATTCTCGTGGATTTCTTTTTTAGAGGATTGTTTCTTCTTTTGTTTTGGACAGGTCAGTAGACCAAATTGTTCACAGAAGGAACCTAAATCTTTCTTTGTTTGAGCCTTTTCTTGGGCTAATTGCCTCTGAATTTTGTCATCCTGACAAATCTTTGAGGCTACCTTTTGGACATAAGAAATCAATTGACCATAGCTTAAACTTCATATGGAATATCTCCATTGGCAGATTGACTACGGATTTTATCTCTAACCTTGTCCCTAATGATCTGGGAAGACCGGCTAGAAATTTTTCTTTCCAAAAAGGTTGTTGACTATCTTCTCTGGTGTAAACCCTACTTAGGAAAGTATCTCTGTACCACCTAAAGTCTGCTAAGGTTCTACACCTTAAGATTTGATAATAATTCTGCAGACCTATCTTTCCACAAGGATGGGTCTCCAATGAAATGTTGGGCTATTGTAAAAATTAATGTGTTAACAGCGTCGTCAGAAATCTCTTTATCATCGTCATTAGTAATGACTTTTCCATTGAGATCTGTTTTGACTGCGCTGTAAATTTTTGATTTTTCTTCATTCGTGAGATAATTATCCCACCATCCTTTCAATTGTCCGGAAAATCCTGCCACTAAAATGTCTATAATGGTTTCTTCCGAACATTCATGGGAGGTTTGGTAGACTGTAGCTACCATGGTCATATGTTGGAGTGCATTCATGATGTTATACTCTATTTGTGCATCTATGTTCCATTCATAGATGTTATTTGCACTAAAACTATTAAAATTATTTTCACCTCTTTCCTCTAATAGAGGGTTAGGGGCTGTTGGACGTTGATAATATAATTTAGAGGGTGTTTTCCAGTGTTTGGAATTAATTGGATTTATATTCTTTTCTGATACTGATCCTATCTCAGTTGCATTTTCTGAGTCTTGGTCACTATCTTCATTAATAACATTAATTAATTTTGAGGTACTTCTTGTTACCATTTTGGAAGTATTTTCCGAAGTTTGGGGAGTTTCTGGAATGACCTTAAGTAAACTACCAATTTTGTTTAGTAATTCACTATGGTTGTCACCTACTCCTTCAATTAAGGATTTAGTTTTTCTAAGTTCCCTAATTTTCCGTTTAGCTTTATCACTAACTTTGAAAGGTTTGAATGATGGTTTTTCAATGGGAATACTTGGCGAAACTTCCTCAGTTGATTTTTGTTTAGGAACTACCTTAGTTTTAATGGTTTCTCCTAAAACTTGTAAATATTTATTGGTATAATTTGCCTGTTCCATTAGGCTCTTAATATCTTTGGAGGTTACTTCCTCGTTGAAATCTTTTGTCTTGAATGGAATTGCCATGACTGGTTTATTGTTACTGTCTTTGACATTTGGTAGTTGATATTGTGTTGCGGGAGGTAATTCCGATTGGATTAACTCACCGTCCTTCATTTGCGAATTTGTTATGACATTTGTTGGTTGATCACCTATGATATTTTGTTTCCAAAAGTAATCTATATCCTTTCTGATTGTATAAGCATGAAACAAATAAAAAAAAGGACGTTAATTTTGACTTTTTCGACAAATTCGTAGAACTTGTCTTGGATCTGTTTTTTGTTTGTACCCTTGTAATGTTGGAAAAACCATCTCCTTTGGAGTTCATTCTCCAGAGAATAAAAATATTTCCTAAGGGTTTCCTTATCAATGCTAAAGTTGTCAGATAGCATCATAAGGTTCCATAGAAGAATAGGTTTAGGATTGGATCGACTTTTGGTCGTCCTCCTGTTCTTGGTTGTACGTTGTTCTAGGTATACTTGAAGTAGTATCTAATCCTTGGAGGTTTACAATAGGGAACTGGTTATGTGACTCAAATCTGGTTAGTTCTACTGGAATGGAAGGGGTTCTTACTAAAAAGGACCTTCTAGCTGATTGATATTCAGTCCTAGAGGCTTCTATTCTTGATGAAAATGAATTTCTTCTATTGAAGGTTATTTCTACCTTTCCTGAATTGTCTTGTTTGATTTTTTCAATAATTGGAGCGGGTTGGGGATAAGACGGTGTGGCCTTCTCCATGACCCATTTTTCGGGGAGAGTTACTTCATCCCATTTTTTTTTAAAGAAACATTGGCTTTTGTCATATCAGTGATAAATAAGGTTGTTTCTCCCTTTTGTGGATGCAATAGGACTCTAGATGCACAAGTATTCAAGACCTTGTACTGGATCCTATAGATCAAAGCTGTTGGGATTGATCCTTCTTTCATGTCAAGGCCATGAAAGTGGATATTTAAGAACAGAGAGTCAAGAATATTCTTGTCCATTAAACTCACTGTCTTAGTCGGATAACAATTGAAATATACTGGACCTTGTCCTAAACTGGTTTCGACTGTTCCAATTAAGGAGTCCTCAAATTTATTATGCCTAATATCTCTTAGACACATTAAAACTGTTGCATCTATGCCCATGTCAATTAAGGGCTTGATGGCTACTTGTACACAGCCGATGTGTAGATATTTATACTTACGGCTATGTTCATAAATTGAATTTTTTGAAAGTAAATGAAATTCTTCCCCTATATCTTGTCCTAGAGGAATATTGTTTTCTACTGTTTTGATTATGTAATCAAAGTTATGTTTGTCCTTAATTGTTTCAGGAACATATAGTTGATCCTGAGGGATTTCTGGAATGTTCCAGTCATCCATGTTTTGTACGATATCTTCGAATCGGACTTCCTTATCGAAGAGATTGTGTTTGGGGGCGACCTCGTGGGTTTGGTTATCTTGATCACTTAATAAATTGGAATTTCTTGGAGAAGATGATGAGGAAGAATTTGATCGAAAAGAGATATGGGAAAAAGAGCGCAATAGTCTAGACATGATTATAACATTCTCTAATATCTTTGCCTTCATTTGATTCCATAGAAATATTTCCATAAGGTCATATCCTACTGAACTCCATGGATCTGAGAATTTTTTTTTTACAGACAATATAGTTTGAACACTACTCCTATAGCCACCAGTATATTATATCTCAATATTTTATTTGAACAATACACCTTAGCCATACTACCCTTTCTCATCCACGGGACTTACTGCTATTGTATCATTCAACTAAAATATCAAACTGCTGTGCTTCCAGAAAATTTTGTTCAAACATATACTGTTTAAATTAAAATTACTGTACATAGTTCAGATCCATGAGTCTGGTAAACATATGCCCTTACGACACTATC